>NC_047652.1:10900837-10900949 GCF_902201215.1 Prunus dulcis | reverse complement strand
TTTATTTAAGAATTTCTATAGAGAGGGTTATTTTGATTATTAAACTGTTTTTAAGAATTCTTATGTTGGTCCACTCACATCTTCAAACTGTTTTCACCCCCAGGCTGTAGAC
>NC_047652.1:10891816-10900828 GCF_902201215.1 Prunus dulcis | reverse complement strand
ATCCACCACCGGGCCACTCATAACCTCAGTGCTTCAAGTCAGGTAGAGTTTATAGAAAATCCCTGAAACCTTGAAATTTAGAAAGTGCTCTGATATCTCGTTGAAACTGAAAAATTGGANTTGGGATTTTGTTATTTGAATTATTCTGGCAGTTGGTGTGGATTAGTTGAATGTTTAACAGGTGAAACGTTTTGGGAATGGTCAAAATACAGGGGAGACTCTGCCGAATTTTCGGCAGAAGTCTACGGAAATTTTAAAGAGAATTTGAAGTAAGAAGGGTAAAAAGGTCATTTGTGCCCGACATTTGTCAGGTGTCGGACACGCACAGGACTTGGCTCGAATTACAAAGTGGAAATTGGGTCGGGTCCTGTCAATTTGGTATCAGAGCATAGGTTTTACTTCCTGTAGACTTCGCACTTTGTGCATCCTTGTTCTCTTCTCAAGTTGGGCCCAAATGGTGGTGGTATCCGTAAGAAAATTAGATAGTTATCCCGACGTAAGGGAATGAAATTCCCAAGTCAGACAGGAGCTGCGTCGGTATCTGAACCGGCAGAGTAATCTCTTGTGAGAGGTTTGTAAGGAGCCGTATCTACTGTTTCTAATAGGCAGGGAGATTCTAACACTCAGTAGACCCTGGAGAGGTTAGCCCAGGCTATAGTCAACCAGGGATCCATCCGCGGGATGGGTGGATCAAGTAAGCAGGAGTAAGAACTACAAATTGGAATAATAATGGTATCTAATAACAAAAGAGGATTGAGTTGAAGGAATATAGCAGGTCATAGAGATCTTGGTTGTTCCACAGGAGAATAAAGTTTTGGGAAGGATTTGGTTAAGAAGTGATGTTAAAATCTTCTGACTCATATGGAGTAAGCAGTTTGGGAACAGAATATGATAGTCAATCTCATTCATAAGTCTACAGAAGGTGTGAATACAGGAGTTTTTGTAACAGAATAGAGGATAATGGTTAAACTCGAATACGAGAAAAAGGTTTCACGTACTGTGTTCTACCAATAGAGATCGGAAAGTAAGAAGTAGTATCTGGTTGCGTTAAGGTTAAAAAGCCTCCATCCCAGGTATTGTGATTAGTTTGTGGTGATGTCTGTCCCAGTCAGATAAGGGGCAGACTATGGGGTGCATTTTGTACACAGTATTTGGAGAGAGATAATCTTAATCAGGAAGAGATCAAAAGAGATACTACAATGGTGATTACAGTTTTCCATCATCGAACGACCGCAGGCTTGGAGGCCATCGAATTGGAGCTAGTGTCAGTAGAGAAACCAGCTAGGATGGTAATTTTGCAAATTGTTTTAAGGCTGGTGTAGCCAAAAGTGTGGAGAGACAGGTGTTGATAAGCTCTAACAGGAGAAGTTGCTCTAGTGTGCCAGACGTGGTAGGAACCGTTCTGGGCCCTGCTAGTGGAATACCAGTCTCTATAGTTTAGAATTAGGAATCCAGGTTAGATTTCAGCTGGACTCAGGTAAAAAGAAGCTTTTGGGCCTTGATTTCAGTTTAATACCACAAGTTACTCTAGATAGATGACCAGTTTAAGAAAATGACTCAAAGTTTGGGAAGGTTATGGGAACATAACGTACTACAGCTTCAGGACGATTTGAATAAAAAGATGCTGGTTTGAGAGTATGCCTTAAGTGACAGTTATTGGATTTCCTTGGATTAAATGTTTCTAATATATGCCTTACTCGAGATATAGTATGGATCACCCAAGTATGAAAATGGAATGTTAAGTAAGGTTCATTGAAAGCTGGAGGTATTGTAGGAAATAAAGAACCTGATTGAATTAAGCAGAAAAAGACTCTAAGTAATCCGGAATTGACAAGGAGTTAGGCAGATATTAGAAGAAGGATCTTCAGCTAAGTATTCTCGATAGTTATCGCTGGAGGAAGGTGAAATGAGATTTAAGGAAGTCAGGGAGCCAAATCCTAGCTGGATTGGACCTAAAGAAATTATAAAACGTGTAGATAACAAGCAGTTCAGATTTTTGGAAGGGAAAGTAATTAGCTTTCAGTGATATGTGCAGTGTAGTAACCCGAGTAGCCAATGCAGGAGCAGTTCTTCTCCCCTCCTGAAAGGACAAAAATGCAAATTTCGAGGACGAAATTTTTATAAGGGGGTAGATTGTAAGAACCCAACACAAAATATCTAAAAAGAAAGAAAATATCTAAAAAGTAAGGAAAATATCTTTTAGCGAAAAGACAATTTTGCCCTCGCATTATTTAAAGGGGAAAATGTGACTTTTTGATCGAGAAAGAATTTGGGAATTCGCTTACGCCATTGCGTAGAGCGCGGCGAAAGGAGTTCGTAGACACGAAGTAGACCCGAATCGGAACCGTAACGAAGAAGTTATGGTCTAAAAACCGCGAAGGGCAAAATGGTAATTTGGCCAAAAAGTCAGATTTATATACCCCTCTCTCTCTCTCCCCCGTCAGCTCTCTCTCTCCTCGCGATTTTTGCCCAGCAGCCGACCTTCGCTCGCTTTCGACGTCGCCACGGCCACCACACTTGGAACCGATCTCCGCCGTGGGTATCGTTGGAACCGTGACTCAACCGCCTTTCTTTTCCGACCAATACCAGCCTCGGGGATGCCGTAATCTGGCCGGAAAACCATGGTTTCCGACGACGGTTCGTCCAAATACAACCCGAACTTCCAGCTCGAAATTTTCCTTCGTTTCTCCACCAAATCGATCGAGTAAGGTATGATTTTTGAACTATTTTTCGTGCTCTAGCTGATGGGTTTATGGGCTTCGTCCAATTTTAGCTCTAAGGGGTTCGATTTTGAACTTGAAAATTCGGCCGAACTTCGGCCGCTCAAAACTACCATTTCCGGTCCCTTTTTGGGGGTTGTCCAAGAACAAAAGTGACTCCAAATGGGGTGTTTTACCTAGGGTAGGAGTTTGGAGTCTCGGTTCCACGATTTTTCGGCACACCCGAATCGCTTTGGACACCCGATCTGCCCGCGCGTGTAGCAGCGCGTGGGCCAGGGTGGTGGCATGTCTCTGGCCAGTTTTGAGGTCCTCGTGTCGTCACGAGCGCGTGGGATTTCGCGGATCTCGATTCGGAGTCCGTTTGAGCCCCGAATGGATTTTCCATATCACGCGATCCGTGGGTGCAGTGTCGTGTAATCGTTGGATCGCGCTGAATTTTGGATATGTCGGTCTACGTGACTTCAGGATCGTGCAGGATTCGACGGATTGCGAATCGGAGTCCCGGATACTCCGGAATCGCGAACCCTGGGGCTAGGGTTAGGGTTTTAAGCGATAATGCGATTTTGGCCAATCCGACCGTCCGTTTCGGACCAAATTCGCAGAAAATGGTTCCCGTTCTATGAGAAACCTTCAGGGAAGTCCAGATTGGCCATCNGAGACCGTGGACCCCACGGGTCCCGGGTCGGCCGATCTGACAGTTATCGCTTAGCTGAGTATCGGACCTCCCAAAACTGGTCCAACTATCCGAAAAGGCTAATGTGGGCATAGGAGTAATTTGAATTGAAAAGCACGTATTTTTAGGAGCCNNGGGCAGGGTGTTTAGTTGAAATTCGTTTTACTCAGCANTTTACTAATTTAATCTTTCGGGGTAATCAGGCACCAGGAGCCCGACAGAATTGTAAAAGAGACTTTCGAGGGGTCGAAGTAGCTCGGACCATCTGTGAGTGGACCTTCTTTCCTAAATCAGATTTTATAAATGAGTTTATATTGATTTTATATAAATAAGTTTTTAGAAATGAGTTTATTGAATAAATTTCTTATTTGATCTTGAGCAAGTTTTACTACAGTTCTGAATATGATCAGTACAGTAACAGTTTTATAAATATGTGCTGCTTATTTATAAGTTATAGAAACAGAGTTTGAGCTTGAAATTAAATGAGACAGCAGCACAATCTGAGGTTTCAGTTTTAACTGGATTTTCTAAAGGAATCTATTTTAAACCCACCTCGTACCCATTTTCTTTATGGTGATTACCCAGAGTCGGACCGATGTCTACGGACATCCAGTCTGATTATAGTTCAGTCAGTGCACTTGACTTTGCCTCACGAGTTTCGGGGACGCTCGGACCGTGAGTGCCAGGATTTGCGGCTCGGCAGACTTGGTGTCCCGAGACCTGCCAGGATTGCGGCTCGGCTGACTCTGTGTCCCCGAGACCTGCCAGGATTGCGGATCAGGCCGACTACGGTCCCCTGCATCCTGCCAGAGCGACTCGAGCTGACTTGGTGTCATCGAGGAATCTGCCGGCGGGACAGGCTGATCATAGTCCCCTGATTTCGCCAGTTTGNGGCTCGGGTAAGTCTGTGTGACGCCCGAGACCTGCCAGGGAATTGACGGAAATGACAGGGGTACAAACTGGTGGTATTTTCAAAGAATTTTGAGTTTCTTTTATATAATTATGATTTTCAGTTATTTTATATCAGCTTTTCTGAGTTTCCAGGCATTAATACATTTATACAGTTTGTTCAGTTATGCAAGGCTCGAGTACAGTGCTTTTATACAAATTTGATTTCTGTATTTTGAGTAAAATTTATCGAGTTTTGGTTATGATTTATATGGAATGCTTTGAGTTTAGTAAGCTTTAAACGGAAGGTGCGTATTCAATTTATTCAAGAATTTCTATAGAGAGGGTTATTTTGATTATTAAACTGTTTTTAAGAATTCTTATGTTGGTCCACTCACATCTTCAAACTGTTTTCACCCCTAGGCTGTAGACGTACGCGGAATCCACCACCGGGCCACTCATAACCTCAGTGCTTCAAGTCAGGTAGAGTTTATAGAAAATCCCTGAAACCTTGAAATTTAGAAAGTGCTCTGATATCTCGTTGAAACTGAAAAATTGGAATTGGGATTTTGTTATTTGAATTATTCTGGCAGTTGGTGTGGATTAGTTGAATGTTTAACAGGTGAAACGTTTTGGGAATGGTCAAAATACAGGGGANACTCTGCCGAATTTTCGGCAGAAGTCTACGGAAATTTTAAANAGAATTTGAAGTAAGAAGGGTAAAAAGGTCATTTGTGCCCGACATTTGCCAGGTGTCGGACACGCACAGGACTTGGCTCGAATTCCAAAGTGGAAATTGGGTCGGGTCCTGTCATTATGGGTTAGGAACTTGTTAGGTTTTTGTGTAATCATGACCGAGCATTCCAGGTTTAGTGGGAGCCGTAGGGCATTCCCTAGTCCCCCAAGTTGGCAAGCTAGAAGTTGCGTCAACACTTGGAAAGTATAGTAAGAGCTGTGTGAGCCTCTAGAACTGTTGGTAACTGGGTACCTGGGCATTCTGCAGGGAAGCCGGGGGTTGAATGCTTGGGTTTTAGGTGCTAGGCTGGTAGTTTGGTTATGGTCCTTGCCGTTCGGCAAGGGACCAAGGGGGCTTGGGCTAGCTGTTTGCAAGGGCTGGGCCCTGGATGGGCTTCAGCAAGGTCCTTTAGTAAGTTTAAAGCTGTTGGCAAAGAAGTTGGGTAGCTGGGCCCTAGTAGAGCTTTCGGCAAGAGGGTTGAACTGGTGCTTCGGTAAGGGATGAAAATAAGAGAGAAAAATTGCTAGGGTTCAGCAAGGTTTCAACAAGTGTGGCAAGTGCCGTGTAGTTGGAACACGAGCTGCTACGTCCTTGTGAGTCTTGAAAGCCTTCTTTAGGGCTATTCTTGTTTGGGAAGGAGGTTGCAAGTTTGGAAGGAGCTGGCGCTAGCCTGTTGTTCGACAGGAACAGGTTGGAAGGAAATTTTGGGGGCCGCTTGAGTCGGGTGGTCTGGGTACCGGTGCTGGCGGTACGGAGATCACTTCAAAGGTTAGTATATGTGGAAGCCCTTCTCTTATGATTAACCCTTGCCGATTGAGAATTTTTTATTCTATGATCTCACTTTCGTGTCTTTGGCAATGTTTCGGCAAGTGTTGACTTGGGATCGTGACTGTTGTGAGCCTCCCTTCAATTTCTTCCACAGCCCTTGTCGTTCGGCAAGGCTCTCTTTGGTTATCTCTTGTGGTCTTGGTTCGGCAAGACCCAGTTTTGGAGGAAGGGTAGGTGCAATCTTGGAGTCGGATCGAGACTTGGTGCTCGATAAGGGAGAGTTGAGCTTCGGCACGTATCAGCAAGGAGAGGTACCCTCCTAGCCAAAGCGTCGGATCGGTAGGTGCTCTTGAATATGACTTTGTAAAATTTTTGGCATGAGTATGCCCAGGCGTGACCCTTGCCGTTCGGCAGGGGTGCGCTGAAACTTTTTTTTTTTTGCTTGAGTTTGTGCTTGATTTTTCCATTCGGTAGTGTTGCCATCACACCTTAGGCAAGGTGACTTCGATCCGTGATTTTGGAGCAAGGATTTGATTGGGACCTAGAGCTGGGCCTTCTTGAGGTGAACTTGCTTCGGCAAGGAGGGAATAAGTAAGTGATTTTTTGTGAGCCTTCCCCTAAATTTCTTTCATGGGCCTTGCCGTTCTGCAAGCCAGCTTGTTTATTTAGAATGATGATGCGTAGACCTTTAGCAAATAGGCTGAGCCCATGGGTCTTTATAGGTTTTAGCGGGGAGGGGGGTGAAAGCTGGGCTTTCGTGTGACCTGGCTGGGCCCGTGGAGACTTGTCGAAGCCCTGAAGCATTTGAAAGAGTTCAAACACAATCGTGCTGGTCGGCAAAGAAACTGGGCAGTGGAAGAGTGGCTGCTAGGGAAAATTCCTCTAGAAGCCCGAGTAAATGAAGCTTCGGTATGTGAGTGTTTGGGCATGGTGAAAAATTTTTGTGAACCCCCATTGCTTCTGCACGAGCCATGCCGTTCGGCAAGGAGGCTGTTCAGATTCTCCTCCGTATTTATTTTTGTGATATTGAATTTTGAAATTTGGAATTCAAATTATGAAGCAGCTATAAGGAATTTAAGAGGGAAGGTGAAAGGGTACTAGGGATTTTGCGTGAACCGAGGCGTCGGTACCCTTGAGTCTTTATAAATTTAAGACTTGGGGTGAAGAAGGGATCACACTTGAGTGTTTGAGAAAAATTTCTAGAAAGTGAGAAGGAGAGAAGGAGATTTCCAGCGAGATATCCTGTGGTGGTGCTGTGGCCAAGGTGATTTCTGGCGACTTTTCGTGGTGGTGCAAACAAGGTTAGACCGCATTTCCCTTGAACTTTTGAATTGAAATGTCCCTTTTGATATGAATATGTTGAAGACTAGGATGAACACCCTTGGTGGACTTGAGGTTACCAACTACTGTCGATGTGGTTAGATATCCTCCGGAGGGATGTGTGCTGATATTTACAGATATGTACCAGCATGGCTTCAGACTACCGTTTCATCCTTGGGTTCAGATGATGTTGGCCAAGCTGGGGGTATGCGTCAAGGCAATATAACCCCCAACTTCTGGATTCTTCTGCATTGCATATATATTGCTTGGTGGTTGGCTGGATTAGGGGAGCCAACATTTGAGCAGTTCATGTATCTGTACTCGATTTCGAAGCAGCAAGGACATTTTGGCTTGGTACAAGCCAATTGTCAAAAGGCAAAACAAATGTGTTACTTTGTTAGTCGGATGGCTTCTACTTAGAAATCTTTGAGGAACAGGTGGTGCCTGGCTTACGGTGACTGGGAGTGTTTTCCTCGGAAGACCGTCACCAGACAAGTTCCTACCCACTTCCAGTCTATAGGTCCCTAGTCCCATCCTTTAAGACTAATAGTTGTTTTGTTGTGTTTTACTCGCTTTCACCCTTGGTTCTCCATTGATGTTTGCTTTTGCAAATATAGATGTTTGATTGATATCTAAACTTTGTTGCAGGTTCAGTGAAGTGGGGGCCGATCTCCAAGGAGAAGGAGGACGAAGTTGAGAAGGTGAGGCTGCTACTGTCAGAGACTAAGTGGGAGTATCGAAACTTAGTCACTCAGAAGAATCTACTAGAGTCCGGACTAGTTTGAGTTGTTTTCCTTCTTCTTCTTCCCTTTTTTTGTTGTGACTGACTTAGCTTTTGATGTGCAGTGGCAGGTGTTGTGAAGGGTGGCACGAAGGTGGTTGTGAGGGAGTCTCAAGCAAAGAAGGAGGAGAACGGTGCTATATGGGCGACCGGGAAGAGCCCTAGAGGTGACGATAAGGGGTTGGCTGCCGATGCCTTGGCGGCGAAGAAGAAGGCGTTGGATGAAGCTCACCAGAGTGTGATGGGGACAGGGCCGAGTCTTCCTCCTTTTGATCTGCAGGCGCTGCCGAAGCTCCTCTTTGGTATGGAGGATGCGTTTGCTGAGGGGGTGGAAAATGTGGATTTTGGCAGGCTGGGTCTGCAGAAAAAGGAGGTAAACCTGGCTATGCATCGGCATGAGGTATCCTTAGTGAACGTCTTACTAGAAGGCGTGAAGAGTGACCCCGAGGCTCTGGCGAGGACGCCGGCATCCTCCTTTGCGTATCAGGCGCAGAAGACGATTCTTACGTCTACCTATGTAAGTTGGGTACTTGTAAAGTTTGCTTATTTTGTTATTCTGGCTTTCCTTGAACTAACCATGTTTTGTTTTGTAGGCCTTTGGCGAGATGTACGTCAATATGACTAAGGCAGATAAGGAGATCCAGAGGTTGAAGATGCGTGATGAGGTGGGGCTGGGTACCCTTGTTATCTGGGGCGGGAGCAGAATGCTGAGGTGGGGTTGGGGCAGGTACCGAAGCAGGTGGAGGATAACAAAAAGTGCTATGTGCCGGGGTGGTTGGCCCACGCTTGGAATTAAAGTACTCAGCCTTTGCATGGACAGTGGCCTGCTTCATCAGTTCTGCGTAGGTGTTCCATGGGTTGCTGTAGACCAGGTAGCGGAAGTTGGACTCACGGAGACCACTCTTGAAAGCTCTGAACGCAGCTCGATCTTCAGTATTCGGGCAACGAGAGTACTTGTGGCTAAAGCGGGCTGCATACTCTCGGACCTCACCTTGCCGAAGCATGTACAAGTCATTGGCGGAGTACAAGCGATCAATNTGGATCATGAAGTGGTCTAGGAAGGTCTNCTTCAGACTGTCGAAAGAGTTGATTGTGCGGGGTTTTGGCCTATAGAACTAGTTTAAAG
>NC_047652.1:10891638-10891713 GCF_902201215.1 Prunus dulcis | reverse complement strand
CTCCGTGCCAGTGTAGAAGGTGATGCGGAGTGGCTGGATGTCCTTCTACTGGTGGTAATTGAGGATGCGCTCGGT
>NC_047652.1:10891497-10891568 GCF_902201215.1 Prunus dulcis | reverse complement strand
ACCTTCTCGAAGAGAAGCCTCATGGCCGGTTGGGCATGAGGGATAATGCCGGGTGTGGAAGACCTGGGATG
>NC_047652.1:10891158-10891478 GCF_902201215.1 Prunus dulcis | reverse complement strand
TAAGTTTCCCACCCTATAGACACCTCAGTATGGTAAGACTTCCAGTNTTCTAGATAGTAAGGTTCCCAGTCATCCGAGTCCCCTACANCCTCTTCGTCGGGTAGGTGGGGGGCCTAGGTGGGCCANTCGTGGGTTGTTGAGGTTAACTGGGATAGGGGTCGGCTCTAGCTGAAGGTCCAAGATACGATCCCTGCAATCTCTGTAGATCTNAGTCAGTTCATGGGGCCGGCCCTTCGGTGGGGGGATGNGAAGGAGCCGCAACTTGGCCGTCTCCGGATACAGATGGTCCTTGCCCTTGNCGGGCCTAATCTGGACCGGAG
>NC_047652.1:10888187-10891140 GCF_902201215.1 Prunus dulcis | reverse complement strand
CCGGTTGGTTCGACTGGGAGTACTCCATAGCCTGGGTAATGTCCTTCTGGNCATCCTGGGGGTGAGACATCTCCCAGTTATGCTTTAGGGTNCGGTAGTCATGCTCTAGCTCAATATTCCTGGTATGAAGATNTTCATATTTTTCTGACATCTTGGCAACACTGGCACGGAGGTGCTCCATTTGNGCCTGGAGATTGATATCTGCCGAAGGTTTCCTTCGGGAGGTGTCCCCGCTGGGGGTATAGTGCTGGGTATCGTGGCTATTCTCAGTNGGCATAGCGGAGTGTGGGGTNAAGAAGAGGCGACGAGGCCTGATGGGAGAAGGAGCCAGCTGGGCTAGTAGAGAAAAATGGGATTCAAAAGTCGATTTCCCACAGACGGCGCCAAACTATTGATGCTTGTTTTCGGAGAGGGTTAACTTAGAGATATGTGGTGAGTCTTCAGCAGGGGAGAAGGTGAGGTCCTTTTGGAAGGAAAGAACCCTGTAGAAGACAAAGTGAAAGAAACAGTCATCAAGCTTTGAACACCGGTGTGGTGCCTGCCGAAGGCTCTTCGATGCTTAAGTCAGCTTTAAGTGGTAACTTTGACAGAGTAACAATAAAATGTGAGAAAGTAGTTACCCTTTTTACTTGGGTACTATTCCCTATTTATAGGGAAGTGAAAGTGGATGGTTTGCACAAAGTTTCGACATGGGACTTTGTGCACGTCGCTGTGGTGGTGACACTTGTCCTGAAGATTAGTTTAAGCAGTTGGGAGCTTCGGCAGGTGCCTGGCACCTCGGGAGAGTGTCTTCCTTTGGCAGGAGAGAAGGCGTGTCTGCCTTGGTACTAGTCGTTTTGATGCTGGATATTTTTGGTTGATTATGGTGTAAACAAGAATTTCAATTCTGTATATGTTTAATATTGATTGCTGTTTAGTTTTTAGTTTTAGATTTGATCTTTGGATCATGTTTATTTATGATGAGTTATACGCTGAAGATCAGCAAATAGTTGGTTGAGTCCCTCTTTATTTGCTTATCGGTCTGGTTTCTTATGAAAAAACATCTTACAATTTGAAGATATCACAAACAGGGAAACACAGCTTCATTATCAATCTGATTTCTGCGTAGTGTGTTTCCTTGAACATGAGTGAGGCTACTTTCTAAGGTTAAGTACAGAAACCTTGCAGGTCTGGATGAATTTTGTGAAGAACCATCTAGTACGTAGATGCATTGTCCCATGAAATTTATGTGTACATTATGATTTAATGTAATTATGGTAGATTGCAGGTAGACAAATGTGGTATGCATGATGCCTGCCTAGCCATTGAATTAAGAAGAAATGCTAGTTGTTCTTGTCCAGCTCTCTATCCCATCACATGATCATTTAATTGCTAGTTGAAACATGAAGTGGGATGCATTTAATGAATTCTTGTTATCTAATTAGATCGGTTGACAAATTAGATTTTCTTGTTCACCATTATGATTTCATAAATTTGCATATTGGTGAATTTGAAATGACAACATATTTTATATTCATATTACACATTGTTTGTGTTTACATTCTACATGTTTTTTTCTTTCTTTTCATATAGAGCTAGACGGAAGGACATGTACACCCAATTGGATTTGGATGAGGTGCGAGCAGAATTGGCAACTCATGTCCTAGAATGGCTTTTTGATTGAGCTAAACATTCCTTCATTTTACATGTCTTTCTAGCTAGTATTTTGCTTATATATAGACAAGTATGGATAATTTGTGGTGTAGTGCTGGAAAAATTGTGATTTGGATGTGACAAGTATGGATCATTTAAGTATTTTGTTTATATATATATATATATATATAGAAGAGTATGAATATATTTAAATTATTGTTTATATAATACTTTTTTTTATGAGCAATGGCAACACAAGATTTGGAAATGATGCCTTTTTGATATACTAAGATAGTAACCAAGTAAAGTGTGATGTGAAACACGTAAAATACCTACATTTTCCTTATATAAGTGATGCGTATTGTTTATAACAACTTCAGTTTTCCAAAAATAACTGAAGTTGAAAGATAAAAATAACAACCAGACATTTATGATCACTAATGCCCAAAACTAGAAGTAGAATCAACATTTATATAACAAGCAACACTATTGGAGGCTTTTCACGTCAGCAAAATAGAAAAAGTGATGACGTATAACATAATTTGCAATAGCACTATTTGTTTCTGTGATGTTGTAATTGATAATACGCATCAGTATAGCAGATACCATTGATGTTATAATACCTCGTTAGCCTCCCCCCTTTTGAAACTACTGATGCTGTTTCAGGTTTAGGCGTCAGAAGTCAATGTTTTTTTGACACAGAAAATCATTTACGCATCGGATTTTACCAAATATCCGATGTTTTAACTATAAAAAGGCCACGAATAATATCTGTATGTAATAGGCAACATGCTTGAATATCACTGTATTTGTGGGTAATAGGCGACAGATTTTATCCATTGCAAAAGGCCTTTTTTGGCATAGTGGTGGCTGGCAATTCATTCACACCTAATTATGGTTACCCTTCAGTACCAAGCTAAGCTTTTGCAGAGTGTCTTAATCTTGTGGCTAATTGCTTGTAGTTGTCCTCATTCATTATGATTAACTAGGGGAAGAAAAACATGTAGAGTAAGCTTAAGACATCAAATATACAGTTTGTTCATAGCTAGCTCAACTCTGTTTCTTTCTTTTTTTTCCTTTTTCTTTGGTCTTCTTTTCCCCTTCTGCTTTCCTATATAAAGGCACACAATGCAACAATTAGAGCAAGCTCTTTGATTCTTTGGAGTGCCCTCAAATCCTCACACACTCCTTAATTAAAAGAGCTTCACCCCCCAGAATGGCAGCCCCTGATGCTTTCCTCTTGGCCTCTTTTTTTGGCGTTCTAGGTACCTAGCTACTTAGTTCTTCAACCTCCTCTAACCAACCCCAACCCCACCACCAC
>NC_047652.1:10757666-10888154 GCF_902201215.1 Prunus dulcis | reverse complement strand
CTCTCTCTCTCTCTCTCTCTCTCTCTCTCTCTCTCACACACACACACACACACACACACACACACAGAGGTAACATCGTGGCCTTCATGGTGTACCTAGCGCCACTGTAATCTGTCTCTCTCTCTGTCTCTGTCATGCACATATGGGATTTCATGCATCGTCTGTAATTGTTGTCTAACTTTTTGCCTGAGCTTGGATTGTTTCAATTTCTTTAGAATTTTACTTTTCAAGATTGGTTATATACTACAGTGGCGCCAAAATGGAAGGACTCAGGAGGAAATAGAGGGAAAGAGTTTTGAGGGTTCGGTTTGGTTGAATGGGTAGTGATTTTTTTAAAGTCAGTTTTGACGGAAATTAACTAGAAGGACCATTTGAATGGGTAGATGATAACCTGAAGGACTATTACTGTCACAAAAAAACTTAAAGGACGATTCATGATAATTTTGTAAACCTAAAGGACCATTTGTGATAAAAAGCCTTGATTTTATTACTTGTTGAAGCTCATATCATGCCAATTTGTAAGTGCAATCAATTACAAATTATTAATGAGTTTTCTTTTTCTTCATCGTCTTATTATATAGAGTTATCTACTGTAGACGTCCCTGAACTTGGCCCTCAATTGAACCTTTTTTTTGAGGCAATTATATCCATTAACTCGACAAATAGTTCCAATTGGGTCCTACCCTCTAACTCTATCAATTTGTTCGTCAAAATGTGAGGGTAAAAGTGTCCTTTCCTGTAACAACCCGATCTTAAATTAATTTTTAGTTATTAATCTATTCTGAGAAAAGATAATTTTGCCCCTATAATAAATTATTAGAGAAAATTGTGACTTGTTGACCAGGGAGACTTTGGTAAAATTGTTACATCTCGGTCCGAAAAAGTGTTAAAATAATTAAAGTAAGAATAAATTTAAATGAGGAATAAATTGAAATAAAAATTAAAATAAAAGGATTTAAATTAATTAAGGTTTTTGAGAAATTAAAATATTATTTAATATTAAGAAGGGGCAAAAAGGTCATTTTAAGTTCAGGAAGGAATTTAGAAATTTCGATTGGACCATTGCGTAGAGCATGTTGAAACGAGTCCGTAGACACATAGTGGACTCGAATCGGGATTGTAACGAAGAAATGACAATGAAAAGAAGTTTAGTGGCATAATTGTAAATAATTCGAAGTTCAGTTTTTGAAAAACCCAGATTTTCTGCAGTTTGGCAGCTCGACCAGCTGACTTCCAAACGTGATATCTCTCAACTCCGGGCACCAATTGAAGGAAGACCAGCCCCGTTCGAACCACCACGCTTCCCTCTTCCAGTCCCAGCCCATCTCAGCCTCGATCGGCTGTTGTGGTCAAACCGCCACGAAACAGGGCTGTTTGGACAGTTTTTAACGGAATTTCGTGGAGCTCGTTCAGACACCTCTGGCCACCATTTTCTTCGAATTTGGTATGTTTTTCCATCCTTTCAATGTGTTCTAGCTGATGGTTCGGTAGGATTTGAACAATTTCTATTGTAGGCAACTCGATTTGTAACCCAAAATTTGGCTGGATTTCGGGATGAGATTCCGGCCACGTCCGCTCATTTTTCGAGGTAGGTCCAAACAAAAGTGGTTCCAAATAGGTTGTTATACCTAGGATAGGAGTTTGGGCTGGCGGTTTGGAGTATTTCCGGCTGCCGAAAATTGATCAAGCCACCCACGTGTTGCCAGCGCGTGTGGCGGTGCGTGGACTGCATAGTGAGGTCACTCTTAGTCCTAGAATGATTCTCGTGTCATCACGAGCGCGTAGGAATTCGCGGATCTCAATTTGGACAACGTTTGAGCCCCAATCAGATCTCGCATATTGTGCGATTTTCGAGTTTGATACATTTGAACCGTTGGATCGTAGTTATTCTCGTATATGTCAAGCTAGACAATTCTCGGATTGTGTAGGATTCAACGGATCGGGAATCGAGTCCTGGATACTCCGAAAAGGCCAACCTAGGGCTAGGTTTACTGTAACCGTCCGATCGTGCGATCGTGAGTAGTCTGACCGTCCGATCGAGACCAAACTCTCGAGACATGTGTCCTAAGCATGTTAAGACCTCTAGGAACTGTTGGATCTAAATTTTGCAGTCGTGGACCCCATGGGGTCCCGGGTTGACTTTTTGGGACTTATCTATTTTTGAGTCCCGAGGCACTCTTAGACCGTTCTAATCATTGGAAAAGCTTACATAGGCTTGAGAATGACTTCAAATAAAATGCACGCACTTCTAGGAGCCCAGGGCCAGGACTTTGGATTAAATAACGAGGATGAGCTCCATGTGATATGTTTGAGCATTCAGAAAGCTCATGCGCGTGCGAGTGTTCACTTGGTTTAGTTGTAGTTCTAATTTCATGATTTTATGTGATTTCGAGATGAGTGTTTAATTATCTGTTTATTTATCACCTGTTTATATATGTTCATATGGTTAATTGTGTGGTAGGCGTATAAATATAATATTGGAATGGGATGCTAAGCAAAGATCGAGATTGTTAACAAACTAGCCAAGTGTTTAGTGTATGTATATATACTGTGCCGTCTAGATATTGCTAGATGTAGTCTAAATTGTTTAGACTACGTTGGATTGCTGGACAGTAGAATATATATATATATATATATATATATTCAGTAGTTGAAAAGGATGAATCTTAGCTTTTGAATTTTATCAGATTATGATATATATATATATATATATATATATATTTTAAGTTGAGTTGAGAACCAATCTATTTAAAGTTTATATAAATGACGAGTTATGGTTTTCAAACCCACCACAAGGGTACCCCCCAGTTGCCTTGAGACAGTTTGTTATTTTGATGATGCCCCACGAATTTTGGGGACTCATGAACCGTGTGGTGCAAGGATTGCGGCTCAGATTGAAGTGTTATCTCTGAGACCTGCGAGGATTACGGCTTAGATTGAAGTGTTATCTCTGAGACCTGTGAGGAATGCGGCTCGGTTAACTTTATGGTTTTGTTAGAGACCTCTGCTTTATGAGGCGATGGAATTGACGGTATTAAAGGAATTGACGGATCAGAAAGGGGAGTACGCCTAGGTGGAGAGAATTTAAGTCCTGAGATGCTTTTAAATGAAATTGAGAACTTTATACGGCTACCATTATTTTCTTAAGCATCACATTTGTTTTACAAGTGTTAGATGGAAATATACATATAGATTCTAATTAAATTGTTGATATATATATAAATATATATATATATATTTATGAACCTTACTGGAGTTTCAATACAAGGATACAAGGGTCTTCGAAGCTTATAAATCTTTAACTTATTTTATTTCATTTCATTTTATTTTAGTATGTTTATTTATCTTTATCTTTTATTATTTTATCTAGTATTAAATATCTTAAGTTTTTCTAGCTTATTTAGCCCCACGAGTATTAGAGTTATCCGGACCATGGGAGCGAGGATTGCGGACCAGGTTGACCAGATGTCTCCTAAGTCCAGCAAGGATTACACCACTACAAGGGAACTTCCTTCATATCCAGAGAAATGCAAGATATGGCAAAAGCACTCAAGATCAAGCTACTTCAATCCACTCCTTACTATGCATAGGCAAATGGATAGGCAGAATCAAGCAACAAGGCTATGTTGGTAAATTTTAACAACAATATTAAAACCTTGCAAGTGCACAAATCAAATGATAGTATAGTAGGCAAGCAAGGGTCGATTCCACAGAGATTGTGATCTAAAGAGATGTTTATGAATGTCACACAATGAAAACTAAAACACAATTAAACACAAAAACAAAATAAAGATTGAAATCACAAGGACTTCCACACACATGCCAACACCAAGGGGGGTTTTGATTTGATTTTGTGAATAAAACAAAATAAGGAAAAGAAAACAAAAGAGAATTTAAATTAGAGTTTAAGAGAAATTAGTTTAAAATCAATCAAGAACAATAGCTAGGACTTACTATCCGCCTCCAAACAATCAATCAATCCATAAACAACAATAGATAATCAATTTCTAGCAAGCATATGATGACGACACTCACAACAAGATCATGGAATTTGACTTGAGTTGTATGATTCTCTCTTAAGTGTATGTAAAGTGTATGGCATTTACATCAATACGTGTATTCTTAATTGAAATCTAGTATGGCATTTACTCAAATTAACAATCAAGAATCCATTAAGATCAAAGAGAATATGAGTGTCACAAAAACCCTAAAACATGGCATTTGTTATTAGGAATTTAAGAATCGATTTCTCATAACTAGTTCTTAACCCAATTATTCGTTGCAAACAAGAACACATTTGTTGATGCTCAAAATGGCCCGGCCAATATTGAGTCCAACTTAGTGATCAGTGGTGCTAGGTCTTCAGCAGGGAAGAGGGCTGAGGCCCTTGGTGGAATGGATTGGTGAGAGATCTGTAGAAGGTAAAAAGGGGAGAAGCAACCGTTAAGCTTCGGACACCGGTGTGGTGCCGACCGAAGGCTCTCCGATGCCTAAGTCAGTTACGGGTAGTAATTCTAGCAGAGTAACAGTGAAAATAGGAGAATCGTTCTGGGTTTTACCTGGGTACTGTTCCCTATTTATAGGGAAGTGAAAGTGGGAGCTTTGCACAAAGTTCCAATGTGGGACTTTGTGCAAGCCGTTGTGGTGGCGACACGTGTCCTGAGGATTAGGTTTGGCATTTGAGAGCTTCGGCAGGTGTCTGGCACCTCGGAAGTGTGTCTTCCTTCGGCATGGGAGAAGGCATGGTTGCCTTGGTGCAAGTCGCTTTGTGGCTGGGTCTGCTCGACCTCGGAAGTGTGTCTTCCTTCGGCATGGGAGAAGGCATGGTTGCCTTGGTGCTAGTCGCTTTGTGGCTGGGACTGCTCGGTTCATTATGGTGTAAACAGTAGTCCCCCAAGTTCGCGGTCGAGAAGTAACTTCTGGGTTGGGAACTTGTGAGTTTTTGTAATTGTAACCGAGCATTCCAGCTTTATTGGGAGCCGCAGGGCACTCCCTAGTCCCCCAAGTTGGCAAGCTAGGAGTTGCGTCAACACATGGTAGCTGGGTACCTGGGCATGTTGCAGATAGGATGGGAGCTGGGTCCGTCGGGGGGTCAGACCTTCGAAGGAGCCAGGTCCTTTGAAAATTTTGGAGAGAAACGAATTCTTCCACACTTTGTCCATGGCCCTTGCCGTTCGGCAAGGGTCTAGCTCCTTTTTTTTTTTTTTTTTTTTTTTGCAAATGGCCGGGCCATTTAGGAATTGAAGACTACAA
Organism: Prunus dulcis; assembly: GCF_902201215.1. NCBI lineage: Eukaryota > Viridiplantae > Streptophyta > Magnoliopsida > Rosales > Rosaceae > Prunus > Prunus dulcis. The sequence continues at coordinate 10,882,901 of NC_047652.1, read as the reverse complement.
AGTTTTTTCATGGCCCTTGCCGTTCGGCAAGGGTCCAGCTGTTTATTTATATTTTTGGTTTTGAATGAATTAGGAGCTAGGCCATATTGAGAGGGCTTGAAGGCTTAGCTTGAATTGGGCCTTCGGTAAGTAAAAGGGGCCTTGAGGTGGGCTTCCGCATGTTAGAAGGGCTAAGGTTTTTAGGGTGAGGGGTATAAAAATAAGGGATCCATCGTGCCGTTCGGCAACTTTGGTGGACTTTGGATTTAAGAGAGGAAACAAAAACTTGTTGAACTTTTGATCTTGCCGTTCGGCAGGTGGGCTTCAAGCACAGGTGGGATAGGATTTAGGCTTCAAGCAAGGCCGTTTGGCAAGTCAAATTCGGAGTTAGGGTTTTGAGAGGGTGCCGTTCGGCAAGAAGGGAGAATTAGATTCGGCAAGGCAGCTGCAAGGATTTAGAATTGGAGTTGGAAGACCCTTGCCGTTCGGCAAGGGTGATTCGAAATTCTTTTTCCTGTCTTCGGCAGGTCTTGTGTCGGAAGGTACGGGTTGAGCCTTCTGCAAGACAGCTGGGGTTGGTGTCGAAGTGCTGTCCGAGGTGTTGAGGTGCTGTCCGTGGAGGTGTTGCTGAACCCTTGTCGATCGGCACGGTTGATTGTGTGCTGTTTTCTTGCTTCGATAAGGGTTGTAGTGTGAGCACGGGCTGGCGACGGGGGCTAGATAGATTTCAGCAGTTGTGAGCACGGCTTCGGCACGGGTTGGCTTCGGCAGTTGTGAGCACGGCTGTGGCAGGTTTGTGTGCTTCGGCAAGCCAAGGTATTAGCATTGAGTTGGATTTTGTCTTCGGCAAGGCAAGGCAGCAGCTCCGATTTGGATTTTGAATACCCTTGCCCTTCGGCAAGGTTGATTGGGCCTAGGTGGACGAGTTGGCGCGGTAGCTGGGGCATGGGTCAGCAAGGGTGAGCGGAGCTTCATTTTTTGCTTGCTCAAACCTTGCCGTTCGGCAAGGGTGTGGTGTGGTGTAATTAGAGCTGAGACCTTGTGTTGTACGAGGTGCTGGACCTATGGCGCATCCGGGTGGAGCTAGACTGTCCATACTCGGCAGGTGAGTTATCCATATGTTTCTGTTCGGCAAGCCCAGCTAAATTATGTTCTGAAATTGGTTTGGGTTGTTTGGGTGTCTTGATAAAATTTGGGTCTTGGCTTTGGACAATTTTGGGCCTAGCCTTGTAATAAGATTTTGCTTAGAAGGTATTTTAGCACACTTGGAATTTTGAGGGCCTCAATTTGTGTTTGCACGGACCTTGCCGTTCGGCGAGGCCCCTAAATTTTCCCTCAATTTTTGTTTATTTTGAAGTTTGAATTTCAAATGGTGTAGGTACAAAGGATTTAGGAGGGAAAATGAAGGGGTGCTAGGGTTTGCTCGTGAATCGAGGCGTGGTACCCTTAGTTGGCTATAAATAGGGACTTGGGGTGGTGAAGGCACCACACTTGAGTTGAGTTTGAGAAAATTGTGAGAATTTTGAAGGAAGAGGAGGCGATTTCCGGCAAGGAGTTTGTGGTGGTGATAGAGGCTGAGGTGATTTCCGGCGAACATTCGTGGTGCTACAAACAAGGTTAGACCTTATTTCGCTAGAACATTCGTGGTGCTACAAACAGGTGGTGCATGGCCTATGGGGACTGGGAGTGTCCTCCAGGGAAGAGCGTTGTCCAGCACATTCCTACCCACTTCCAGTCTATAGGTCCTTGGCCCCATCCCTTATGATTGTGTCATGTTTGATTGTATTGGCTTGGCTTCTATCGTTGGTTTTGTATTGTGTTTGTGCCAGTGTAAGTGGCTAAGTAGTTTCTGACTCTTGATGCAGGTTCAGTGAAGTGGGGCCCTATCTCCAAGGAGAAAGAAGACGAGGTTGAGTGGGTGAGGGCGCAGCTATCAGATACTGAGCGTGAGTGCGGGAACCTAGTCACTCAGAAGAATTTGTTTGAGTCCGGACTGCTGCAAGGAAGTAAGTACCTGGGTTATCTTTTTGGTTGTGCGCTGAACCTTTGTGAGTTTGACTAATATAACTGTTTCGTTTGTTTTAACAGTGGCTGGCATCATAAGGGGGAGCACGAAGGTGGCCGTTGACATTGATGAGGCCGAGATGCAGAAGCGGCTGAGGGAGTCGCGGGCCAAGAAAGCTGAGAAGAGTGCTGGAAAACGACCCAGAGATGATGATGAGGGTCGGGTCGCAGACGTGCTGGGCAAGAGGAAAGCCTTAGAGGAGGCGCACCAGCATGTGATGGGGTCGGGGCCGAGACTTCCGCCCTTTGATCTGCAGGCACAGCCGAAGCTACCCTTCGGCATGGAGGATGTGTTTGCTGAAGGGGTAGAGAAGGTTGACTTCGGCAGGCTTCGCCAGCAGAAGAAGGAGGTCAACCTGGCTATGCATCGGCAGGAGGTGCCCCTAGTGAACGTCTTCCTGGAAGGCGTGAAGAGCGATCCTGAGGCTCTGGCGGGGACCCCAGCCTCTTCCTTCATAGACCGGGCCCAGAAGACGATCCTCACCTCTGCCTATGTAAGTGTTTAAGCCCTTTTTTGTTTGTATTTTTGTTGGAGTATTCTTGTATGGATTGACTAACATGATTTTGTTTTGGCAGGCCTTTGGCGAGATGTACGTCAGCATGGCCAAGGCTGACAAGGAGATCCAGAGGCTGAAGAGGCGGGATGAGCAGGCCAAGAGCAAAGTGGCTGAGGCGCAGGAGGCCATCCGAGAGAAGAACGCCTTGCTGGTTCAAAAGGCGGCCCTGGCCAGGGAGGTGGAGGAGCTGAAGAAAGTGAAGGCTGAGGAGGTGGCTGCTGCCCGAGTCGAGGCAATTGAGTCCTTCCAATCCTCAGAGGAGCTGAAGAGCTATATCATGGACCGACTGGTTGATGAGCAGCTTCGCTGGGAAGATAGGTTGGTTCGGTTCAACCCCTCGCTGGAGATTAACTTTGACACCAGTGGCGAGCCTCCTGCCCAGACCCCTCCAGCTGATGCTAGCGCCCCGACACCAGAGGCTGAGCCGGCCACTGAGGATGCCCTTTCGACCGAGTCCTGAAGGCGTTGCCTTCGTGTGATGTGTTATAGCCATTTTGTACTCTAGTGATTGTGTTGAAACACTTGTTTATTTTGTTTAGTTTGGTTATGTATGAACATTTGTCCTTGCCTGGAGCAAGGCTGTTTTTATTTATGATATGACTTAGCTTGATATCAATTGTGTTAGTAAAAATGACAACAATGTGAGTGCATGAAAATGAGCCAGAGTCAGGCATTTCATTGAAATAGATGCCGAAGGGCAGAGAGTACACGTGGTCTAGGGTCTAGATACCTTACTTTGACCTTACAGTAAATAATCAAGACCAAAGTATTGTCCTAGGGTCTAGATATGTTTACTTGTAATAGTACTTGAGATGGTCAGCGTTCCACGGGTGGGGCAGCGTCTTGCCTGTTGAATCGCGAAGCTGAAAAGTGCCGGGGCGGCAAATTTTGATAATTTCGTAAGGACCTTCCCATGTAGGGCCGAGGGTACCTTCGTTGGGATTCTTGGTAGCCAAGGAAACCTTGCGCATGACCCAGTCCCCCATTTTGAAAGCACGGGGCTTGACTCGGGAGTCGTAATATTTGGCGATGCGTTGTTTGTACGCGACATTGCGCATGCTCGATTGGTCCCGGAGCTCGTCAATGAAGTCGAGGTTGAGGGCCAACTGCTCGTCATTGGCTGTGGCATCGTAAGTTGAGGTTTGGTATGTGGGCTGGCCAATCTCTACCGGAGCCACAGCCTCGGTTCCAAATGATAGGGAGAACGGCGTTTCACCCGTGGATGTGCGGAAGGTGGTGCGGTAGGACCAGAGTACTTCCGGGAGTAGTTCTGGCCAGCAGCCCTTGGCTTTGTCAAGTTTTGTCTTGAGGGTCTTCTTGATAATTTTGTTCACGGCTTCGACTTGGCCATTGGACTGAGGATGGGCTGGGGAGGCGAAGCATAGACGAATCTTGAGGTTGGAACAAAATTGTTTGAATTTGGCATTGTCAAATTGCCGGCCATTGTCGGTGACGATGGAGTTGGGGATGCCGAAGCAACATACAATGTTTTGCCACACAAAAGATTCGATGCGAGCCGCAGTGATAGTGGCCAGGGCCTCGGCCTCGGCCCACTTGGTGAAGTAGTCTATGGCCACAACTGCATATTTGACTTGGCCCTTGCCCTCTGGCATAGGTCCAATGAGATCCAGTCCCCATTGGGCAAATGGCCAAGGACTGACCATGGCTGTCAATGGTTAAGCCGGGAGTTGTGGGATTTTGGCAAATCGCTGACACTTGTCGCATTTCTGTGTGAAGGCCTGGGCGTCCGTGTGGAGTGAAGGCCAGAAGTATCCTTGGCGGATTGCCTTATGGGCTAGCGAGCGTGCGCCCGAGTGGTTACCGCAGATGCCTTCATGGATTTCTCGGAGGACATAGTGACCCTCCTCTGGGGTCAGGCACCGGAGGTAAGGAAGGCTGAAGCCCCGCTTATATAAGGAGCCGTTAAGTATCAGATAACGGGCAGAGCGATGGCGAACGCATTGTGCCTCGGCTGGGTTAGCCGGTAGTGTTTGGTTCTGCAAGAACTGGAGGATGGGGTCCATCCATGTGGGGCTGTGATCAATGGTGCAGATGAGTGGGGCTTGTGTGCTAGGCTGGGCCAAAAACTCGATGTGGATGTGGCGACCCATTCCTTGCTCCAAGGCTGATGCCAACCTGGCTAGTGCATCGGCATGGCTATTCTCTGAGCGCGGCACTTGCTTGATGGAGTGGGCGTGGAAGGTTGCCAGCAAGTGCCGAGCGTGCTGGAGGTAAGCCGTCATAGAGGCATCCTTAGTCGTGAAGTCCTGGTTGACCTGGTGGACCACGAGTTGTGAATCGCTGAAGATCTGAATTTGCCTGGCGTCCATCTCTTTGGCTAGGCGCAGACCAGCTAAGAGTGCTTCATATTCGGCCTCATTGTTGGAGGCTTGGAATTTGAAGCGGAGAGCGTACTCGAGGGCAACCTTGTCTGGGGAGACCAGAACGATCCCGGGCCCGCACCCCTGGGCATTAGAAGAGCCATCCACAAATAAGGTCCACAGGGGCTGGGTTAGGTCGAGAGTGTTTTTGGTGGGGGTTTGGTCCTGGCTCGGAGAGGGATTGGGTTCGGTTATGAGCTGGGTAGCTGCAGAAGCTTGGGGCTCAGTGAATTCCGATAAGAAGTCAGCAACGGCCTGCCCCCTCATAGCCGGGCGGGGTTTGTAATGAATATCAAACTCGCCAAGTTCAATATCCCATTTAACCAGTCTCCCAGAGGTTTCTGGCTTCTGCAACACCTGTCGGAGCGGTTGGTTGGTTAGGACATGGATGGTGTGAGCTTGGAAATATGGTCGGAGGCGTCTAGCCGAGACGACCAGGGCGAACGCCAATTTTTCGATGTCTGGGTATCGAACTTCTGCATCTTGCAATGCCTTACTGACATAATGCACTGGGTGCTCTGCGTTATCCTTCGATCGAATGAGCACAGAGCTAACAGCCGAAGCTGAGACCGAGAGATAAACCACGAGGATGTCTCCGTGCTCAGGGGTTGATAACAAAGGAGCTCGGCCCATATACTCCTTCAGCTCGCTGAAAGCTGTCTCACACTCAGCAGTCCAGGTGATGTGTCGCTTAGTGCCCTTAAGGGCCTTGAAGAATGGGGCGCAGCGGTCCGTGGCCTTGGAGATAAATCTGCTCAGGGCAGCAACACGCCCTGTAAGGCTTTGGATATCCTTGACTGTCTTAGGTATTGTCATATCTAAGATGGCCTGGATCTTTTCAGGGTTGGCCTCAATACCCCTTTGGCTGATCATGAAGCCAAGAAATTTGCCGGAGCCCACGCCAAATGCACATTTGGTGGGGTTAAGCCTCATTTTGTACTGCTTCAGGATGGTGAACATGGCAGAGAGGTTGGGGATATGTTGGTCGGCTGTGCGACTCTTAACTAGCATGTCGTCGACATAAACCTCCATGGTATTGCCAATCAGTGGGGCGAAAAGGTGGTTCACCAGTCGCTGGTATGTAGCCCCGGCGTTCTTGAGGCCAAAGGGCATCACCTTATAGCAGTAGAGGCCTCGGTCCGTGATGAAGGAGGTGTGGGCCTGGTCTTCGGGATGCATGAAGATCTGGTTGTAACCGGAATAAGCATCCATGAAGCTAAGGAGGGCGTGGCCTGCTGTGGCGTCGACTAGCTGGTCAATGCGGGGTCGGGGAAAGCTATCCTTCAGGCAGGCCCGGTTGAGGTTGGTGTAATCGACACACATGCGCCAGCCCTTTCTTGGTTTACGAACCATTACGACATTGGCCAGCCATGTGGGATAGTCAACCTCCCTAATGAATCGGATACTACTCAATCGATCCACCTCCGCCTTCATGGCCTCATAGCGCTCGGGATCATAGGCTCGACGCTTCTGTCGGACTGGTCGGACGGCAGGATTGACGCTAAGCCTATGAGATATGATGTCTGGTGATATGCCAGGCATGTCATTGTAGGACCATGCAAAGACTTCGGAGTTGAGGCGGAGGAAGGCGACCAGGTCAGAACGAAGCTCTGGCGAGATCGAGGTACCGATCCGGACCTGTCAATCCGGGATGTCGTCATGAAGGGTAACCAGTTCCAGGTCCTCCATTGGTTCGGCCTGTGGTGTGATGGACTCCTCCCTTGGGTCCTCAGGTGGTTCTGTGCCAGCTTGGGGAGGGGCGGGAGCCTGGGTTACCGCAAGGGCTTCACTCCTATGTTGGCGATTAGTGGATTTGACTGCTGAAGCGTAGCAGCTTCGGGCCCCGAGTTGGTCACCGCGCACCGTGCCTGGGCCATGAGGAGTGGGAAACTTCAACAGCAGCATATGCGTTGAAATAAAAGCCTTCATTTGGGCCAAGGCTGGGCGGCCAAGGATGACGTTGTAGGCTGTGGGGCAATTGACGATAAGGAAGGGGGTAGTGATCGTCGTCCGCTGGGGTGCGGCCCCAATTGATATAGGGAGATGAATGCTGCCAATGGGCTGGACCACATCACCCGAGAAGCTCACTAGGGGCGTGATGCTTCGGTCGAGTAGGTGAGGCGGGACCTGGAGTTCATTGAAGGCCTCGGCAAACATCACACTGACCGAGCTGCCAGTGTCCACCAGGATACGCCCAACGTCGAAGTTGGAAATGTCAGCCCGGATAATGAGTGGGTCGTCATGGGGGAGGATAACACCACGCTCCTCCTCCTCGCAGAAGGTAATGGGAGCCCAGCCAGACCTGTGGGTCTTCGGCAAGCGTCCCTGCTCGATGCTGAAGACCTAGTGCGCATAGGTGGAGCGGACATAATGTTTTATGGAGTTGTTGGAGGTGCCAACCAGGGTAGGACCTCCGTTGATGGTGGAGATCATGTTGATTTATCGCTGGTGAGGGTTAGGCGGGGCTGGTATGTTGCGCACGTAGTTGTCCAGCTTCCCTTCCCGGATGCGCCCTTCAATTATGTTGCGCAGCACAATTCAACTCAAGACTCAGTGTCATGGCCGCTGAATTGATGAAAGCGGCAAAAGACCCCCGTGTTTGGCATAGGCTTGTTGGATGGTCTCCGGGGGGGTGGCTTGGGGATGATGGGGGCTTCGCGCACCAGGACGTTCTCATAGGTGGTGTTGAGGGTCGTGAAAACCTCGAACCTGGGCCTGGGTGTGAAGGGAAGAGGGGCATGAGGAAGAGTTTCAAGTGCCAAAGGCCCGGGGGCGGGATAGACAGGGGCTGGGGATTGTTCCCAATCTTCCAGCGTCTCAGTGTGGCGAGTTGGCCAGTTCTCTGAATTATAGAATTCCTAACTATCTGAGTCCCCGACACCTTCTCCGTTAGGTACGCGGACGGGGGCTGGCGATGGGCCCAAGTGTGCCACCCGTGGGTCCTCGAGGTTGACAGGGATAGGGATCGGCCTTGGCTGACGGTCCGAGATGCGATCCCGGCAATCTTGGTAGATCCTGACTGGCTCATGAGGCTGGTCCTTCGGTGGGGGAACGCAAAGGGGTCGTGACGGGGGTTGCTCCGGATGAAGGTGGTCTTTTCCCTTGCGGAGCCTAGATTGGGCCGGGGAGCTGTGGCTGGAATGTGCTGGCTGGTTCGGCTGAGTATGCCCAATGTTCTGGGTCAGGTTTTGTTGGGCATCCTGGGCACGAGTCCTCTCTTGGTCCCGCTTCAGAGCACGATAGTCATGCTCTAGCTCAGCATTCCGGCAATGAAGATGCTCGTATTTCTCCGACATCTTGGTAATACTATCACGGAGGCGCTCTACTTCTGCCTGGAGAGCGGCATCTCCAGGAGATTTCCTTCGGGAAGTACCCTCGCGGGGGGTATGGTGCTGGGTATCGCGGCTATCCTCGGTCGGCATAGCAGAATGTGGGGTGAAGAAGAGGCGACGGGGGCTGAGGGGTGAAGGAGCCAGCTGGGCTGATAGAGAAAGAGGGGATTCAAGTGTCGAATTCCCACAGACGGCGCCAAACTGTTGATGCTCAAAATGGCCCGGCCAATATTGAGTCCAACTTAGTGATCAGTGGTGCTAGGTCTTCAGCAGGGAAGAGGGCTGAGGCCCTTGGTGGAATGGATTGGTGAGAGATCTGTAGAAGGTAAAAAGGGGAGAAGCAACCGTTAAGCTTCGGACACCGGTGTGGTGCCGACCGAAGGCTCTCCGATGCCTAAGTCAGTTACGGGTAGTAATTCTAGCAGAGTAACAGTGAAAATAGGAGAATCGTTCTGGGTTTTACCTGGGTACTGTTCCCTATTTATAGGGAAGTGAAAGTGGGAGCTTTGCACAAAGTTCCAATGTGGGACTTTGTGCAAGCCGTTGTGGTGGCGACACGTGTCCTGAGGATTAGGTTTGGCATTTGAGAGCTTCGGCAGGTGTCTGGCACCTCGGAAGTGTGTCTTCCTTCGGCAAGGGAGAAGGCGTGGTTGCCTTGGTGCTAGTCGCTTTGATGCTGGGTCTGCTCGACCTCGGAAGTGTGTCTTCCTTCGGCATGGGAGAAGGCGTGGTTGCCTTGGTGCTAGTCGCTTTGATGCTGGGTCTGCTCGGTTCATTATGGTGTAAACAACATTCAATATGGCAATTGACCTATGTTTTACAACAATTTAATTCCAATACATGCTTCTAAGTTAGCTACTCAAAGAAACAAAATATCAGAATTCACATAACATAGAGAAACCGAAATCATCGCGCTTGTAGGAACTAAAAATCCATTAAACTTGTTTATAAAATTGAAATCATGTTTAGGGCTTCAAGATTAAGCCTAACTAACAAGAAATTAGTTACTCATGGTCTTGGATGAACTCAAAAATAAATACATAAGAACTGAAAATTAAAAGAAAGGAAGGAAAAGAAAGAACTCGTTGGCAGCTTTCTCCTCTTGCGCGGTTGATCTCTTTAGGACGTGAATCCTTTGTATCAGGACTTGGCTCGTCTTTTATACCACTTATATCAGAGTTCTAAACCCTAAAATTGACTGAAAATTCGTCCAAGAAGTCTTGGTAAACAAGGAATCCAAATAGGAAAGTAAAAATCACAATTTCTAACTCCACTGGGAAATACAGCTCAGCCCAATGTTCACACGATTTGGGGATCTTCGGCCTTGTAGAAAAATCATTAAAAATATATTTTAGAAAGATAAATGTCTTATCTTTCCAACCATATATAGCACGTAACTTGGAAAATTCGGGAAGGCTTCCGTTTCTTCACATTCACGTAACATGTACGAAACTGTCCTGTCTGCACGTGGGCTAACTTTACTTGTAATACTGTACCAATTGGCTGGGTAGAAAATTCTAGAAAAATCATAGATTGAACTTCAAGATGTTAGCTTTCATCTCCAATTGGCCTTGCACTAAAATTCCTCCGAAAAGTTGATTTTCCCTTAAAAATCTTCTAAGAGCGCAGAAAAGCTGAAAATCAGAAAAGTAAAGTAATAAGCCCTTTTTAAATCTAATTCTCTTACAAAACCTAAGTAAAAAGAGTACATAAATGAGTATATTTATGGACTTATCAGGCTATCATCAACATCATCAGGAAAATGCCTGAGGAAAATCCAAGGCAATGGCATGAAAAACTGTCAGAAACTTTGTGGGCCTATAGAACCTCAAAAAGAGAAGCCACTGGCATGACTCCATACGCCCTAACCTACGGACATGACCCAATTTTGCCCATGGAAATCATAGTTAGTCCATCAGAATTGCCTAGCAACATAATTTAGTTGGATAAGACTACTCACAAGCAATGTTGCTAGAATTGGAGGGATTGGATGCAAGTAGAATTGATACCCTCAACAAACTCTTAGCAGAAAAACAAGCTGTGGCAAGAGCCTATAACAAGATAGTTAGAAACAAGAGTTTTGAAGAAGGATAAGTTGTTTGGAAGGCTATTCTACCCCTTGGAACACATGTTGCTGGTTATAGAAAGTGGTCACCCACATGGGAAGGACCTTTCATAATTAAGCAAGTCCTTGGATTGGGGGCATACAGGTTACAAGACCAAGATGGGGACATCCATGATGCGCCAATCAATGGCAAATGGTTGAAAAAGTTCAATCCAACCTTGTGGGATTCACAGGTAGTACAAATAGATCCTGGGATTGAAGCAGAAAAGGATGAAATTTTTATTTAAATGTTCTCAGTCAATTCTTGTGAATATTTATTTCTTGTTTTCTAGATTGTGTTTTTCTTGTTTTTGTTTGTTTAAAAATAGAATGAAAAGACAAGTTTCACAAAATAAATAGGATCCTTTTATTAAATGTAGTCATCTTTACATGAGTAAGTTTTATTACAAAAGTAGAAGTCTACAGTCCTAGTTTTTGGAGAGTCTTTTGCAATCCAGCCTTCTTGATGGAAATTTCTTTTCAAAGGGGCACTCCTTGATGAATGGAGGCCTCTGCGATCTCCAATGCAAGCTTTGAAGCTGAGACTATGCTCTGCACAAGAAAGATGGCCTTAGTCTTCACTCCCAATCCAACACCAAAATTGTTCTGCCTCTCCCTCAATGCAGCCAACTGTTTTTTAAGATCTTCAATGTGTTTCTCCAATTTATCAGCAGCAGACTTGGTCTCTTTGTAATCTGCAACCAACACATCCAGTTCTACCTTTTGTTTCTGATAATCTGCCAAGTTGGCTTCATGAGTGGTCTTACAGAACTCAGAAGCATTGAAGGAGGGCTTGAGATCTTCATAGTGGTTGTGAAGGTTAAGCACATCTCTTGCCAAGCCCAAACTGATCTCAAGGATGGGTATAAGAGCCACGTTCCCTCTATGCAGTAGGTCCAGGTCCTTCATCAACTGATCAATGGATTCTCTGTTCTCATCCAGATCCAGCTTAGTTGATTGCCAGATTCTTATTCTGTCCACCCCCTCATCCACTGCCTTGGACTTGGCCTTACTTGGAGTGGCTCCCAGTTTCTCAAGCTTCTGCAGCTAAGCCTCCAAGTCCATAGCTTCGAATGAATAAGCATCTACAAAAGCTTCAATTAGTTGTACGCAGAACTAAAATAAGGGAGAAATATACTAAGGGACAACGATACTTATAGCCACAATCATAGGTTTAAGAGGATTGGTCACCACAGCAAGTTCTCCAGTAGTTCTGTCTTTTTCCTCCTAAAAAAGGGTAGAAATAGTAGTTTTAAAAAAAAAAGGAAAGAAAGAGAATAGAAACTACCTTAGGTTCTGCGACAGTAGAAGAGTTTTCTGCCTCCACATCATCAAAGGGAGCCAATTCTGAGCTTGTGGGCTCTCCTGCTTTGGCTTCTTGCTGCTTCTTGGCCAGCTCAATACTCTCTGCTATCACCTCAGTGGGGATTTCCTCCTACAAATAGACAAAATGTACATTAAAAGAAAGACAGAAAGCAAAGTCAAACAGTTCTGTCTTGAAAGTTGAAGGAAAATCTCACTTCTTCTTCTTCTCCTCCCTTGGTTCTTCTTGGTGACAGCATCAAAGACTTCTGTCTCTTTCTCTACAGCTTCAAAAGCTTCCCTCAGCTCCTCATCAGTTTCTGTAGTTGTTGTAGGTGCAGCAATAAGTTCTTCCACCTCTACAGGATCACTCACAGCCCTTCTTCTAAGCCCTTTGGTCTTAGTAGGAGGCGGGAACAGATAGCAGGTAAGAATTCAATTCACAAATAGCCAGAAATAATGACAAAAGTTTTTAGTTCAAAGAATTCACCTGGAAGATCAGGCTGGATAGGACTATCTTGAGCCTGGGTAGTTTATTTCCTTTTGCTCTTTCTAACAGAAGGAGTAGCCACCTAGATGATAATTTGGAAGCTTTCCCCCACCAAAGGGAAGGTCCCGAGGCAGCATCACACTAAGGAACTTTTTTCGAAAATCAATCCTAGCTTATTCATCATCAAGTTTCTTCTCGAACAATCTGTATCCAAACTGAAAACAGGGATAGGTCTTCTAAGCACAGCTTGCCATTGGATAGCAGACCTCTTGGTGCAGTGCTTGAAGAACATCAAATACTCCTCGACAGAGCGCTTGGGCACTTCTGCCGACATCAAGGGGGCCACCATGACGTGGTCTTCAGGCAGAACAATGTCTGGAATCCTCAGTTCTGGGAAGTATACCTATAGCCAAATCTAGATAATCCAAAACGCGCAGGACTGTCCAAAGTAGCGCTATGGAGGTTCTATATGAATGTGCCAGAACTGTGGGACCAAGCCCCACATCAGTATGATTATGGAGAGCTTCTGCCAAGTGCCTGTACTCAAGCAGAACTGCTGAGGAACGGTTTGGAAAAACAAACTTGTTCAGCCAGTATTGAAGAAACAGCATGTGTTGTTGATCCCTATCCCTCTCAATGCTGAATTTCTTCATATAGTTGGAAAAGAAGCAGTTATGGTTAATAATGGCAGGAGAAATAGTGAACTTCTTGGCCAGCCTCTCGCCATTTGTCCCTATGTGGTAATCACCAACTGCATCAGCAGGTCTTCCATGAGGTTTGAACCCAAAAATCTAAGCCATATCCAGCAAAGTTGGAGTCATCGGCCCCATACGAAAGTCAAAAGTGTTGCTAGGGAATTCCAGAAGTAGAGAGCAGCAGCCAGCAAATTCTCATCCCTGTTTACAGACTACTTGGATAGAAGGATGGCATCATAAATCCTGGCTCTTTTCCAATGATCTCCATACCTCGGAAGAAGCTTGTCAATCCAGTCTGACCACTTCACGATGCTATTTCTCACTTCACTTGTTGGAAAGGATTAGCTCAGGAACATGGCCTCAACATCTTCTTTAAACAAGTGGCAATCTTTTCAGGAACATGGCCAAACCATTGGGGACCTAAAACAAGGGTATTCCCAAGCAGATGAAGAACATTTTCATCCAAGTTCTTCTGCGCATATGGATAGAGCCTGTTGCGAACCTTGATTGCATGTTAATCAACCCTATCTCCAGTGAGATAAGCAGGAGGCTAGGAAGAAGAAGAGCTCTTGGCGCGAGTTTTTTGGGAAGACATTTTTAGTTTCAGAAAAAAAATAAAGGGAAAATAAAGATAGATCAAGAGAGAGAACAGAGGATTCTGATGGATATCAAAGACTGAAAAGAGTTAGGTTTCCAGATGAACAAGAACGAGGTTCTAAAAAACTCTTACAAAGGCTAGGAGAAAGATCGTGGGAGAAGAGAGAGTTACCCAGATTTAAGTAGCCGTTAAAAATTGACCACTCCCCCACGAAGTATAGGTAGATAGGCAGACGTGGGCTAGGGCAACGGCAGGAAATGGCGGGCGTCATTGATTGGCCAATCATTAATTCTGGAACCATTTTTTAAACGATTCTGACTTAAGGGGCATTGTTTGGGCCTAAAAATTCCACACGCCAACCAAATTGAAAACCCGGCCCATAACAAAACATAGAAGAATGGGCCTTGTCTCCAGAAAACAGCCCAAGTGACTTTAGAGGCCCATGTTTTTGCCAAAGTGGCAGAGGTTTAAAAACACGAAAATAACAAATAAGATTTCCATTTAATGGTAACTTAATACCAAACAGGTCGAAAACCTCTAAAATTGGATTAAACCCAGCTTATGTAAAAACTCTCATCACTTGACCTCAACCCCAAAAGCAAGTCAGCATATCTTTCTTACTAAAGAATGTTTTCCCAAAAGAGCCCCACGTGACTTCCTAACTTTGAAAAGTCAAAATTCTCAACTAAGACAGAGGAAGTGATAGGGAGTTAATGAAGTCAGGTCTTACAAAAACTTCTCCATTTTTCTTTGCCAGGGAAAGAAGATCAAATCCCTCTCCATACGCACAGAAGCTCTGCACCAAAGCAGATTATATTTCCAAGAGATAAGTAGATTACAGTTTCAAGAGATAAGTAGGGAGCAAGGGAGTTGTTCACCAGGAAAAGAAAACTGACCATCATGGCAGATTGTGTTTTTTTACAATGAACAAACCGAGAACAATAACAGTTGGTTTTTTTTAAGGAAAAACCAAGGAAAAGACCACCATAAAAACAGATTGTTGATGGTTCTTTTCTGCCAAAAAATAATAACTTCCCTTTTGGGATTTGAAAGGGAAGATCTTTTGAAAGATCTGCCGCCCGTTATTAAAGATTAAAAACTCACTCCAGCATTTTCTATAAATATGAAATGAGGTGAATAGATCAAGGGACAGCAAAAAAATCAATCAAGACAAAAACTGTCAAAGTCACAACTGGCAAACTCAAAAAGATCAACTGATCTCAAAAGCTTTCAAACCCTAAAGCAACCAAAGCTCTTTGATCCACAAGAAACAAATCAGCTAGAATTCAAATATCAGGTTTCAGTTCAGTTTAGAGAAACAGTTTTACAAAGCGAGATTTCTTTCATTACAAATTTGGTTCAGCACAAAGCCAAGTCAAGCAGAGTCCGGGTTTTTACAAATATGAAAACATCAACAAATTTATAGAAAGCCTTGGTCAAGTAGAACAGGCACCATAGTGCCGCTCCAGCTCAGTGACCATCAATCCAGCCACTTATGTCCTCTTCAGACTAAAGAGGCCTCAATTATGCCTGTTCGAGAAGCCTTCCATGGCTCGAAATAAATTGAAGCTCTGCCAAACTCAAACGTTGGTATCGATTTCCAGCTGAAAATCATCAGTTGAAGGTGTTGACGATCCAATCCAGCATAGAAAAAGCCAATCCAGCCCAGTTCAAAAATAGCTACCCAAGCAGAAATCGAAGTCCAACGTTCTGTTGTCTTTTTCGGAGTTGTCATTTTGTTTTTTGAGTCCTGTAATAGGCAGTTCTGCCTAAAATTGTATGTCTTTTTTTTATCTATTCTAGCCATAACTACCAATTTTGTACTGTGAAAAATTGTGAAGTTCTCACCAGTATGAGGCAAGAAAAGAACTTACTTGGGAGATATTCTTCACCCAAATTCACAATTGCTTGTTTAAAAATCAGTAACTTGGGGCACAAGTTATCTATTTTTTAGAAGTCTGCTAGGGTTCCAAACTACTAGCAGTGGCACGCTCACTCACAAAAGAAAGTTCACTTGTTGACCACCAATGGTTGTCAAGCCAATAGGGAACTTTACTCTATCATCACAGGATTAAAACCAAAATTGGTGAACACATATTTAGGAGGCGGACCATTGAGTGTAGCAATCATGAAATCGTCATTTGAGACCTTCACACCGGCTTGAGCAAGCTGATCTCGAAAGTGCTTTAAACGAAGAAGGAATCTTCCAATAGAATCCCATCCTTTCTGAGCGGTTTGAAGCTCAATCTTCAAGTGATTAATGCGAGCTCATGAAACCGAGGCATAGCGATCCACCAAATTGAGCCAAGCTTCTCGAGTTGTCTTAGTCCCAATGACATATTCCAAAGCTTCATCCAACAGAGTGGCGATGAGCAAACTGAGAAATGCTTTGCCAGTCTTCAGCCATTCCTTGTAAGCAGTTGTGACTAGAGAGGTAACACCCTCTTCGTCCAAGATTACAAATTTTGGTGGCTAAATGATAGAGCCATTGAAATGCCCAAAAAGCTCAGACCCTTGCAACACAGACTCCAATTGAAAACTCCACTTCAAGAAATTGTTGTCACTGAGACAAATGGTAACCATACTGAGCAAGCCATCAATCTTGATGGAGGAAGAAGAAGCCATGATGAAGCAGAGAGAAAACCCTAGAATTGAAATTGAGAGAACAAAACAAAGAGAACAGGGAAGAAAGCACAGAAAGGATCAAATTGAAAGACAAAGAAATGTCAGAAAGGATCAATTGATTATGTGAAAACCACGGATCGCGCTGATACCATGTTAACCAACATATTCAGAAAAGTATGAGGAAGAGACCTGAAGAAGAAGGAAAGAAAAATAGAGAGAACTTGCAATCTTAATTTATGTATTTCTTAATCTGCTTTAAGCTACAACACTATTACACTTTATACTTGTTAAGTAAGGCTTAACCGGCTAACCAATACAGCTATCGAACTAACTCACATACACTACTAAGAGCTCACATGCCTTGCACACCTAACTCACTAACTGTTTACAATGATATCAATAGTTAACAGAGTAGGCACTATGATTCCTGATGACTTTGGTGAAATTCATAAAAAGGGTTGGCATTGCGGCTTTCTTATTTGCTAGAGACCATATAACCTCCAAGGCAATCCACATTCTTTTCTTCTTTTTTTGTTAAAGTTAGGATGGGGTTTTCATTTTTTGACAAAGTTTGGAATGGGTTGAGAGATTTTCTACACACTGCAAGTCAAAATCTTTTACCATTGGACTGGTCCCGTTGACGTAATCCACATTCTTTTCACGAGGCTCAAAGCTAAATAACAACGCCATATCTAGAATGGTATTCTAAATCAAAGACATTGCAGATTCGAAGGTGAAGCCGCTACCAAAAGTACATAAAAAGGATCTAAAACTACTACAGCAATGAAATTGATTTATTTTTTTTTTACTTTTGTCGTTTGCAAAGGCAAACAGGGCAGACAGCAACAAATTCAGGTATTTTGTCACACCACAAATTCAGGTATTCAGGCATTTTATCATCTTCTCTATCAGTTGACAGAAATACCAAAACAAATCTTTTGATAGTACAAAATGTTTAGAGTCTAGGGTTGGGGCTCGAGAAACACCCTACATAATTATTCATGACCAAATGGTACCAAACGATAATAGCTGCAATGTGATCAAGCAAATGCGGATACGAATGAATTTCACAGGAGTTGTTTAAAGTACCAACATTATGCTCACCTTCAAATGCAGTTGATAAGTAAATTACACACATGTAGAGTATACATCCCATACACACCTTGGTCTCTCCTTTAAAGGTATAAGCAAGGCCAACCACCAGGGAAAAAAAGGGGCTTGGGTGCTTAAGCCTTTCCTTTTTTGTACAACACTTCAAAATTTCAAACAAAAAATCAAAAAATTGCTGTCATCTGGGTCAAAAGGTGCAATGCAACACGGTCGAATCCTGTATTTCGCAAAGTTGAAATTCTGATGATTCTTCAGAAAGTCAGAACAAGTTCCAGAGGTTCATAAGATAGCAGCTGGTCAGCATACAAATCTCACTGTGATATCATGGCAGTTCCATCTTCGTCCTCGGGAAGGAATACAATCTCATAGCAAAATCTGGAAAAAAAACAAAACAAAACAAAACAAAACACAATCGTTCAGCATATCTATATCTTCAGTCCAACACTCAACGGGAAAACAATCTACATCGGAATAAGCTATATTAACAGAATTATTTCAAACAAAAACCATGAGATTCACGCAGTTTACAGAAAAGGATGGTTATGTCTTTAATTCGTCTGTATCTGATGAATAAAAAGATAGGGCAGGGCCAAGTGCATTGCAATGAGTTGACTTCTAATTGTTTGGTGCTCTCCTAATCGCAGTCATCATTCCTTAGTTAACACCAAGAAAAGACAATGACCTTTAACCTAAAATGCAATTACAACCAAATCAAAGCATCAAACAGCCAACTTCCTATTTTGGAAGTAAACAATCCCTATCCCTTTTTTTATAAAAAAAATTAAATTAAATTAAAACAAATGCCTTTAAATTTTGATAAGGGATAACACTTGGCTAAAGCTAGTTACAATTGCATCTATCTTTCTCCAGGTTTAGCAAAACCATTCATTTTCATCATCATACATATACAGATGTGTATTGCATATTTTCGTTAAAAGTGGTCAAGTGCATTGCCCATAACAAGTATTATCAAGAGCATTCTGTCCTTCCCGCAATTGCAGAGCATTTGAAAAGGATTTCAAGGGTTGGGATGGAAGAGGGACGGAAAAACATTTCCTTGATTTGGTGGTCGCATGCAATGCAGAAGACCATCTTAACAGAAGTTAAACGCTGTCCTTACTAAACACACATTGAAAGTTTGAGATTCAAAATGATTGCTATGAAGTTCATGGACCAAAATGAATCGCAAGTCAAAGTTGACGGAACCATGTAATTTGCCCTTAAAATTTCCTTCCTATCAATTAGGTTCAGCAAACCGAGCCTCTATTTCTCTCTAGTACTATTATACCCAAACATGAAAACAAGCATAAAGTAAACCCAGATGGACAATAATTTCGCACAAGCTTTTACACTGCCATTAAACTGAATCACACAGAACACATCAAATTTACAGCTTATTATTACTATTTTAAGTAAAACTGTAGTAACATATTTATGAATCCTCATAATCTCATAATCATTACACAAAACAAGTGATGGATAAGAACACATGCAGCCCCATTTTTTTTCTTAAAAGTTCAAACCCATTAAGGATTTCTATAATTAGTAATAAAATCATGTTAACAGAAATGAGCACAAATCCTCCTCCGCAAACTATTCAACCTAACCATCCATTAGAAAACACAAAAACAAAAAATAAAATCACGAAGAAACACTGTAATTTACATCAAAAGACAACCCACAAAAATTTTAAAAACTATAATTTGATTAGTGCACTAAATATAGAAGAGCTAGAAATGAGAGAAATTGGGAAGAAAGCCATTACCATCCACTGGAAGTCGGTCGGTTCCCGCTCGATCTCGGCCGAGTCATCCTATCATTCCCACCACCCGACTTGGGCCAGCCATCTTCCCCATACTGAACCGGAGCTCCAAAATGCTTCTGAACCGGTCTGGGGCGCTCTTCCTTCGCTACAAAACCCGGCCGTAGATGAGGCGGCACGAACTTGTCCGGTTTCGGCGACAATATCAAGCCCGGAGCTTCCTTGTGCCTCGGAACCGGAGACAATATGGGCGGGCTTGAACCGGTTCGGCCTAAAGGACGAAGCGAGATTGCATCGGAACGAGGATCAGCCCGGATCTGATCGGGTAGCTGCTGGGTTTGTTGAGATGGAGATTGGAGATGGGGTTGCTGCGGTTGCTGTTGCGGTTGAGGTTGAGGCGAAAGGGGCGGTGGGTTGGAGATGGATTTGGGGGTGGGTCGGGTCAGGACAAGCATGCGGCCATGGGTCTTGTTGTGGGGTGAAGAAATGGCAGAGTAGGAGGAAGAAGAAGAAGAAGGAGAAGGGCCTTTGCTATTGGCGTTGGGTTTGGAATTGGTGGAGAGGTTTTTCTCGTAGATGTGGTTGAAGTTTATGGACGTGAACTTGTTGGTTTTTGCCATCCACCACCACCACCACCACCCACTCTCACTTCTCTCTTTTATATTTTCTTGGCGTTTTGGTTCTGGTTTTGTGTCGAGAATGAAAGAAGGAATAAGAAGAGCAGCAGAGGGGACGAGAGACAATGATTGCTGGATTGGGATGTTTGTTTTGGTTTTTATTTATTTTTCACTACCGCACAGTTTTTAGATTGTTTAAGAAAAAGAAAGTCTAATGTTAGCGTGTTGTGGGTGGTGGTTTGAGTGCTGACCTGACGTGGTGGAATTTGATGGACATACACAGAAGTTCTTTTTTTCGCTTCTTGAAGGACCCAAAAACCCCAAACATAAACGTCAAAACACCAAAATTTTGAAATACCAAATTTATATTTAGCAATGAAGAAAGTAGAATGTGATAAAATTACAACAGAAAAATTGGATTTCTAATTCTTGGGCTATATGTTCATACTTAATTATGGACCTATGATTTTCAGAGTATATTGTATTTATTATTGAAAATAAAGTGAAACAATAGTACGTTTCAAAAGGAAATATTTTTGCTTACAACTTTAATCTTAAATGTACATATACTCTCATTATTCTTTTCAACATTTGACATGCGTTTATGAATATAACAATAGTTAACTATTTCATTTATGGACACGTGTGTTGAGTGTTGAGTGTTGAGAGTACTCACCATTTCAAAATAGGCAAATACATGATTAAGTATATATATTTGCATCTGCATGTTTGTTTCCTTCTTTTGAGAAATCTTCGGCATGGTTAATTTCCATCCTCATGATGAATGACAACAAAGTGACGACACAAGGCTAATGGCAAAGAAGCTTGCAACAAGTCGTTCAAACTGGAGTTGGAGGTTTTTTTAGTAGGCGTGCGACGTTTTGGATGTTTCGGACGTCTATAATACGTCTATTTGGTGTTAGTTTTTCTTTTAAGAGCATTAATAAGTTTTTTAATTTTAAAAGAATCCCAATATAAAAAGGATGACAAAAGATGAGAGTGGATTTTTGAAGGAAAGTACGATGAAGGAAGAGAAGAAGGAGGTTCTTCTTCTTCTTCGTTGGTATTCTATCTATACATGGTTCCCTTTTGTATCTTAAAGTGGTTTCTATTTAGAGGAATGCTAGCAACCTTCTCTCTAACCTTCTTTTTTGGACCTTCTCCCTTCTTTTTATGCATCACACAATTTAATTTTTGTTTTCCAAGTTTACCATTTTAAAATGTATTGTTTTTATATTTCCTTCAATTTATTCAAATTTTGTTATAACTTCTTTAGCACATTATTAAAGAAAAGAAAAAGAAAAACGTCATATTTTTTAAAAATAAAAATAAAGTTTGTTTCATGACATTTTTATCATCTTTATTTTGTTTTTAACAAAACACGCGTTCTCTTTGGAAAAATTAAAAATTAAAAAACACGTCAGTTTTTATTTTCTTATTTAATTTTTAACAAGCTAGTAAGAAAGTTATAAAAAAAAATTAATATATTTAATAAGGGTAAATTTAGAAAAAAAAAAACTAGTTTGTGTAATGCATTAATGACATTGTTTTTAGTTTAAGGAAAGTGACACTTGTCATGAGAAGAAGGGAAAAGGTCCAAAAAAGAAAGTTAGACAGAAGGTTGCTAGCACTCCCCTTCTATTTATAGTATTTATAACTCATGCATGAGTTAATACATTTTAAAACAATAAATTTATTTTATAATAGTTTATCTTTGGGTCGTTGCCCGTCCGTCTTATAGGAACGTTCAAGAGAGGCGAAAGTTATTTAATTACACTCTTTCTTTTTATGTGAAATGATGCAATTTTAATTAACTATTCTTTTTAAAATATTTTGAATATTATGACCAACGTAGTTTGTGTGGCTAATCCATCAATTTTCATGCAAGTTTGTCATAGTTAATATTTTATTTGACAAAAGTTGATAATATAATTTTTATTTTAAAACAAAAAACCAACAGCATTACATCATGAGAAAGTTAATGGCTCTAAATTCGTTTTATGGGAGCCTTTCTTTTAGTTTGACATTATATAACATATAATTCACCACATTAGTTCGAGATTAACTTTACAAGATATATATATATATATATATATATTGTAATAACCCAAACCAAAATATCTAGAAATTAGGATTTCTTTATTCTACCCAAAAGACGATTTTGCCCTCACATATTTTAATAGGGGAAAAGTTGACTTTTTGATCGAGAAAGAATTTGGCAATTCCGCTTACGCCGTTGCGTAGAGCACGGCGAAACGAGTCCGTAGACACGGAGTAGACTCGAATCGGAGTTGTAACGAAGAAAATACGATCAAAATACCACGAAGGGCAAAATGGTAATTTGGACAAAAAGTCATATTTTTTTCTCTTTCTCCCTTCTCTCTTCTCATTTCACTCTCCTCTCTCTCTCTCTCCTCCCGATTCGCACAGCCGCCGACCCCTTTCCCTTCTCGACGTCGCGCCGGCCGCTACAGGTCGAGCCGATCTCCAACACCGGTGCCAAACTGACCGTCACTCACCCGCCGTTCTTCCCCGACCCGCCGCCGACCTGGGGACGCCCGGAACTGGCCGGAATCTGGAGCTTTTCACCGGATTTCAGTTTAAACTTCATCTCCTTCGATCTCCTTCGTTTCTCCACCAAATCGATCGAGTAAGGTATGGTTTCTCAGCTATTTTTCATGTTCTAACTGATGGATGTATGGGTTTTGATCGATTTCACCTCTAGATCACTCGATTTTCAACTTGAAAATTGGCCGAACTTCGGCCGTAGTGATCGGCCATTTCCGGCCACTTTTTGGGGTATGTCCAAGAACAAAAGTGACTCCAAATGAGGTGTTTTACCTAGGATACGAGTTTGGAGTCTTGGTTCTGAGATTTTCCGGCAACCCATAATCGTTTTGGACACCCAATCTGCCCGAACGTGTGGCGGCGCGTGGGTGAGGTGGTGAAGTGACTCTGTGCAGTTTTGTGATCCCCGTGTCGTCACGAGCGCGTAGGATTTCGCGGATCTCGATTTGGAGTCCGTTTGAGCCCCGAACGGATTTTCCATATCGCGCGATCCTTGGGTGCAGTGTCGTCAAATCGTTGGATCGCACTCAATTTTGGATATGTCGTACTACATGATTCCAAGATCGTGTATGATTCGACGGATTACGAATCGGAGACCCGGATACTCCGAAATCGCGAACCCTGGGGCTAGGGTTTGGATTTTTAGCGATAACGCAATTTTGGCTAATCCGACCGTCCGTTTCGGACCAAATTCGCGGAACATGGTCCCTTCTCTATGAGGAACCTTCAGAGAAACCCATATTGGCCATCGGAGATCGTGGACCCCACAGGTCCCGGATCGGCCGATCTGGCAGCTTATCGCTCAGTTAAGCATCGGGTCTTCCAAGACCGTTCTAATTGTCTGAAAGGCTAAAGTGGGCCTAGGATTGACTTTAAATGAGTGCACACATTTCTAGGAGCCGGGGGCAGGGTGTTTAATTTAATTCTTTTATCGAGCAGTTTTATTAATTTAATCTTTATAGATAATTAGGCACCAAAGGCCCGACAGAACCGCAGGAGGGACCTTCAAGAGGTCCAGCTAGCTCGGACCAGCAGTGAGTGGACTTTCTTTCATAAAGGCTTTTATATAAATAAGTTATATAGATGATTTATATAAATAAGATTTCATAAGTGATTCTATATTGATTTTATATAAATAAGTTTTTATAAATGAGTTTATCTGAATAAATTTCAGTATCTGATCTTGAATAAGTGTTATTACATGTTTTCCGAGCATGAAATGTAGCGTAAAACATCTTTATTTTTATATTACTCAGTTGAGCAGTAGACTTGAGATTTGTGATACAGAAATGGCAGCTTACCTCAGATTTATCAGATTACAGAGACTTATCAGGTTTTTCTAAAATAGTTGTTTAGAACCACCATGTACCCGCCTTTTTATTTGGTGATTACCCTCAGACGGACCGATGTCTACGGACATCCAGTCTGTTTACAGTTCAGTCAGTGCACTTGACTTTGCCTCACGAGTTTCGGGGACGCTCGGACCGTGAGTGCCAGGATTTGCGGCTCGGCAGACTTGGTGTCCCGAGACCTGCCAGGATTTGCGGCTCGGCTGACTCTGTGTCCCCGAGACCTGCCAGGATTGCGGATCAGGCTGACTACGGTCCCCTGTATCCTGCCAGAGCGGCTCGAGTTGACTTGGTGTCATCGAGACCTGCCGGCGGATCAGGCTGACCATAGTCCCCTGTATTTGCCAGTTTGCGGCTCGGGTAGACTGCGTGTCGCCCGAGACCTGCCAGGGGAATTGACGATTTTCAGGGGTACACTTAGGTGGTAGTTTTAAAGTAATTTGAGCACTTTTATGCAGCTATTGTTTTCAATCATTTTATATCAGTTTTCTCAATATACATGCATGTTTTATCTCTTCATATAATTGTTCAGTTTTACAAATCTATATACATACGGTTATATATATCTTTGGAGAAATACTTTATATTAAACACAGTTGAACTCTAGCTTTACTTATTAAGTTATTTTACAACGGGGGTTATTATAATTCTAAATTGTTTTAAGAACATTATTTTTGTCCACTCACACGTTAAACTTGTTTTTCGCCCCCAGGCCGTAGAAGTGCGCAGGGATCCACCACCAGGCCACTCTTAACTTCCGTACCGCCAAGAACGTAAGATTTTGTTGCAAAGTTCTGTAAACTTGTAGAAATGCTCTGATATCTAGTTGAAACTGAGAAACCGAGTTGAATAGTGCTTGTGAGAATAATTCTGGCAGTTGGTGTGGATTTATGTGCTTATTTGACAAGTGGAAGATTTTGGATTTGGACAAAATACAGGGGAGACTCTGCCGGATTTTCGGCAGAAGTCTAAAGGAAATTTTTAAAAGATTTTGAAACGAAGGGTAAAAAGGTCAATTGTGCCGGACATTCGCCAGGTGTCGGACACGCACAGGACTTGGCTCGAATTTCAAAGCGGAATTTGGGTCGGGTCCTGTCAATTTGGTATCATAGCATAGGTTTTACTTCCTGTAGACTTCGTACTCTGTGCATCCTCGTTTCCTTTTCACTTTGGGCCCTCATGGTGGTGGTGTCCGTAGGAAAATTAGACAGTTATCCCGACGTAAGGGGATGAGATTCCCATGTCAGGGAGGAACTGCACCGGTATCTGAACCGGTAGAGTAATCTTTCGTTAGAGGCTCGTCAAGAGCCGTACCTACTGTACCTAGTAGGCAGGGAGATCCTAATGTCCAGTAGACCTTGGAGCTGTCCGCTTAGGCTTGAGTACCCGAGGGATCCATCCATGAGATAGGTGGATCAAGCCAAGAGGATTGAGGGCTATAAATATGGATAATTGTGGTACCCAGTAGTAAAGGAGGATTGAATTAAAAGGAATGGAGTAGATCGTGGAGGTCATGGTTGTTCCACAGAATAGTAGAGTATTGGTGGGACTTGGTTAAGAAGTGATACCAGGATTCTTTGACTAGTACGGGACAAGTATTTTAGAGCCGCATTTGATAGTCAGTACTATCCACAAGTCTACCGAATGTGTGAATGCAGGAGTTTTTGCAACTGGATAGGGGATAATGGATTGAAAGTAAGAAGTAACACCTTACTGCGATGAGGATAAAAGCCTCCATCCGGGGTATTGTAATCAGTTAGTGGTTAATTAACTTTTGTGACGTGGTGATGTCTGCCCCAGCAAGGAAATGGACAGACCACAGGGTGCATTTTGTGCACAGTAGTTTGATATAGGTGATACTAGTCAGGAAGTGATTAAGAGAGGTAACAACAGTAGTGATTACAGTTCCAGATCATCGAATGGCCGCAAGTATTGGAAGACAGTTGTCGTTAGGATTTAACAGGAGAAGTCGCCCTAACATGCCAGTTATGGTAAGTACCGTTCCGGGCCCTACCAGTGGAGTACTACTGGAGGATATTACTATGGACAGTCTAGATCGTTTAAAAAGGGTTGCTGCTGTTCTTTCAGCATAGAAAAATCATTGTTGTAGCGAAACAAGTATGCAAGGTAAGTTACAGGAAATGCCACAATCTATGGAGGCTTTGTCTAGTGGTGGGCCCAGATCAGTGTGGCTAGTTGAGACAGCAATTAGCCGAGGGGACGTGGTGGCAGTTTTAGGGCCACGGTCAACTAGTATAACATGTCTCAGCAGGAAGCATATGCTTTACGTATTGTAGTTACAGATTGAATCCCCTTCGGCATGGTTGACTGAGTGTCATCTTAAGATTAGATTGATTGACCAGATACCGTATCGCAGAGTTACTTTTTCATTGGGAGATTGGGTTTATTCTTGAGCACGCTCCAGGAATGGAGCCTATTTCTCGGGTAAAGTACAAATGACACCAGTAAGTTGAAGAAGTTAAAGACTCAATTGCAGGAATGGATAGGGAAAAGATTCATTCAGCCTAGTTTTCTCATTAAGAGGCTCTAGTGTTATTTAAGGAAGGAGATGTCATCATGAGGTTATGCATGGACTCAAGATAGCTGAACAAGATCATAGTGCGGAGATAGATGTCCATGGTCTCACAGTAAGGAATTGTTTAATAAGTTAAAGGGTGCCAAGGGATTTTCTAAAAAGTGACCTAAGGCTTGGATATCTCCAGTTACGAGTTAGAAAAGAGAATGTGCTTAAAACAGCGAGTTGAGGGTATTGGCACTAGGGGTTCCTGGCCATTGCTATAAGAAAAAAGAAATGTGCCAGTTGCATTTTGGACCCCCCTTAAATAAAGTGTTATGGCATTATTGAGATCGTTTTGTGACTGTGTGTCTAGAAGACATTTTGGTATATTCTAAGAGACAGAAGGCACATATGAAGTAGTTAAACGTTGGGTTGTGGACTCTGAGAAGGCAGTAACTTTATGCCAAACACAGTAAGTGTCCATGTTGGGTTAACAGAGTGAGTTTCTTGGGACACATGATTGTTGCTGAGGGCATTTTTGTTGATCCTCAAAGGTTAAGGCAGTAGTGAATTGGCCACAGCCAACCAGTGTTACGGAGGTACGGAGTTTTCTGGGATTAGCTGGTTATTATCGTCGCTTTGTGGAATGTTTTTCTACTATAGCGGCGCCTCTCACTCGTCTGACAAGAAAAGGAATTAAGTTTGAATGGTCAGATGAGTGTGAGAAGAGCTTTAATGAGCTCAAAACCAGACTAACCACTGCTCCAGTGTTGACACTTCCAGATGACGGTGGTAACTTTGTGATCTACAGTGATGCCTCCCAACAGGGACTGAGATGTGTACTGATGCAGCATGGTCGGGTGATCGCTTATGCTTCTAGACAGCTAAAGAAGCATGAGATGAATTACCCTGTGCATGATTTGGAGTTAGCAGCAGTGGTATTTGCTTTGAAAATTTGGAGGCACTACCTGTACGGAGCCACATGTCAGATTTTCACAGATCACAAGAGTTTAAAGTATTTGTTCACTCAGAAGGAGCTGAACCTAAGGCAAAGCAGATGGCTAGAGCTGATTAAAGACTATGATTGTACCATAGAACACCATCCGGGGAGAGCTAATGTAGTAGCTGATGCCCTCAGCAGGAAATCATCTGGTTCGGTAGCCTATCTTCGAGGAAGGTATGTACCATTGATGGTTGAACTGAGGAAGCTCAGAGTTGAGCTGGGTGTAGATGAGCATGGAGCACTGTTAGCTACTCTCCAGGTGCGACCAGTGTTGGTGGAACGAATAATAGCAGCACAAGCAGAGGATCCTTTGATTTGTACTCTTCGAGCAGAAGTGGAGAGTGGTGATAGAACAGATTGTTCAGTGAGGAACAATGGAGCTCTAATGGTGGGTACCAAGATGTTCCACACTTTGAGGGAACACTACTGGTGGCCTTTCATGAAGAATGAGATAGCTGAGTATGTCAGAAAGTGCTTGGTCTGTCAACAAGTGGAAGCGGAACGACAGAAACCATCTGGGCTGTTACAACCACTTCCAAATCCTGAGTGGAAGTGGGAGCATTTGACGATGGATTTCGTGTTCAAGCTTCCCCGAACACGGAACGAACACGATGGAGTATGGGTGATTGTGAATCGACTTACGAAGTCTGCCCATTTCTTCCCAATAAGAGCAAACTACACATTAAATAAGTTGGCTCAGCTCTTCATTGGTGAGATAGTAAGACTTCATGGAGTACCAGTTTCTATCACTTCTGATTGAGATCCACGGTTTACCTCCCGATTTTGGACCAAGTTGCATGAAGCTTTTGGGACACAGTTACAGTTCAGTAGTGCTTTTCATCCTCAGATGGACGGTCAGTCCGAGAGAACGATTCAGACTCTGGAAAACATGCTGAGAGCTTGTGCATTGCAGTTTCGGGAGGATTGGGACGAGAAATTGCCACTGATGGAGTTCGCGTATAATAACAGCTACCAGGCAAGTATTAGAATGTCTCCTTTTGATGCCTTGTATGGGAAACAGTGCAGAACTCCATTTTATTGGGATGAAGTCGGTGAGAACCGACTGGAGGTGGCAGATGACGTCGAACGGACAAAGGAACAAGTGAAGATAATCCGAGAACGGCTGAAAACGGCCCAGGACAGACAAAAGAGCTAAGCAGATAACAGAAGGAAAAACCTCCAGTTTGAAGTAGGAGACTGGGTGTTCTTGAAGCTATCTCCTTGGAAGGGCGTAGTAAGATTTGGAAGGCGAGGAACACTAAGTCCTCGCTATATTGGATCTTACGAGGTTGTGGAGCGGGTCGGCCCAGTAGCCTACAGACTTGCTTTACCTCCAGATTTGTCTCGGTTGCACGACGTGTTCCATGTCTCGATGCTCCGAAAATACATTTCAGATCCCTCTCATGTACTAGAGGAGCAACCGATAGAGTTGCAAGAAGATTTGACTTATGTGGAGCAACCAGTTCAGACTTTGGACCGTAAGATGCAAGTGTTACGCTCGAGGGAGATTCCACTGGTGAATGTCCTATGGAGGAGCCATACTGTGGAAGAGGCTACATGGGAACCTGAGGACCAGATGCGGGCACAGTACCCGTATCTCTTTGAATGACAGGGATGTAAATTTCAAGGACGAAATTTTTATAAGGGGGTAGATTGTAATAACCCAAACCAAAATATCTAGAAATTAGGATTTCTTTATTCTACCCAAAAGACGATTTTGCCCTCACATATTTTAATAGGGGAAAAGTTGACTTAGAAAGCCGTTGCGTAGAGCACGGCGAAACGAGTCCGTAGACACGGAGTAGACTCGAATCGGAGTTGTAACGAAGAAAATACGATCAAAATACCACGAAGAGCAAAATAGTAATTTGGACAAAAGTCAGATTTTTATCTCTTTCTCCCTTCTCTCTCCTCATTTCTCTCTCCTCTCTATCTCTCCTCCCGATTCGCACAGCCACCGATCCCTTCCCCTTCTCGATGTTGCGCCGGCCGCTACAGGTAGAGCCGATCTCCGGCACCGGTGCCAAACTGACCGCCACTCACCCGCCGTTATTCCCCGACCCGCCGCCAACCTGGGGACGCCCGGAACTGGCCGGAATCTGGAGCTTTTCTCGGGATTTCAGTTTAAACTTCATCTCCTTCGATCTCCTTCGTTTCTCCACTAAATCGATCTAGTAAGGTATGGTTTCTCAGCTATTTTTCATGTTCTAACTGATGGATGTATGGGTTTTGATCGATTTCACCTCTAGATCACTCGATTTTCAACTTGAAAATTGGCCGAACTTCGGCCGCCGTGATCGGCCATTTCCGGCCACTTTTTGGGGTATGTCCAAGAACAAAAGTGACTCCAAATGGGGTGTTTTACCTAGGATAGGAGTTTGGAGTCTTGGTTCCGAGATTTTCCGGCAACCCATAATCGCTTTGGACACCCAATCTGCCCGCGCGTGTGGCGGCGCGTGGGTGAGGGTGGTGAAGTGACTCTGTGCAGTTTTGTGATCCCCGTGTCGTCACGAGCGCGTAGGATTTCGCGGATCTCGATTTGGAGTCCGTTTGAGCCCCGAACGGATTTTTCATATCGCGCGATCCTTGGGTGCAGTGTCGTCAAATCGTTGGATCGCACTCAATTTTGGATATGTCGTACTACATGATTCCAGGATCGTGTAGGATTCGACGGATTGCGAATCGGAGTCCCGGATACTCCGAAATCGCGAACCCTGGGGCTAGGGTTTGGATTTTTAGCGATAACGCAATTTTGGCTAATCCGACCGTCCGTTTCGGACCAAATTCGCGGAACATGGTCCCTTCTCTATGAGGAACCTTCAGAGAAACCTAGATTGGCCATCGGAGATCGTGGACCCCACGGGTCCCAGATCGGCCGATCTGGCAGCTTATCGCTCAGTTAAGCATCGGGTCTTCCAAGACCGTTCTAATTGTCTGAAAGGCTAAAGTGGGCCTAGGATTGACTTTAAATGAGTGCACACATTTCTAGGAGCCGGGGCAGGGTGTTTAATTTAATTCTTTTATCGAGCAGTTTTATTAATTTAATCTTTATAGGTAATCAGGCACCAAAGGCCCGACAGAACCACAGGAGGGACCTTCAAGAGGTCCAACTAGCTCGGACCAGCAGTGAGTGGACTTTCTTTCATAAAGGCTTTTATATAAATAAGTTATATAGATGATTTATATAAATAAGATTTCATAAGTGATTCTATATTGATTTTATATAAATAAGTTTTTATAAATGAGTTTATCTGAATAAATTTCAGTATCTGATCTTGAATAAGTGTTATTACATGTTTTCCGAGCATGAAATGTAGTGTACAACATCTTTATTTTTATATTACTCAATTGAGCAGTAGACTTGAGATTTGTGATACAGAAATGGCAGCTTACCTCAGATTTATCAGATTACAGAGAATTATCAGGTTTTTCTAAAATAGTTGTTTAGAACCACCATGTACCCGCCTTTTTATTTGGTGATTACCCTCAGACGGACCGATGTCTACGGACATCCAGTCTGTTTACAGTTCAGTTAGTGCACTTGACTTTGCCTCACGAGTTTCGGGGACGCTCGGACCGTGAGTGCCAGGATTTGCGGCTCGGCAGACTTGGTGTCCCGAGACCTGCCAGGATTGCGGCTCGGCTGACTCTGTGTCCCCGAGACCTGCCAGGATTGCGGATCAGGCTGACTATGGTCCCCTGTATCTTGCCAGAGCGGCTCGAGTCGACTTGGTGTCATCGAGACCTGCCGGCGGATCAGGCTGACCATAGTCCCCTGTATCCTGTCAGTTTGCGGCTCGGATAGACTACGTGTCGCCCGAGACCTGCCAGGGGAATTGACAGATTTTCAGGGGTACACTTAGGTGGTAGTTTTAACGTAATTTGAGCACTTTTATGCAGCTATTGTTTTCAATCATTTTATATCAGTTTTCTCAATATACGTGCATGTTTTATCTCTTCATATAATTGTTGAGTTTTACAAATCTATATACATACGGTTATATATATCTTTGGAGGAATACTTTATATTAAACACAGTTGAACTCTAGCTTTACTTATTAAGTTATTTTACAACGGGGGTTATTATAATTCTAAATTGTTTTAAGAACATTATTTTTGTCCACTCACACGTTAAACTTGTTTTTCGCCCCCAGGGATCCACCACCGGGCCACTCTTAGCTTCCGCACCGCCAAGAACGTAAGATTTTGTTGCAAAGTTCTGTAAACTTGTAGAAATGCTCTGATATCTAGTTGAAACTGAGAAACCGAGTTGAATAGTGTTTGTGAGAATTATTCTGGCAGTTGGTGTGGATTTATGTGCTTATTTGACAGGTGGAAGATTTTGGATTTGGACAAAATACAGGGGAGACTCTGCCGGATTTTCAGTAGAAGTCTAAAAGAAATTTTTAAAAGATTTTGAAACGAAGGGTAAAAAGGTCAATTGTGCCCGACATTCGCTAGGTGTCGGACACGCACTGGACTTGGCTCAAATTCCAAAGAGGAATTTGAGTCGGGTCCTGTCATATATATTAAATTTCTGATAAAGAATGACTCCCTTATTCAAAGAATCTACCATATAATAAGAAAACAAAAAGCAACAAGATAATGAAAATACTGAAATAATGAATATTCACGCTGAAGTCAATCATTTTACTATAAATATAAGTGATAATACATATAATATGATATAAGTATTTAAGTTTGGGCAAAATTCTGCACGGGGGATATTTGTGGGTTGAATCCTCTATTTTCGATCTTTCTTCTCTCTCTTTTTCGATCCTTACGAAACAAATATGAGTAAATAAACTACACCCAGAGGGTGTTGGCCAAAGACCCTCCGATGCCTAAGTTAGTTTAATTGGATCTTGATAATGATATAACAATAGCTAAAGTGGATAGAGTTTTTTGTCACGAGGAGAGCCGGGTGGCCTTAGTCATGTGTAGTGGCTTGTGGCCGTGTGAGACTCAAAAAATTCCCAGGACTCCTTGCGACATTTCCTACATCTTGTGAGACTTAAAATATAATTTTAACTAAGACAAAAATTAAAAAAATTTCTCAAATTCAAATTTGCTTCCATACTAACAATAACACTAAGTTAAGATCACTAGTCTTCATCACTATAACTCTTCCTCCAATTATTACTTCGAATTTTCCAAACCCAAATTTCAATTTTCACGCATTAGAGTTGAAGATCATGTCGCAAGGAATTCATACAAATTTTGGGTGTATTTTTCTGATTTTTTAAAATGGTTTTTCATGAATTTTTTCAGATAAACTCATAAAAATGAAACATTAATGACACGTGGAGTTATGGGATACTAACACCTGTTTGAAACTCTAACAATGCACCCATCAGGCACTGCCATGTGTATTGGCTTCCAAAAATCATAATGAATCTCAAATAATTTCTCAAAGTCAAGTTTGCTTCTATACTAACAATAACACTTTGTTGGAGATCATTACTCTTCCGTATTACAACTCTTCCTCCAATATTACTTTAAATTTTCTAAATTCAAGTTTTTGATTTTTCTCGCATGGTAGTTGAAGATAATGTTGCAAGAAGTTTGTACAAATTTTAGTGTAACTTTCTGACTTTTTTTTGTCAATTTTTTAAGGTAAAGACATAAAAATGAACATCTCATGACACATGACACTACGCGAG
Source organism: Prunus dulcis (assembly GCF_902201215.1). Lineage (NCBI taxonomy): Eukaryota > Viridiplantae > Streptophyta > Magnoliopsida > Rosales > Rosaceae > Prunus > Prunus dulcis. The sequence goes on along the minus strand of NC_047652.1, from coordinate 10,850,184 downwards.
AATGTCACTCGTTAGAAGCATTGACTACGCATCATTCAAGTGCTGCCACTTGTCATTCTCTTTCATTTATTACTATTTTTGAATGCTTTAACTTCCAAAAATCATAATAATTCATTAAGTAGAATAAAAATAACACCAAAAAAATTCTACAAACTCAATATGACATTTTCTACATCTTTTGAGTTCATCTTAAAAAATTCATAAAAATACTAATAAAGACTTCATAGTCAAAAAAATAAAAATAATATTATGAAGCTTTATTGAATAGTAAATGAAGTGATGTTGAAGCTCTAGTGAATCCTTTTAAAGCTTTAGTTAAGGTGGTGGCAAGAAGAAAGAACAGAACATAGTTAAGGTGCTTTAGTGTCAGAGTGTCACTTACGCAAGGCAGTAATTACCTCCTTCTAAATTATATTGAAGTTATACAACAATCCTATTAAACCTTGAATAAGAACTTCAGTGGCAATTAATTACCTCCTCTTGCAAACTTGGGAAGTGGTTATAGATAAACCGATACCGCAATACTTCAATGATAAAAGTAAAATCAAATTAAGGCAGGAAAAGTATGAAGAAGCCAATTCTGGTAAAACCCTGAAGCCAAAAATAAGAAAGTAGACCAAATTGAGGATTTTCTATGAACTCATCAGTAAAAAAGAACTACAACCAGAAACCACATGGTCACTCAGGCCCTACCAAGTCAAAATAAAAAGGAACAGAACCGCTTAAATGAAGACCCCTATCCCACAGTCGGGACGGAGTAAGACTATGGCCTAAGCTAGCAACAACATCAGCAGTAAAGTTAGCCTCCTGAAAAATGTGCTAAAAAGAAATCTCCTCGCAATAAGAACTAAGCACTTGAATGTCTTGCACAAGGAGACTTATGCTCCATGGAACCGAAACCAGATTGTTAACACAATCAATGATGAGTTTTGAGTCACCTTCCACCAGGATCTTTTGCCAACCCTTATGAATAGCATGAGCCAGGCCATCCTGAAGAGCCAAACACTCTGCAACTGTAATTGAAACTTGATCGGAGTTTTTACCGCCAGCTAAATGAACATTACCATTCTAGTCAAGAATCACAAAACCAGTAGCAGCCAAGTTACCACACACCGAACCATCAAAGTTCACTTTAACCCAGTCCAGAGGCGGTGGTTTCCACTTGATGTTAATCCTTCCAGTAGACTTCTGAGGAGGGCAAGAGTTAATTTTCTAGTAATCCAGTCCAATGCTACCATCCACATTTAGGACTCTAACTGGGTGGGGATCGATGTCTTTAAAAATACAATTGTTCCTGGCTTCCTAGATCTATCAGCAGAGAATAAGAGCTTTGGAAAGAACATTTGGGCCATCGGAAGCCTTTGTATGAGGTAGTGAAGTCAGCCACTCAATGCCATCAAAATTCTACTGAACATAGTTGGGGAAAAAATACTTGCATCTCCAGGTATTCACTGCAAACTGACACTCAAAGAATAAGTGGTTAATAGTCTTCATATGATTTTTACACAGAGGGCATTCTGGATTGATATTAGGTAAAAATTTGTAAAGATGGCTTCTAACTAGGAAAGAAGCTTGACTTTGGGGTGGGTGGGGAGGGGGAAGAGTTAAACTCCACGATTTCTTCAAAAATGAAGCTTTTGGGTGACTTTGCTCATCCTGTAATTGTAAATTGTAAGCAGATTTTATAGAGAATTTCCCATTAGGAGTAGGCCCCCAGATTAGCTTATCCTGAAAAGGAGATAAGGGCAAAGGAATGGTGAGAATGTTTTCTATAACATCATCATCAATCACTTGAGAGAGCTTATCATAATGCCAAACCTGATTTTGAATAAAGTCAAACACTTTAAATTAAGATCATTTCTAAGGAAGACAGGAATTAGATCTAACAAAGGAAAAGGAAATACCCAATTAGCACTCTAGAAAGGAATGGATTGACTATTACCAACAATCCACCTCATACCTCTGTGAAGCACAGAACGCGCCTCAAGGATGGCTTTCCAAGTCGAAGAATGCGAAGTCTTTTTAGCAACCACAAGAAAACTCTCCTTCTTCAAATACTTCTTCACTATAATTTGAGCCTGCCAATTGGAAGAATCAGTTAAGCAGATCCAACCTAATTTTGCTAAAGCCGCTTTATTGAAGAGAGCAGTAGATCTGACCCCAAGGCCTCCCAAAGTTTGAGGCAAGCAGATGTCTTTCCAGGCCACAAAGGGGACTTTAAAATTATTGCTCCAGAAGAAACGTCTACAGCAGGAATTCATTTCCTTGCATACTTTTTTAGGGCACTTGAAACACGAAAGAGTGTGGTTGGGGATACCCGTAACACCAGCCTTGATTAAAGTGAGCCGCCTTGCCCTAGATAAAGTTTGGGCCTTCTAGCTGACAAATTTGGATCGAATTCTATCTATCATCATCTTGGCATTAGCATGATCTTTCCAAAAAATGATATTGTGTATGCCTAGGTAGCGACCAAGAGTGGTTTTATGTTGAATATGCAGGAGGTTGCTTAGAGCATTAAGTGCTTGAGAATGGACATTACTCGAAAAATAGACGGTGGACTTATCTAGATTTATTCTCTACCCTGACACTTTGAAAAAATTATCCAATAAGCAGTTGATATTTTTGGCAGCCATAGCAGTTGACCTGGCACAAATAAGACAGTCACCAGCAAAAACCAGGTTAGAGATTCGGTCGCCTCCTTGGGAAGAGAGAAGACCCACATTAGTTTTAGGATTCTGAGCAAGTAAATTAAAATGTCTTACAAAAGGCTCCATACATAGAATAAAGATGTAAGGAGATAAAAGATCTCCTTGACGAATTCCTCTAGAAGGATTAAAATGGCCATAAGGAGATCCATTAATCAGCATGGAAAAAGAAGTGCTTGAAACACAATTCATAATGCGATCACACCATTCATTACTAAAGCCAAATTGATCCAGGCACCCTCTAATATACTACCAATCAAGTAAATCATAAGCTTTTTCAAGGTCAAGTTTAGTAGCCATAGCACCCCTAGAACCTCTCTTACGTTTAAAGTCATGGAACAATTCATGCGCAATAAGAATATTGTCAAATATGGATCTACCAGGGGCAAAGGCTCCCTGGTTTTTGGAAATGCACTTCGAAAGGATAGGCCTAAGCCGACTAACAATGATTTTAGTGATAATCTTATACGAGACATTGCATAAACTAATCGGTCTAAAATGGTTAACAGACTCTGGAGAGGCAACTTTGGGAATGAGGGCAATGTTGTTATGGTTGATGTCCTGAAGGGGAATATTGTTAGAGTGAAAATCATTGACTAGACTTTTCACCAAATGTTTAGTCTTGTCCCAACACTTCTGGTAGAAGACAGCATGTAAACCATTAGGCCCAGGAGCTTTAAGAGGGCCAATACTCTTAATAGCACACTCTAATTCAAAATCTGAGACGGGAGCCAAGAGATTCTCATTATCTGAACTGGTGACACAAGGCTCAATTACTTGGAGAAAAACTGACATCAAGTGATGATTAGGGGGCTGCTCAACCGTAAATCTAAGCTTAAAAGCTTGAACGAAAGCTTCCGGGAGGATTTCACCTTCAACCCAAAGGCCATTAAGATCCCTTATGTACATTGTATACCTCCTCCAAGTAATAGAATTTGGATAAAAATAAAATTTTCCAAATGTTTTTATGCATCAAGAAGTTGAAACAACACAATAAAGAACTTAAAATTCAAGAGAAGAACCAAAATAAACATACGGAACTTCAATCTTAAAAACAATAAACTCAAACATTTGCATTGCAACATTCTTGGATTGGTTTTAGTTTGTTAAGATGAGAACAAAAGTGTCAAGATCACAAATTCTTTAATTTAATGCTTTGAGTTCCAACTCCATGTTAAATATAGGAAAGAAAAGAACCCGAATTCAGCACAATGAAGCCGAGATTCATCAGCAAAAAGAAGTCAAACCCAACAGAAAGTCAAATAATCCAATGGGGCTGATCAAGCTGCAGAATTATACAACTATATCATACCCAAATGAAGAATTAAGACCCAAACAGAGAATTAAGGAACCCCATTGCCAAGAACAAGTGTACTGGGATGAATCCAACAATCAAAGACATAAATTTCAAAGCTAACAAATGCAGAGTGAAATAACAATGGCATATTCCAAAAAATGAAGTAAAAGGACAATGTAGTTTATTCTATAAAATGAACCCAGATAACAATTAACAAAAAAGACAAACACATTGATCCACATACTAACCAAAAACAAAAAACAAAAAAACCCAGAAATGGCAAAGCAAAATGAAATAAGAAAGATACAGACTTCAATAACTCAATCTCTCAATCTCGTAGAGAGACACAATCATGTTCAAACATAGAAATAAATTATTTTGGTTTTGTTTGGAGGTGGTGAAATTCACCAAACCTGGGCACCTTTCGGAAACACAAGCGGCTGGGCTATAGTCTATTGCGGCCGGAATGGCTCGAGATTTGGAGAATAGGCGGCCGGGTATTGACTTGCTAATATGCGGCCGAGCTACGTGGCTAGGAGAATGGGCAAGGCTGCATGGCTGAAAGAATGGGCCGGGCTGCGTTCGAGCTTGGCTGGAGAGTGCGATCGGACCCCGCAGCTGGAAGACGCGGCAGGGTTTTGGTAGAGCTGCAACCGGGCTCTCAATCTTAGAGCTGGGCAAAGAAATGCGGCGGGCACGGCCGGAGGAGCTGGGGCAGGATAAAGTTGGGCAGCTTCGAAAAATGCAAGCGGCCGAATTTAATGTGAACAATTCCTAGCGGCCGAAGAATATCTAGCAACCGAGAATTCCTAGTTGCACAATTCCTACCTGGCGAAGAATTCCTAGTGGGCGAGGAATTCCTAGCAACTGAGAATTCCTAGCGGCCGAAGAATTCCTAGCGGGCGAGAATTCCTAGCGGGCGAGAATTCCTAGCAGCCGACAATGCCTTCTCAAAAATGTGACCAAGGTGTTTTCTTCAAAGGCAATGGTGACTTCTCAAAAATATGGTCGGGCGTATCTTTGCAAAAGTATCCGGGCGTATCCTTGGAAAAGTGGCCAAATGCTTCCTTCTCAAAAAGTTGGGCTAGGCACTCCTTAAATACCTTGGTCGGCCACTTCTCTTACAAAAAGCTGGGCCAAGGTGAATTTTCTCCATGCTCACCTTGGCACCCTCCTCTCAACACTTGGGCAAGCAAAGTCAGGCCAAGGGAGTTGAAGTTCGGCGGGAGGTATGTCCTTCGAGTTCCCAATATTGGAATATTTGAGAACTCAAATATAGTCCAATGTAGGGCCAAGCCCAACATCCAAATATTTGGAGTTCCCATACCACCCATCTTGGTGGATAGTAGACGGATGGTAAGCCAACTCTAGAATTCTAAAACTCAAGCCTTGGTGGATAAGAAAAGAACCCGAATTCAGCACAACGAAGTTCCACCAGATGTCAAGATGAAATCTCGAAGGTCAAGGCCCAAGGCACGGTTTCACACCCAAGATTTACGGAGGTCAATGTGCATGTGATGGAGGCCTCACAAGGAAACAAATCAAGAAGGTTGATGAAGATTCAGAATTTTCCAAAACGGGAGAAAATCAAGTAACCATAATATCTCCGCTGACAAGATCCACGAATTTTGGGGGCTTCAAAAGGAAAGAGTTTTAAAAGAGTTGACATTTGGCCATTTAATGGCCAGCCCATGGGCCAACGGACGCCCTATATAAACTTCATCAAACGAAGGCCGACGACACACAACATCAGACAGACAAACCTATTTTTCGTCTCGCACTTTTCTTTTCCTAGACATATGAACTTTTCGTGCACCTAGTGTAGTGAATTCTTCCTTTTCTTAGTATAAATTTAAATTCTCGTTCAATTTATATTTTCTTGTCATTTAAATTCAAGTTTATTTCAATATCTTTACATTTTGTATTGTTATCGCATTTCAATTAAGTTTAATTTCAAGTTCATTTTACTTTATTGTTCTTATTGCTTTCATTTCGTTCTTGCTTTATTTATCGCTTTGATTCATTTTATCGCACTTTAATTCTCGTCTTTACATTATTTATCTTTCGCACTTTACTTTACGTATTTGTCTTTAAATTACATTTAAGTTTAAACTTTACGCACTTATTCTTCATTTCATTACGTTTCACCTTCAATCTTCATCTCCACCCACTCCACATCATTTGGTCGCTCAAGCCTTGACCCCGAGGTAGTGAAAGAACCTAGGCCGTGAGGAGGTTCCTTGCTCGGCCGAACAATCATTTGATTAAAGTCAGATCTCGGACGCAACACATCCATCTACTCACATTCCATTCAAGCCTAAATTCAGGGCTAAGTGGTGGCACGCCCCGCACTCAAAAAAGAAGCAGGACCAAAAGTTCCTTCTGTCAGCCTCCCCGCCCGAAAAGAGGTAAATAGGTTTACCCGGATTGTATTCTCAACAAGCGCATTTTATTTGTAGACATTAACATGGGCGGACTACTCGAATAATTTCCAATGCCAGGAAAACTGCCAAAGCTGCACCAAATGATAAATAAAAAAACTTTGGCTGGAAAAGAAATATACAGTGAGCATATCTACTACTGATAAACTGGAGCCAATTTATATTTTTGTTGTTTACACCATAATCAACCACGCATATCCAGCGTCAAAACGACTGGCAACAAGGCAGACACGCCTTCTCCCTTGCTGGAATACCCCAAAGGGACACACAGACAAATCCTTAGAAAATGAGTGACATCACCACCTTCAACATGCCAAGGAAGATACTCTTCTAAAGCGGCAGCCACCTGCCGAAACTCCCTAGTGCGGAACCTAATTTCCAGGGACACGTGTCACCTCCGCAACAGCTTGCACAAAGTCCCACATCGAAACTTTGTGCAAGACTCCCATTTTCACTTCCCTATAAATAGGGAACAGTTCCCAAGTAAAAAAAGGTAACTATTTTCTCACATTTACTGTTATTCTGCCAAAATTACCACATATAGCTTATTTAAGTATCGGAGAGCCTTCGGCAGGCACCACACCGGTGTCCGAAGCTTGACGACTGCTTGTTCTTCCTTGTCTTCTGCAGGTTCACCAAATTCCGAAGGTCCTCACCTTCTCCCCTGCTGAAGATCCAACTCTTCTCTACCTAAGTTGACCTTCCCCAAAAAGAGCATCAACAGTTTGGCGTCGTCTGTGGGAAGCGACTTCTGAATCCCACTTCCCTCTACTAGCCCCGCTGGCTCCCTCCCCCATCAACCCCGTTGCCTCTTCTACTCCCCACACTCTACTATGTCGAGCGAGGCCAGCCTCGATACCCAGCACCACATCCCCCGTGGGGATTCCTCCCGAAAGAAACTTTCGGTCGAAGGGAATCTGCAGGAAGAGGTGCAGCGCCTCCGCGCTAGTGTGGGCAAGATGACAGAGAACTACAAACACTTTCTGTTTAGGCCTAAAAGAAATCCACGCGCCAGCCCATCTTCACAAAGAAAGGCCCACAAAACAGAAAAGAACAGAGGATTGGGCTTCGATTCCGAAAAAAGCCCAATCCACATCAGAGGCCCATGTTTTTTATGAAGTGGCAGAGTTGTAAAAAAACACGAAAGTAAGTCAATAAAATCGCCAAATTAAATTTCAATTGACCACTAAGCAGGTCGATAAAAATCTAAAAGAGAATTGGATTGGTCCCAGCTTCTAAATGCTCACCATTGATCTCAAGCCCAGACTTTTAAACAATCTATTCACAAAGAAACCCACGTGACTATCTGATTTTGAAAAGTCAACAATTTCAACTATCACAATAGAGGTGATAGGGAATTAATGAAGGCAAGTCATTGCAGGAAGACTTTTCCAGTCTTTACAGTGAAAGAAGAAGATCAAGATCCCATTTTACATACAAAGAAAATTCTGCATCAGAGTAGGTACCATTCCCAAGGGATAAGTAGACTGTATTTTTTAAAAAGATAAGTAGGAAGCAGGGAGTGGTTCATCTGAAAAATCAAAACTAACTTTCACGACAGATTAAACTCTTACAAAGAGCAGTTAAAGATAAAAAAAGGAATTAGGTTTTCTTTCAAAAAGAGCAGAGAAGTGATCACCATAAAGAACTGACTGTTGATGGTTTGTATGCCATAATAGATAAAAATCCCCTTTTCTTTGACATTTAAAATAAAAAATCTTGTTTTTAGAAAATCTGCCGCCCATTATTAAAAGATTAGAAAATCCCACTCCAGCATTTTCTATAAATATGAGAGAAGGTGAACTGATCAAAGGACAGCCAAAAAAATAAATCAAAAACAAAAAACTCAAAATGATCGCTTGATCTCAAAAACTTTCAAAACACTGAAGCAACCAAAGCTCATTGAGCCACAACAAACAAGTCAGCTAGAATTCAAAATCTCTAGAGTCAGTTTAGTTTCAGAGAAATAATCATACAAAGCAAGATTTCTCTCGTTATAAATTTGGTTCAGCATAAGCCAAAACAAGCAGAGTTTGGGTTTTACAAATATGAAAACCTCAATAAATTTATGGAGGGCCCTGATCAAGCAAAATAGGTACTACAGTGCAGTTCCAGCTCAGTAAATCATCAAATCCAGCCACTTCTGCCCCTTCCAGACTGAAGAGGTTCCAATTCTGCCAATTCAAAAAGCCTTTTAGGGCTTGAAATAGATTAAAGCTATGCCAAACTCGAACATTGGTATCAATTTATAGTTGAAACTTGACAGTTCAAGGTGTTGATAGTCCAAACCAGCACGGATACATCCAATCCAATACGGATCAAAAGTAGCTATCCAGGCAGAAATTGAAGTCCAATGCTCTTTTGTCTTTTTTAGAGTTGGTCTTTCCTTTTTAGCTTTGTAAAAGGCAGTTCTGCCTGAAAACAGTTATCATTCTTAAGAAGTCTGTTAGGGTTTTTATTACTAGCAGTGGCACGCTCATACACAAAAGAAAGTTGACTTGTTGACCACAAATAATTTTCAAGCCAATGGGGAACTTTACCCTACCGTCACAGGAACAAATCAAAAATGGGTGAACACCTTCTTACCAAGAATGTCGAGCTGGAGCATGATTGTTGCGCCCTGAAGCGTAACTGGGAAAAGACTCACTACCAAGGTGCCCAGCAGGATCTTAGCAAGGATGTTGAACACACCCAGCTGAACTAGCCAGTGATCTCCCGTCATAGTGCCCCAATCCAGTCCAGGCTCAGCAAGGACAAAGGCCACCTTCATCCAGAAATGACTAAATCACAGCTTCTCGACGACCCATTAGCGGCACACCTAGGCCCTTTACCGAAGCCCACCCACTTATCCGTCGGAGAAGGTGCGGGGGACTCAGATGATTGGGAACCTTATCGTCCTGAGCACTGGGAGCCGTACCACATGAAGCATTCGAGGATTAGGGAGCTTGCCCAACCCCTACCTACCCAAACCACAAGCCTTAAGCTCCTAGTGTCCTCCCTCATGCCGACCCGGCCATGAGACTTCTCTTTGAGAAGGTCTGAAGTCTTGAGAGTGAGCAGCGCTGCAACCATCAACCCCTCTAGGCAAAGCCACACCCTGGCCCTTTCATTGAACATATCCTCAACTATTATCAAGAGATATATGGACATTTAGCCGCTCCGCATTGGCTTCTACAAGGGCAAGGAGGATCCTCTCACCCATATCCACTATTTTCAGTCTTCCCTCGAATGCAAGGGCCTTAGTGACGAAGGCATGTGTCTCCTTTTCCCTTCTACCCTCAGTGGCACTGCTCTAAATTGGTTTTATCGGTTGAACCCCCGCACTATCAACTTATTTGATAGCTTGAAGTAAACCTTCCTCGACCATTTCATGATCCAGACTGATCGCTTGTACTCCGTCGACGACTTGTATATGACGACATACCTCCAGATATTCAGTGACTCCCAGCTCGTCGTTCATTATGTCAACCAGGACTTCAGCGCCAAGGACACCTCCATGACGGCATAGCTCCAGCGTACCCATCACCTGCTGACAACTTTTGATGCTTATCGCATAAGCCAAATCCCATGCTCTGAGAACAGCCATGCTGATGCATTAGCAAGACTAGCTTCAGCTGTAGAGCAGGGCATTGGCCTCAACATCCACTTGGAGTTCCTAGACCAGCCCAGCACTCAGATACCAACCATTTGTACCATCGACCACAGCCCCACTTGGATGGACCCCATCCTTCAGTTCTTACAAAACCAGACACTGTCTATTGATCCTACTGAAGCACGACATGTTTGCTATGGCTCTACCCGATACCTGGTCATCAATGGCCCTCTATACAAACGCAACTTCAGCCTCCCCTACCTTCGATGCTTGATTCCAGAGGAAAGCAACTATGTCATCCAGGAGATCCATGAGGGCATTTGCAGCAACCATTTTGGCCCTCTATACAAACGCAGCTTCAGCCTCCCCTACCTTCGATGCTTGATTCCAGAGGAAGGCAACTATGTCATTCGGGAGATCCATGAGGGCATTTGCAGCAACCATTTTGGCCCTCGCTCACTAGCCCAAGAGGCTATTCGGTAGGGCTACTTCTGGCCTTCACTTTACACTGATGCCCAGGCATTTACCTAAAAGTGCTATAAATGCCAGCGGTTTGCCAACATCCCATAGCTCCTGGATGAACCATTGACTGCCATGGTCAGTCCTTAGCCATTTGCCTAATGGGGACTAGACCTCATCGGACCTATGCCTAAAGGCAAAGGCCAGGTAAAGTACGCAGTTGTCGCCGTGGACCACTTCACCAAGTGAGCTGAGGCCGAAGCCTTAACTACCATCACAATAGCTCGCATCGAAACATTCGTCTGGCAAAATATCGTATGTCGGTTCAACATCCCCCACGCCATCGTCATAAACAACGACCAGTAATTTGACAATGGCAAATTTAAGCAATTTTGCTCCAACCTCAAGATACGTCTTTGCTTCGCCTCCCCAGCCCACCCCCAGTCCGAAAGCCCACTTAGAAGATGTCAATTTCTCATTCAGCTCATCCACCTCCTTGGCAAAAGCAAGGCATTCCTCTCTCAGATAGCCTCTTGCGCTTTCGCTACCTTGCCTTCGGCCATCTCCTTGCGCCTCTTCATATTTTCAATCTCCTTATCTATCTTAGCCAAGTTGACGTCCATCTCGCCAAAGGCATGCAAAACAAAGCATTGTCAGTTCAAGAAACACCAGCATAACAAATAAATTTTTTTTACAAACACATAACTTACATAGGCAGACGTCCTCGCCAAGGTGGGGGTCAGCGTCCTCGCCAAGGGCTCGGGGTCACTTTTGACGCCTTCTAGGAAGACATTGACTAAGGGCACATCCTGCGGATGCATGGCCAGGCTCACCTCTTTCTTCTGCCGCCGCAACCCTCCGAAGTCAACCCTCTCCGTCCCCTCAGCAAAAACGTCATGCATACCAAAGGGAACCTTAGGCAGTGCCCCCAGATCAAAGGGCGGAAGCCTCAGTTCCATCCCCATCACACTATGGTGGACTTCTTCCAAAGCCTTCCTCTTCCCCGCCAAGGCTTCGGCTACAAGCTCCTCATCATCATCCCGAGGGCGCTTCCCAGTCGCCTGCTTGCCACCCACATTCTCAGCCTTTTTCGCTTGGCACGCCTTCAGCCACCTCTGCTTTTCGGCTTCATCAATGTGACCGACCACCTTCGTTGACCCTTTTACAACACCTGCCACTGCACATCAAAAAGTCAAGTTAGTCACAACCACAAAATGCAAAGATGATGAAGCTGAAGAAGACAAACAACAAGTGTAACTCAAATATTTACTCCCTTGCAAGAGTCCGGACTATAGCAGATTCTTTGGTGTGACTAAGTTTCGGTACTCCCGATTAGTCTCCGATAGCAGTGATCTTACCTTCCCAACCTTGTCTTCCTTCTCCTTTGAGATGGGCCCCTACTTCACCAAACCTGCAAACGTCAGCAATAACAAACAAAGAAACTAGAATGCTAGCACTTAAACACACAAAACAACAATCAGTCTTAAAGGTTAGGATCAAGGACCTATAAACTGTAAGTGGCTAGGAACGTATTTGGCAACGGTATTCCCTGATGGACACTCTTAGTCGCCATAGGCCAGACACCACCTATTCCTCTAAGATTTTTGAGAAGAAGGCAAGTGACTAATGAAGTAACCTCTCTCTTTCGCCTTTCGGCAATTGACTTGCACCCAGCCAAAGTTTCCTTGCTACTTAGAAATTGAGTACAGATACATGAACGGCTCAAACGTTGGCTCACCCAATCCCACCAACTACCAAGCAATATATACCCCATGCAGTAAAATCCAGAAGTTGGGATTATATTGCCCCGGCGCATACCCAAGTTTGGCCAACTTCATCTGAACCCACAAATGAAGTGGTAGTCTGAAGCCATGGTTATACATATCTGTAAAAATGAGCACACATCCCTCTAGAGGATATCTAACCACATCCACCACAATAGGTACCACTATCAGTGTATTCATCCTCGGTAATGGGACACCAACCCATACATCCAACCCCTCCGAAGCAGAACCCATGACCACCTTCACAGACCCTGATGGTCCTGCCAGATTGCTCGAGCCCACCTCTAGCTTCTGAGGTAGGGCCAGAACCAGATCAGCCACAACCTCTAACACACTATAATTCCTCTACATCTCTCTATACTCAACCTCCTGAGAATCCACTGATAGCTCCCCCCTCGAGCCCTCGAGCCCTACCATCCTACTCTCTATCACACCTTCTACCACATACTCTGACTGGGAACTCTTACCTTCAGAACATACATACATGCTTGGCTCTCACTGTCGGTATCTTCCCCACCAAAGGCAGGGGGGTCCTGACTTTCTTTATCAGAACTCTCAGACATTTACAATATGCAGTAACAAGGAAAATGAACTAATCCACATGCAAGAAGGATCGAAACACAAAAACACAAAAAGGATGGCACACCTACATGCTCTTTGCTCTACACATGATATTCAACGTGTTCATACAAATATTCAACGTGTTCATACCAACATTCAACACATTTCAATTTGAAAATTCAAGGGAAATAAGGTCTAACCTTGTTTGCACCACCCCGGAATGGAAGTCGAAAATTGCACCATCACGAGTACAAAGCCGGAAATCATCGTTGGAAATCACATATCAAGGTCTCACTCCCTAGAAAATTTTCTTTCAAAATGCAAGTGTTATACCTTCATCGCCCAAGCTCAAAGGTATCGATGCCTCGATGTACACAAAAACCCTAGCACCATTTCACCTTCCCCCTCAAATTTCGTATCCCTGCTCCAAACAATTTGAAATTCAAAATTCAGAATTCAACCAAAAAAAAAAAAAAGGGAGGGGGGATGTGGTGGAATGTATGAAACAAGCCTTGCCAAATGGCAAGGCCTGTGCAGAAGAAAAAGGGGCTCACGAAAAATACCTACATCAGCCTTGCTAAAGCAAAACCACACCGAATTGCCTCTTCGTGCACAACCCACACGAAGGTACCAACTGTACCCCTTGCCAGCTCGTGAAGCCCAGCTCCAGATCATGCCAAGCCAACTATGGCCCCAGTTGCTGAAGGTCAAAATGTCCAAAAACAATAGACAAACAATCATCACTATATCGGCAAGGCGTTTGCAAGAAGAGCCCAAAGCGAAATCACTTACAAGCTGACCTCAGTGTCCAACACGACACTATTGTCGAAGCCCAGCCCCTTGTTGAATAAGAGGCACGACGCCAAGGATGTTCAGAAGACTCACAGACGTGATTTTCAACAAATTCTTAACAAACCGCAGCAGGAATTGACAAGGGAACCTTCCCCCCTTCACTTTTTCAAAACCTTACCGATCGGCACTTTACTGAAAGTGGCTAGAACCTCGAAAGTCTTCTCCTTCACAAGCCTTGCCGAACGGCACCTGTTGCCAAACAACACCCTAAACTTATCAAACCTTTTCTTTTTCCCTATTGCGAAAAACCCTTGCCAAAGATGACCCTTACTGATATTCTTAAGCCCTGCCGAATATTTATGCACACTCCAAAGACCTAAAGGTCAAGCCCATAAACCAACCTGGCCTGCTTGCCGAACGGCAAGAGTCGGGCCGAAGCGACCAGAGGCCCAAGAACCCAAAAAAAAAAAAAAGTGACAAAACATCCTTGCCGAACAGCAAGGCCTGTGCTCAAGCAAAGAATGGCTCACCCAAATTCTTACAATTCTATCTTGCCAAAAGCCCAAGCCTAGAGCCTTATCCCATTATTTTGAACTCTTGCCGAAGCCTACCCAAGCTTTGCTAAAGGTTACCAAGGCACATGCCATGCCCTAGGCTCATAATCAGGACAAGCCGAGACCACCTTGGGCCCCTTGGCGAACCGCAAGTGTCATGCGACGGCCCAAATGGGTTCATATCAAGACCTCTTCTTCTGTAGCCCATATCGAAGACTCATACCACCCTAAGGGCCCCCCTTGAGGAATGACAAGGACCATGCCGAAGACCCAAAGGGGCACGCAAAATTTTTCTTTTGCCAAAACCCGTGCCTAGCACCTGAGCCATACCTTCAGAGGTTAACGCAACTTCTAACTTGTCAACTTGGAGGACTATTCTTGTACAACCCTTTCATTTACAATTGCTTTTCACGAAGTCGTTGGATTATATCCAACGGTGTTCTCATATAAGGTTCTCATATAATTGTTCTCACTAGATAACCATCCTCGAGCTAGGTATTTAAAAAAGTTTCAAATTTTGGTTTGGGCTATGGCCCTATTTAGTCAGACCCATATATAAATTCTATGATATAAATCCATGTGGTTCTTTCAAATCTTATAAAATCTTATGATATAATACAAATCCAAAAGTTAAAAATCCTGATTATACAAATCCATCAATAAAATCGTATAAGTCATTACATTTTGATTAAATCCACTAGGTTTTTTTATCCTTAAATAGTCTTTTAAAATCTCAATTGAATACACCCCCCTAAGTATGTTTTCATAAAACTAATGGGGTGTTAGTTGGATTGGCCTAAGTTTTTGGTGTGCTCCAAAATAATTCTAGGTTCCAATCTCCATAATATCCGTATGCATTAGGTTTCTTTGCCTCTCCTTCCTAACTTTGGAAAGAAAATAAAAACCATGTCTTCATAATTATAGTGCACCAAATACCCTATTTATTCGTATATAAAACACCTTTTAATTATATATTTTATCTTTTTTTTATTGATTGTATTTTATCTTTGAAAATTAATGTAATGCTTTTATTTTGTCACACTTTCGGCAGAAAGTGATGGTAACTTGGCATCTAGAAATTTGGCTGCATTTTCAAACGTGTTATAAATTTTTGATTGGGTTGCCTAAAAATAACGTAAAACCGGCGAGTTTTCAAATGAAGAAATGTGCTTTTGACTTGAATGTTGTAGTGATGGTGATGGCATCTGATATGTTAAATGGTCTAGAGTCAACAAACAAGACTTTAGTGTGTGTCTATGTCTGGGTGTACTTTTTTTGAAACGAAGACTTTAGTGTGTTAAATGGTCCTTCTTTCTTTGTTTTTTCTTTCTAATTTCCTCGTTTAATAGTCTAAACTCTAACTCAATGACATTATTAAACTTTAATTTCTTGTTCATATGCGACTTTGTGAATCTTTGCATGTGCTTCACGCTATTGGAGGATAATATTCCCTTCACGATTGTGTATAATTATCAGTCTAGGTAATACAAGTTATATCAACCTTAGATATCTCCAATAGTAAAAGTTACATGTATCTAGGGCAGAGCTACATTGAGACCAATGTGATTCCAGGTCATGATTGTTGTTTACACCATAATCAACCAAGCATATCCAGCATCAAAATGACTAGCACCAAGGCAGACACACCTTCTCCCCTGCCAAAGGAAGACACTTTTCCGAAGCGGCAGACACCTGCCGAAGCTCCCGATTTCCGAATCTCTCTACCACCGAACCTAATCTCCAAGACACGTGTCACCACCACAGCGACTTGCACAAAGTCCCACATCGAAACTTTGTGCAAACCTCCCACTTTCACTTCCCTATAAATAGGGAACAGTACCCGAGTAAAAAGGGGAATTACTTTCTCACATTTACTGTTACTCTGCTAAAGTTACCACTTATAGCTAACTTAAGCATCGAAGAGCCTTCAGTAGGCACCACACTGGTGTCTGATGCTTAACGACTGCTTCTTCCTCTTTGTCTTATGTAGGTTCTTCCAGTACTGACGGTTCTCACCTTCTCCCCGATGAAGACTCTACACTTCTCTCTAAGTTGACCCTCCCAAAAAGAGCATCAACAATTGTGTTTTTTTAATTATAAATACTATAATGTTATCAGTGGTATGTATTTCTATATATGTATACTATTTCAAATACTTTACATTTTTACTTTGTTCCAGCATCAATTAAATAACCAATATAGATATGGTATTTTTATATTGTACCCACATGTGGCCCTACCTAGTGAAAACCCTCGTCGCACGTCGCCCTACCTAGTGAAAACCCACGTCTCCTCCGAAGACTTGCAATGCACACCCATTACCAAAAAATTTAATATAACTATTAATATTACTGTTGAGCCCCAAAAAATTCAAGGTTAGGCCCAAATATATTTGTAGCACAGTACGACACCTAACTTGGGAAGAAATCCAACTTGGGTATGCAAGAGTTCGTCATATGCGCTTGCACACGTGTCACGCCAAGCAAATAAGCAACACGCCACGCTACAAACTTAAGTGGGCCCAAGCCACGCAAATGCCTGGGGCTTACTGAGCGGATTGTGGTATGGATGGTTACGAGTATTCACGAGGCCCGTTGATGGTACAAGGAGTGGAAGTTTTGGGCTGCTTGGGAGCACCAAAACTCAAGCCCATTCCTTGAGCCTAAACATATGGGTAAGTGTGAGAGAAAACCTAATAGCCCATCACCTTAAGAAAAGGCCCACAATACTTGAAAAAATCCCACATCAGCCAAAGCTTCCAGCAGCTTGAAGAAATCAAAGTGAACTCACAAGCCGCTGGAAACAAAATAGCCCAGCCCAGCCCAGTACCTTATAAAATATCCAACGTCGTGGAAATATCCAGCATCTTTGTTAAAACCAGATCGAAGCCAAACCACCAAAACCAAGCAAACCCATGTGCTGATGGAAGTAAATCACCTTTTGACCAGCACCCTTACCCATTCTTTCCTCTACAAGCTTTGGTGAGAAAACAAGAAGGAAAAGTGAGTGGTCCAGCTGCGTGAAGGTCTTGGAACTCCAAAAAGCTTCATGCATACATGCTCAGGCTGGAAAAGTTTCATCAAATAAGATGGAATGGAAGAAAGTGAAGGAAAAAGGGAGAGGGTGCCTTGATAAAATTGAGTGTTCCAGTGCCTATAAAAGGGGGCACTTTTACCTAGCAAAGAGAACGGATTGAAGGCAAGCATCCCCTCTAGAACCTTTCAATTTCATGCTTTGTTCTTCCATCTTCTTCCGCTCTCTCTCCCAAACCCACATCCAGAGAGAGCAAGCATCACCTCTCATCCCTGGAGCACTTCAATTTCGAGCCCTATTCCTCCATTGCTTCCCTTTTTTCTTTTCTGTCAAGCTACCCAAGAGCCTGACGAAGCTTTCATCAAGCTGCTGGAAATCTGTTAAAGCCACTCATGCTTCCATCTTCTTCATCTCTTTCCATAAACACATCCAAAGAGAGCAAGCATCACCTCTCACCTCTGGAACCTTTTAATTTCAAGCCATGTTCTTCCATTGCTTCCCTTTTTCTCTTTTGTCAAGCTATTCTAGAGCCTTATGAAGCCTTCATCAAGCTGCTGGAAAATTACTCAAAGAACCCACTCTTCCATCCTAATCTCTGTCTCTCTCTCCCCTCAGCAAATTCTCCCAAAAACTCTCCATTCCTCTTACTTTGAGCCTCTGTTTCTCATAGGAAACCCAAGCCTTCTCACTCTCATGCTAAATTCATGAATGCTCAGCTCCCATGCCACAAGTTTCTCATGCCAAGCCATAATATTTAACTGTAAACAACTGTTGGTTTTGTTGGTGAAGGAAGCCAAGGTGTTTCCTAAGGCTCCACGAACCTTTCGAAGCACTCTTGGGACCTGATTCTTGAATCAGAAACAGGGGCAATTCTTGCAATTTTCTCTTTATAGCAGCCTAGACCCATTTGTAGTTGCCTGAACGAAAAAGCCTCCTACATAAATTGGCGACTTCGCTGGGGATCAAGCCGCTATCTTCACCAATGCCTCCAAGGAAGAAGGCCAGATGCATTAAAGCAGAGAAAATAAAGAGATAAGAACATTTTCTCTTCTTTTTTTTTTTTTCTTTTATTGGCTATCTACTTTGCAGAACAAGCATAACATGGATTACTGACATGCGCCCTTTGTTTGTGCCTTAGATCTCCATTATCAAGTAACAAGATCTTGTAAGAGGGCCGGGGGCTTTGGCAAATCCATCATTCATGCCATTGAGCAAACTACACATGCAAAGCCCAAAATACTTGGGGGCTTCGTGCCAAGCAAATTTTTTCAAAAGGAAAAAGAAAAAGCGAAACACAGGCCAAGCATCTGATAAAGAGAATTGAACTTCTTTTTCAATTCTTTGTCTGAGATATTCCTGGAAGATAGCACAAGCTTTATATCATGCTGCCGGAAGAGTGAACCCTCATGCCAGACCAAGCTATATCTTGATTCAACTCAACCATTAGATTATCCACATAGCAAGTCCAAGCTAATCATGCCAAGCCAAGTCACGTTCTTCCAACACATGCCCTATTCCATGTTAAACAAAACATTTTTCAGCCCCTGCCCTATTTCAAACATCCTTCCAGCATATGCCGTATTTCAAACATTCTTCCAACACATGCCCTATTCCATGTTAAACAAAATATTTTTCAGCACCTGCCCTATTTCAAACATCCTTCCAGCATACGCCCTATTTCAAACATTCTTCCAACACATCCCTATTTTCAAACATCCTTCTAGCACATGCCCTATTTCAAACATCCTTCCAGCACATGCCTTATTTCAAACATCCTTCTAGCACATGCCCTATTTCAAACATCCTTCCACCACATGCCTTATTTCAAGCATTCTTCCAATATCTAGCCATCATGTCGCACGCTATCACCTTCACTGAGGTTTTGTCTACCAAATTCAAGTGTTTTGAGGCTGGTGCTGTAAACTCAAACACAATGGTGAATCAAAGCTCATTGCATCCACAACTTCAAGATTGGATCCCACCATCTGCTAGCATGTCTAGCTACTGTCAAATGACATCCACCATGCTAAATATCCCAAAAATAATATTAAACCATGCCACCTTAGCCAATACCAAGAGTACATGCCAATACCAAGCATTCAAGCATACAAGCCAAAGCCAAGCGTACAAATCAATACCAAGCATACAAGCCAAAATCAAGCGTACATGCCAATGCCAAGCATCTAAGTATACAAGCCAAAATCAAGCATATACGCCAATGCCAAGCATCAAGCTAAATCAAGAATACACGACAATGCCAAGCATCAAGCCAAAAATCAAGCGTACACCCGAATGCCAAGCATCCAAGCATACAAGCCAAAATCAAACACACAAGTCAATGCAACTCTTGCAAATCACAACCATGCAAAATCAAGCATCTTTAGCCACTCAAGCAAATAAATCATGCAAGCTAAGTTATTTTGAGCTAATCCACTGAGCATTTTCTTCTCTGTCATGCCACAAAATAGGTCAACTCTTGGTAACTCTATTAAGTGACCTCCAAAATTACAGTGTCTAGGAACGTTTTTCAAGGCAACACCCTCAGTGTTTAAGAAGGATTGAGTTTTAGGCGGGACCATTGTGACCCCTCCAACCATCCCAGAAAAAACCTGGCTGTAATTTCAGAGACCCTTAACTGGTCAACCTTGAGTTGCTCCTAAACCCATGCCAAACAGTGACATGCCATGCCACTGCAATTTATTTTGGGCTATTAATTGATTATTCATACCATTTCAATACACATTCATGGCCTCAATAATCATAGGAAACCCAACCCTTCTCTCTCTCATGCTAAACTCATGAATGCTCAATTTCCATGCCACAAGCTTCTCATGCCAAGCTATAATATTTATCTATAAACAACTGTTAGTTTTGTTGGTGAAGGAAGCCAAGGTGTTTCCTAAGGCTCCACGAACCTTTTGAAGCACTCTTAGGGCCTGATTCTTGAACTCAGACACAGGGGCAATTTTAGTCATTTGCTCTTTATAGCAGTCCAGGCCCATCTATAACTGCCGGAACGAAAAAGCCCCCTACAATTACATTACTTTTTTACATAAGTCTTAAAAACTATCTTTCTCATCACTCTTTTCTTGGTGTAGGCAATAGAATTCAATAATCTTTATTATCACATTTTAATTAAATTAACTCATTAATAATCTTTATTGTTTTTATTATTGTTTTCTCTCCACTTTTGTTTTTTTTAGCTTGTGAAATTTTCTTTTTTCTTTCTATTGAGTTTAATTGGGGGGAAGGGGAAGCTTTAAAGAGATTTGTTAAATCACTACTCAACTTCAAGTATGTATTTGTCTATCTCTTGTTAAGGACAATTATGATTGGAACGAATAAGCAATATAATTCTTGATATATGTGATATATATATATATATACTCTTTTTTGTATGTATTGTTAAGAGGCCCCCACACACATAAAATTATAGCTTCACCACAATGTACAACGAAGTTAATAAGGATCTGTTTCAATAGCTATTTTGTTTTTGGGTTTTGAGTTTTTGTTTTTGTTTTCTTTGAACTGAGAATTGAAAACTTGTTTAGTAACAATTTTTTGTTAATTTTCCCTTGTTTTCTTATTTACCAATTGTTAGGGTCTTTTTTGTTGAGAGCTACAATATGCTTGTTGGATTACTGCAAAGTAGATTGAGTTTTCTTGCGCCCTTGTCTGAGTTTGCAGCACTAGGCCCCAAAACACCCCGAAAGAGTTGAGACCTTAGGGAGTGCTTTGGTCTTTTTTAGTGGCTCTTCAGTTCATTGAAAGTTTTGATGAGAAGGATACATCAGCTACTATGAAGCTATTGCTTGATGATAGAGGTGGAGCAGACGTTGAAAAGGGTTTGCTTGAAACTTAGTGGAACAGGTGTTCCAGCAGCTGCTACTTGTTTGATTGGGCTTCCGGCAACTTGATGAATGCTTGGTCGTGCCTTTGGATTTCTCACCAAAAAGGTGATGCCCATGATTTCAACTTGGCTTTAGAAGATAAGTGTTTCAGATCTGGAATAGGGTTTTTGGAGAGAGAGAGAGAGATATATATATATATATATATATATACAGTCTCCTTCTATTGAGGGATCCCTCAAATAATTTTATTTGAGGGACGCCCTTTAAGGTACGCTACAATTTTTTTTCTAATGATCCAAACCATCTATTTTTTAGGTCTTCATTCATAGATCATCCTTACAAAAATTAGATAAATCGGAAAACGTTTCGACATCCAATTGTGTCTTACAAAATCAATGAACACGTTCATTCAAGAAAGTACTAAAATTTCAATAACTCAAATGAGTGGTCAAATGATATCAGATTCAAGTAATTTTTTGTAGAGTTGATCTTTGAATGAGTATCTACAAAACAGACAGTTTGGATTAGTGAAATACAATCCGGAGTGTGGCCTACAAGGAGTGTCCCTCAAATAATTATTTGAGGGATCACTCAATGGAAGCTCTCTCTATGTATATATATATATATATATATATATAATGAGAAGATGGGAAGAACCAGAGCTTGAATCTGGTGCTTCCAGCAGTGGGAGAGTATGCTTGCCCCTTTACTTGAGTTCAAGAACCAGGCCCCAAGAGTGCTTCGAAAAGCTTGTGGAGCCTTTGGAAGCACTTTGTTTCCTCTCACCAACAAGATAGACAATTGTTACAGATTAATATTATAGCTTGGCATAAGAAGCTTGTGGAATGGGAGCTGAGCCTTCATGAGTTTAGCATTAGAGAGAAAGAGAGAGAGGGAGCTTGGATTTCTTATGGAATCAAAGATTCAGAGCAAGAGGAGAGGGAGATTTGGGAAGGTTTGATGAGGGAAGAGAGGAAAAGATGAGAGTGGAAGAATGGGTGGCTTGAGCAAATCTTCCAACAGCTTAACGAAATCTTCGTCACACTCTTGGTTGTTTTGCTAGAAGAGAAAAGGTGAAGGAATGGAAGAACAAGCCTCAAAATTGAAGGGTTCCAGTAATGGGAGGGGATGCTTGCTTTCTCTGGATGTGGGTGAGATGATGGGTAGGAGATGCCCCTAAGCGCTGGAAGCTACTTCTTCCCAAGAACCCTAGTTGGTTCTTCCTAAATCTGCCAAGTCTCCCCTCCATTCCTCTTATCTTCCTTTGATTCATCCCCATTTTATGAAATCTTCCCCAGTCCAAACACATAGAGACAAGATTTTTGGGAGCCCTAGAGCCTTCCCGCAGCTATTCCAATAGAAATCTCTTATCTTCGGCTGCCTTCTCTCCTTCTTTCCTCCCTTATTTATGACAAGAGCTAGTGGGAGAAAGAAATGGGTAACAGTGTTCGTCTGAAGGGTGTCTCGCTCCCAGTAGCCTTCACATGCAAGGATCCTTTGATTCTTCAAGTTGTTTATTGTGGTTTGTCTTTGCCCATGTGCTGGAGACTCCCAACAACCTACATAAACCAAATATCCTTTGGTTTTTTAGATGACCTACCTTGGATTTGTTTTTAGCCATGTACTGGAGACTGTCCTAAGATATTTTCTTGGTTTCTTGGGTCACTCCTAAGGTGATGGGCTAATTTAATAAGATGATGGGCCAATTTTCTAAGGTGATGGGCTATCTCTTCTCTCTTTCATGCTTACCCACATATTTGGGCTCAAGAAATGGGCTTGAGTTTTGGGGCTCCCAAGCAGCCCAAAACTTCCATTTCTTTGCTTGTCAATGGTCCTCGTGAATACTCGTCACCATCCATACCACAACCCACTCAGCAAGCCCCAGGCATTTGCGTGGCTTGGGCCCACTTAAGCTTGTAGGTTGCTTGGTTCCAAAATAAAGGTTTTTTTAGCTTGGCGTTGCACGTTGCTTGGCGTGTTTGTGCTCAAGCTTTCCCGTATTGCAATGGGCTATAGCCAGGCTAAACGGTGCTTGACGAGTTCATAACACCAGTACATTTTACAAGCTAGTTACGAGCGGTACCTCTCTGCATGGCGGGTTGCATGTTTGCTTGGCGTGGCATGTGGACCACAACTTGCGCAAGCGCGTACGACAAATTCTTACATACCCAAGTCAGGCTTCTTGGTATTCATTAATTTGCCAAATAAATAGGTTCAATTAATTCAATTAAGGGATATTCTTCTTTTTCACGTGGCATGTTGTGATTAGAGACAAAAATATTTGCTTCCACGATCGCGGCGGGGCCATGGCTGTTATCTTTCTTGTTTTGGACCGAAATGCTCCTCGACAAGTAACCGTAGTTACTCTAATTTGGAGAATGTCCTTGAATTGCATCACATGAGCGAAAATGATCAAATTAAAACCACAAGACTTTAGTAGTAAAGTGATAAACCACATGGATCAAAAGTAAAGTTTTGCCTAATATGAAAAAGAAGTTTGAGAAATATGAGCAATTGCCAAATGACAAACAGAGAACTAGATAGAAGAGGTCGTATTGATTACTGGTTTATATAAGCAAAGCGACAAAAGTCCCAACTTATATATTTTCCTTTGGTGGAATACAATTATAACAAGAATTAAATCCAAAATTTTCCACAGAATTTCCAGAGCAGCTCCCGAATTGACAAACTTGCATTTAATACAATACTAAATAAACTAGGTAACATTAATTTACCCTGAACAAGATTAAAATGCACTACATGCTGTCTGAGAAATTGATATCTTTGTATATATTTAACTTCATACAGCAACAGGAATTATATACATGAATGGAGCAGCTATTCTAGGCAGGGAATTATATACATATAAGGAATAGATATTCTAGGTAAATAGTTACTGATTATATAGTAATTACATCCAGTTGCTACAATCTCTCCACAGCAGATCATTGACTTATTTTCTTTCCTTTAACACGCCCCCTCAAGTTGGAATGTGGATATTGATGACACCCAACTTGCCAAGAAGTGAACTGAAGGCAGGTGCCCTCAATGGTTTGGTAAACAAGTCAGCTATCTGTTCTCCTGTTTGCACATATCCAGTCTTGATCTCACCTCTTTATATTCTTTCACGAACAGTGTGACAATCAAGCTCAATATGTTTGGTTCATTCGTGGTACACTGGATTCGCTGCAATGTATAAGGCTGCTTGATTGTCGCAAAACAACTTTGCAGGTTCAGAATGTGCAACATGCAGATCCTGCAGCAGATATCTTAGCCAAGTGAGTTCACATGTAGCTGCAGCCATTGAGCGATATTCAGCTTCTGCAGATGATCGTGATATTGTAACCTGTTTCTTGCTTTTCCAAGACACTAGTGCATTACCAAGGAAGATGCAATATCCAGTGACTGATCGGCGTGTGATTGGACATCGAGCCCAATCTGCATCACAATAGCCAATTAATTTTAACTTGTTCTCTGTAGGGAATAACAACCCTTGACCTGGAGCTTCTTTGAGATAGTGAAGAAGACGATATGCAGCCTCAAGATGTTGGCGTTTAGGCTCTTGCATAAACTGACTGAGGGTGTTGACTGCATAAGTGATTTCGGGCCTGGTAATTGTGAGATAGATTAGCTTGCCAACTAACCGGCGATACCGAGTAGGGTCTTTGAGCAGTTCACCTGTAGGAGATAATATCAAATCAGGATCCATGGGAACCTTGGCTGGTTTAGCTCCAAGTAGTCCAGCTTCTTCCAAAATGTCAAGAGTATACTTGCGTTGACAAATAGAGATCCCAGTTTTGGATCGTGCCACCTCAACACCAAGAAAATATTTTAAGGATCCGAGATCTTTGATTCGGAATTGACTGCCAAGAAAGTGCTGCAGTTTACAGATTGCCTTTTCATCATTACCTGTGATTATCATATCATCCACATAAAGCAATATAATAGTTAGGGAACTACCCTGTACATGTGTGAACAAAGAGTAATCAGCCCGAGATTGCTTGAAACCAATGCCACAGATAGCAGATGAAAACTTGCGAAACCAGCTTCGTGGAGCTTGTTTTAGTCCGTATAAGGACTTGTGAAGTCGACATACAACATTCTCCCCCTGTTGACGAGAACCAGGCGGGGGTAACATGTAAACCTCCTCTTGCAGGTCACCATGGAGAAAGGCGTTATGGACATCCATTTGATGTAGAGGCCAATGGTGAGCAGCAGCAATAGACAGTAAGCAGCGGACAGTGATCAATTTTGCAACAGGAGCAAAGGTGTCGGTGAAGTCAATACCTTCGCGTTGATTGAACCCTTTGGCAACAAGACGGGCCTTGAAACGGTCAACTGTGCCATCCGAGTTATATTTGATTCTAAAGATCCACTTGCAGCCAATTGGGCGATGGTTGGGGGGCAGAGAGACCAAAGACCAGGTGTGGTTGGCTTCAAGGGCTTGCAACTCAGAGTGCATCGCAGCAACCCATTTGGGGTCCTGACAGGCCTGTGCATATGAAGAGGGCTCGACCAACCGAGAGATATTACATACAAAATTCCGATAGGCAGGAGATAAGCCAGAGTAAGAGACATACCTATGAAGTGGATACCGGGTGCCAGACGTGAAGGAAGAGACGACCCCAGGTGTGAGCAAGGCCATGTGATGGGCTTGATAGTCCGAAAGATGAGAAGGAGGGCGTTTGACACGCTCAGACCGACGAGGTAAATGAGGGGGGTCGGTGGGGGTGAGATGGACGGAGAGATCCAAGGAGGTCGACGGCATGGAGGGATCAAGGGAGGTGGACGATGGGCCAAGCAAAGGCAGAGGAGGATTAGAGCCGCCATCAATGGGAGAGAGAGGCGGCATGGAGAGTGAAGAGGTAGAAGGAAAAGATGGGCCGGAAAGGGGAGTAGGAGCGGAAAGTGGGGCGGGGTGAGCTTGGGCCAGATCTGCTTAAGGGTGGGGGAAAGGTGGGTCAGCTTGGGCCGGGTGTAAGATAGAAGAAGTGGGCAAAGAAATATCTGAAGTGGAAGGAGGAATAGGAAGAGTGGGCGTGTCAGGGTGATGTGCAGGGGGATGAGCAGACAAAGGAAAAATGTGTTCATGAAAAACAACATCCCGAGAGACAAAAAATTTCTTTGTGTCAAGGTCAAAGAGGCGATAGCCTTTCTGACCAAGAGGATAACCAAGAAAAAGACAACGACGAGCCCGAGTGTCAAACTTGTGAGTGGGTGTAAGGTTAGTGGCATAACAAAGACACCCAAAAACTCGGAGGTGCGAATAATGAGGGAAAGTCCCATGTAAGAGCTCATAAGGGCTGTGATGAGAGAGTAAGGGGGTAGGAAGCCGATTGATGAGGTAACACGCAGTTTGAAGGCTGTCGCCCCAAAAGTGTAAGGGTAAGTTGGCTTGGAAACGAAGGGCGCGACCAATGGTCAAAAGATGGCGATGTTTGCGTTCAACGACCCCATTTTGTTGAGGGGTATATGTGCAAGAATGTTTAAAAGTAGTGCCATGAGTGAGGAAGAAGGAGCGCATGGATAGGAATTCACCACCATTGTCAGAACGAAGAGTTTTAATGGAACGATTAAATTGAGTTTTAACCCAAGAAAAAAATGATTGCAATATGGGTTGTGTGTCAGATTTAAAATGCAGAAGATGAACCCATGTGAAACGAGTGAAATCATCAACAATCGTCAAAAAATAACGTGCCCCAGAATGGGTACGGGTGTTGTGAGGTCCCCAAATATCACAATGAATAAGATCAAAAGGTGCAACTGTTTTAATTGAACTGGAAGGGAAAGGTAATCTAGTTTGTTTAGCCAAAGGGCAAACATCACAAATATGCTGGGAATTAAACATTATTTCGGGAATAGTCTTGGATAAATGGTGAAGGGGTGCAGGGGACGGATGTCCAAGACGTTGATGCCAAAGATTGGAGATACGATGAACATGACTCACGAGGTGAGGGTTTTGGGTAGGCAGGAGGTAGTAAAGCCCATCAAAATGCTTGCCCAGGCCAATCGTCTTCTTCGTATCCACGTCCTGCACAACACAAAAATCCGGAGAAAAAAATTACAATACATCGTAGAGCCCGAGTTAATTTACTGACAGACAATAAGTTGACACGAAATTTTGGAACATGTAAAACTCCATCAAGAGACAGATCGGAGGATAATTTAATAGACCCAATGTTGCATATTGCTGCCTGGTCGCCGTTGGGTAAACCAACAAATTCATGATGCGTTGCGGTGTGATTATGTGTAGGAGACGAATGAGAAATGTGATCTGTCGCTCCGCTATCAACAATCCAATATAACGTGGAATGTGGATCATGTTGTGCAATATTACAAGTGGGTGTAATGATACCTGTTGCATGTGCCAGTGGCTGACCGTTACCCGTTTTATTGCGAAGCATGGCAATAAGGTTGTGGTACTCCTCGGTGGTGAAGGTTGGGCCATCAGCAGTGGTTGGCTTAGCAGTGTCAGTATGTTTGGCTGATGATGGATGAATGTCAACATTGTGAACTGTTGGGCTGTAACGTTGGTTTCTGGGCTTGACATTTTTTCCATGCCATTTATGGCCCACAGGGAAACCGATGATGAAATAGCAGCGTTCTTTCGTATGTCCATCTCCATCGCAATATGTGCACTTCAGGGATTTGCGGGGTTGTGAAGATCCAGGCACCGAGGAACGGCTGATTTGCATTGCATGGGAAGTGATCAGACTATCATTCCGGCTGGTCACCTCAACCTGGCGCTCATGCTGAAGAACCAGACCATGAACCTTGCGCGTATCAGGCAAGGGATTCATCATCAGAATCGATCCTCGAGCCATAGCGTATGTGTCATTCAAGCCCATCAAGAACTGCATCACTTTCTCTTTTTCTTCTCTCTCGGTAAGGTTCTTCATCCCTTCACAGTTACAGAAAAAAGGCTCTTGGTATGAGGCCAACTCATCCCAAAGAGCTTTCAATTTCGTGTAATAGATGGAGATTGATTGCTGTCCTTGTCGACACTCGACAATTTCTTGTCGAATCTGATAAATTCTGGAGTCATTGCTCTGTGAAAATCGATCTCGAAGATCAGTCCAAACAGCAGCCGCTGTTTTAGCATAGAGAACACTGCTGGCTATGTCAGGATGTAGGGAGTGCAAGATCCATGACAAAACCATATCATTGCAGCGCTGCCATAGTGGGAATTTTGAGTCATCAGATGATGGTGTCTTGACAGATCCATCAACCAATCCTAGCTTGTTCTTGGCGCTGAGGCTGAGATGCATAGATCTGCTCCATTGACCATAGTTGTGGCCTTCGAGTTTGAAGTTAACTAGGGAGAGTCCAGGTGTGTCGGAGTTGTGTAAAGAGAGTGGATCGGAGAAGGTGTCTGTTGGTTTTGTGGTATTTGATTCACCCATGGTTGTTGTGTTTCTATGGTGTTTGATATATGTGTTTGTGTTTGTAGCGGAAGGGGTTTGTGCTTTAGAGTTGTCTAAAGCTCTGATACCATGAGAAATTGATATCTTTGTATATATTTAACTTCATACAGCAACAGGAATTATATACATGAATGGAGCAGCTATTCTAGGCAGGGAATTATATACATATAAGGAATAGATATTCTAGGTAAATAGTTACTGATTATATAGTAATTACATCCAGTTGCTACAATCTCTCCACAGCAGATCATTGACTTATTTTCTTTCCTTTAACACTGTCAACATAATATATTAAGCAGGTGTGCTTCATTATAAATCAAGGATAAACCTCAATGAGAGACCTTAAACCCAAACAGGGAGTAATCTTGTAGTGGCTGAAACCTGCGTCAGAAAAGAGCTTAGCCCATTCTTTCTCATTCCTTTCTTTTCCTGTAGCCATAACCATCATCAGCATATCGAAGAAAAGTTGTGTTTCCCCAGATTCCTTATCCGTATTCTTGTTCTCCATCGTCATATCTACGATAATCACCTTGCCTTTCTTGCCCTCTCTTGTAACTGCCTCTTTACATTGGTTGAGTATTTTCACGCATTCATCATCACTCCAGTCATGCAATATCCACTGTTTGTCACACCCAATCACCAAACAAAATCATCAAATTACTTATGGACCCAATTTGATTTATACTTTAAAGTCCAATTGGAAAGCATACTCTGCTTCACATATATTGTACTGATCTATAAATGGAAATCTGTTTTTAACAATATAATATCACTCAGGATGAGATGATTTACCTTCAAAAAAATAGCATCGGCCCCAGGAACAGCCTCAAACATGTCCCCTGCAACAAATTCCAAGTTCTTACTCCCTTTTAGGTCAGCAACTACATGAGGGAGATCAAGTACAGTGCATTTCATATGAGGGAAGGCATCAGCAATGGACTTGGCCAAGGTTCCCGTCCCACCGCCCACGTCAACCAACGAATCCACTCCTTGAAACACTCCCTTGCAGTCGTCAATCACCAAGCTCGAGATCAACCGGGCATCGCTAGCCATGGCGTCATTGAAAAACTGTGCAAGAGTCGGGTCCCGGTTTCCATAATCCCAAAATGTCATCCCATGCACCACCTGAAACGGCGTAGGATTGTCATTTTGGAACCAAGTGGTCAAATACTGCCATGGATCGATTACGATGGGATTCAGCATTGCAAGTAAGAAGGGCCTTGCGCTCATGGGATTGTCTTTCAGGAGGAGTGCGGAGGCGTCTGTTAGTACATAACCTTGGTCTCCGCCGCCACTCAGACTTTCTCTAGCAAAGAAGCCGGAGTGAACTAAGATTCGCATGAGGCGTGGGATGGAATGAGCTTTTGTTGGGGAAATTGGTAGGGCGGAGACAAGCTCAGAAAGAATCATGGGTTGGCCATGTTTTTGGATGACATCTGGGATACCTAATTGAACTGCACATTTGAGGGACATAGAATTTATGAAGCTGAAAATGTGGTTCCAAATGTGGGCTTGTGCTTGGAGTAGCTCATGACTTGCTGTCACTTCAGTACTCATGCCTTGCTATTGGCTCAAGATTTGGTGAGAATTAAGATGCACATCTCTTTATATAAGTGTGTGGCGTGGAGGGAAGCTAGAGGAGCTTAATGCCATAAAGGAGAGAGATATATTTTTGGAAATTGGGATGCACATCTCTTGTATTTGATGGTCAACTCTATTTTTTTTTTCTTTTCTACTATGCAATTACTGTTATGTACTCTTACAGGAAATAAATAACAATGATTCACAGTAAAATGTGGTTTGTGCACGCAAGACAGTAATTGAAAACGGGCAAATATTGTTGGGGTCAGGAATGCAACGGAATTATAAAACTAATCCAAACAACATGAATCATGTAAAAGTCATTCATCTTTATTCGCTAATAAAGTGGTTATTAACATAAAATCATGAAAGGAGAATGCACATAGCTAGTGCAGACCATACAAGCAAACACTAATTTCAAACATGCAAGTAGTGCTGACGGGTTCTCAAGTTCGAATCACATAGGGACCAAAAGGGTCTTGATGGGTATTTTTATATTATATATTTAACCCCATTTTTAGTACATTTTGGTTAATATTTTGGAAGAATTTTGATACTTTGAATTATATTTTCAATATAGGACTTTCGACTTTCTCTGGAGCAAAACATAATCAAATGGACGAATTTTGGATTAATTCCAGTTGGAGGACGTACGTGAGTCACTCAATTTGATCGTATCAAAATTTCAGAGTTTCTATTATTGGAGCATGATCACAATCTCTATTATTGATCTAGCTCATTTCTTTGGCCAAAGACATTTGAGTCACATCTTCTGAGCATTCTCCTCCTTTATTGAAGGTAGAGATCCCTTGTTGTACACTCACATGTCTCCATGAATTGATCACGAACCCTAGTCATATATTTGAGTTATGCCAGAATCAGAACCCTAGACAACTGATAAATCATGTCTTTTAAGAACACAAATAGGCAAATACTAAATTTCAGAAATGTGCCTATGACAAAACTTCGTAGAACCAACATCTTTCAATTTTATATTTTTTCTTCAGTGATTCCCATAATTCCTTGGTTGTTTTACAAGCTGAATAAATATCATAAAGATTATCATCCAAATTGTTCAAGATATAGTTCTGGCAACAAAATTCAGAATGCTTCCAAGCATCTATGGCACTTAGAGTTTCCTTTGCAATATGATCCTCTTTTGCCACTAGAACTTCTTCTTTGATAACATTTGCCAAGTTCATTGTTGTTAAATAAAACATCTTTTGTTGCAATCATTTGAAGTCCACTCCTTCGAACTTCTCTGGCTTTTCAGAGTAAGGATTTTAGCCCCATTGACACCATTAGCAGACACTAATTGTTGATCCATTAAATTTATTTTTCAAGATTGTTGGAGAAACAACAATCAGTATTACATTAATAATTTAATTTAACAATTAAATACAACAATAAATAAAATCATGAAATTAAACAATGCAATAAAATAAAAACCGATTGGTTTTCAGAAAGGCTTGTAGATTGCAATGTCCTTGAAACAAAATTTCGCCCCTACTCAGTGCTTGTAGTTCTGCATGCGTATGCTCTACTAGGATAAAACTACCTAAAATCAAAATCCTGGCACTAGGACTTTGATTTCTGGCAAAATTAGTGTGCTTCTCTCAGGCTATGAACATGAATATGACTTAGAATGATATCTCATTTTTTTTGATGTATTTTAAACAGAGGGTCTAATATTTGAAAAATAATTAATTAAATAATTAACTCGAAATTAATTAGGTTTAATTTTAAATCACAGAGGCCAAGAGCACCCAGGCCTAAGGCCCATCTTTTGACTAATTAAATATATATTATTTATGTATATTAATTAAACATTGACCCAAAGGCCAAACCCACAAGCCACTCAATTGGGCATAGCCCAATCCTAACTATTCTATTTCCAAGAGTAGGTCTTATAAAGACCTTCAGGGGTAGTTTGGTACACCGGATTATTATGGATTGGACTAAATTCTGGAACTGTCTTGGATTAGCTCAGATTGGCTTAAGCAGGATCAAGTACTGACCTACGTTTGGTGCTGTGTCAGACTAATAAGCTGGATTGTAAAAATAGTGAAGACCTATGTTTAGTGTTGTATCGGATTAAAACAATTATTTAAATTCATTAGGGATTTTGACCTAAAACTAAGTAAATGCTACAAAGAAACCAACGAAAAATGTATAATTTATTAAATAAAGAAATTAGAATATTTTTAAAAGCTAAAACTATCTTTATCTCATGTCTTTCTTCTTTTTTCTACTTTTTCTACTTTTTCTTCCTTTTTCCCCCTTTTTCTTTTTCTTCTTCCTTCCCAGGCTCCCTTTCTTTTTTCTTTTTTCTTTTTTCTCTCTTCCTCCCGATCTCACTTTCTGGTTCTCTCTTTTTTTCTCCAATATTGATACAATGATATCTTCCTCCTTCTCTCTCCTTTTCTATCTCCCCCTCCCAACCTTTCTTTACCTCCTCATCATTTTCTCTCTCTTATTCCCATTTGAAGTCACATATTTTCATCTCCTTTGAAGTCACAAATCTCCATCTGATTTCATTGAGCCATGGTCGATGGTTGATGATTTTTCATAGGGTTCAATTGGGTTTGACAGTGGTGGTTGAATTTGGTTTTGGTTCCACTAGATTTGAATTGGTGGTGGTTGATTCAAGTGGGTGGGTTTGAATTGGTGGTGGTTGATTCAAGTGGCTGGGCTTGAATTGGTGGTGATGGTTTCAGCGACTGGGTTTGACGACTTTCTGTTGTGATTCTAGTGGTTCAGCTGGGGATATGGTGGTGACAATTCTAGGTGAAGACAAAGAAGAAGTTGGTTATCGTTGAACTCGCTTGCTCTGTTTAGCAAGCTCGCTATTTTGCGAGCCATGTTTCAAGCTCGTTATATTGAACAAGCGAGTGAGGCAAATTTTTTAATGTTAGACTATTTAATCACATTTAAGTTAGTCCTCCTCTTACCAAACATGGGGTTTCAAGTGCTATTTAACCCAATCCAATATAGTGAGGGGTACCAAACATGCCCTCAAGGAACTATAGTTTTTCAATGTGGGACTAATTTCAGCACAAACATGTTTGTAATGCCTTATAAAAACCAACAATACCCCATATATTAAGTCGAAATGTGACCCCCTGCAAAGTGTTTGTTGAAATGCCCCAAAGAGGGGATGCCTGGACTTCCAAGCAGTACCAGCACTGCCTATGCTTGCATGCTTATGTTTTCTTTTCTCCCTCAACATCAAAACGACGTCATTCCACTTAAAGGCTTATATATATATATATATATATTTGCTGCCTGATAATTACCTCCCCACAAATGAGTTTTAACACATTTCAAGTTTCAACATTCAATTTCAAACCCTAAATCCCCAACACCTAATCCTACCCAACCAACCTTCACCCAATCTGACAGGCTCACCACCCCACGACCATTCGGCACTGGCGACATCCTCATTGGTGATATCTGTGCAGATGACAGAAGTAAGCAATTGTACTTAAATAAATTTTGGGCAATTAACTAATTTACCTAATTGCTTTTTTATTTATGTTCTTCGGAGTGGCCTTTGTCCAACAACTAGAGTTGCTAGTATTTCTTGTTCCTTGGTGGAGTTCAAAAGAAGAGAAAAAAAATAACTGTATTTTTAGGTACATTTCTTTTAACAGTTAGAAATGCCGATGATACAAGAAATGTATATATCTTGCACTATGAAAAGATATTAATGCATGTTTTCCTGCCTTTTCTTGTAGTATCTATAGGGCAGAGTGAAGATTTTTTAAAAATTAAAAAAATACAAAAAAAGCTTTACGAAGAAATTGATGAAAGAACACCTGGAGGATCACTATCATTTAATTTGAGAGAAAGATGAGTACCTGCTAAATCTGAAAAATCTGATTGTAAAGGATTTTGGGGCATGGTTTCTGCTATGTTCTTCAATTTTCTTCTTACGTTAGAATCAATTGCATGTTCATCCTCTTATGCCAAGTCTACTATATTTAACTCTTTTGTTTGATTAAAAAGAATTAACTGGATTAATTTTTGTGTTTGTTAGTTTGAATAAGTTTTTTCTATTAAAAAAATGAGGTTTTTTTTATTTATTAGATTGTATTTGTTAGTTTGTATGCTTTAATTAGATTGTATCTTGGTAAATTGGATTAATTTTTGTGTTTGTTAATTAATGAATATACTTATATATTTTTGTTGTTCTTGATTAATGGTTGTTGGAATTTTATTTTGATTAGTTTGAATAAATTAGGATTTTGTTAGTTTGTATGTTTTTTTGTTAGTTTGTATGGTTTTATTTATTAATTATGAATTATAATATTATCATTTCATTTTGATGGGTCTATTTTGTATAAATTTTTTTTTAAAATCTTTTATACATTAACCTTTGGAATAAAAATTTCTGAATCCGTCACTAATGATAAGGCTCTAAGAGCCATCACACTCATTGCCTCATCAAATCATTTTAGTTTCTGTTACATTTTCACAGCTTTCCTCCTAATATTTGTTCACCACTTAAGCTGTAAATTTAATCAATTAATTTTTGATTTAGTAATATTTCTTCCCTCAAAATTAACCCACCTTGTAAAAAAAAGTAAAAAAAGAATGATTGACAATGATTTATAAAGTTGCCACGCGGACAAGGAGTCAGAGTGGACTGAAAAGTCTAAAAGTTGAAATAATAAATAAATAGGTAGGTCCACTAAATTTGGCAGGATTGAAGAAATAAAAGAAAGGAAAAAGACCACATTTAATAAGGATCAGCAGCTGTCTCTGTTTCGCAACCATAATGTACGTGACCACACCTCTTCTCCTCCAAAGGTGTCAATCCCTTCTTTCTTTGTCACTTCACACTACAGTTGTTGCCGACACATCCCATCCCTTTCCGCATTTAAAGAACAATTCTGTGGTATATTAGTTGTACGGGTACACCCAATCATCTTAGGGCTCAGATTTCATTTTAAAAATTAATGGTCAAGATTGAATGACCTAATGATTTGTTTAGCTATTTTTATTTAAATGTTAAAATGGTCCTTGTGTTTTAGTCCGTTGGCCAATTTAGTCTATGTGTTTTCAATTTGGCTAATTTGGTCCTTGTGTTTCAGACCGTTAGCTAATGTAATCCAATCTGTTAAACTTCTGTTAAAATATTAATAAAAAATATAAATATTTGAATTCAATCTATAAAATAAATAATTATGAAATAAAAATAAGTTTTAAAAGCCAAAAGCAATTAAAAACCAAAGGACAATACCATTTCAGCAACACCCTTTCTTCCTAGCAACAA
Organism: Prunus dulcis; assembly: GCF_902201215.1. Taxonomy (NCBI): domain Eukaryota; kingdom Viridiplantae; phylum Streptophyta; class Magnoliopsida; order Rosales; family Rosaceae; genus Prunus; species Prunus dulcis. The sequence continues at coordinate 10,814,832 of NC_047652.1, read as the reverse complement.
CTCACCCACACGCAAAAACTCCAACTCACCCTAACTCCTGACCATCTCCCAATAGAATCTTCACTATGCAGTCATCGCCCCACTCCCCCCAACCACATTGCTAAGCAGCCCCGTGCCCATCCTTTTTTTTTTTTTAATATCTTTTTTCTAATGCTATGTTTTAGTTCTAATGAAGTTTTAAATTAATTCAATTTTTATAAATTAATTTCAACAAAATTTATAGGTTTTCAAAGGAAGAAGAAGAAAAAACGAATTATCATGTTTATTTAATGGCAATTTTAATAAAATAGGTCATATTGGCTAACAGTGCTAAACACAGGGGCCAAATTGGCCAAATTAAAAACATATAGACTAAATTGGCCAACAAGATAAAACACAGGGACTATTTTAGCATTTAAGCCTTTTATTAAAGAGCACGTGAAATACATGTGACTTAGAAAACAAAAGAATAACCCCTCGTGTGCACTGGAGCTGCTTTAGCTCATCTCTTCGAATCTGTGTCACAGAAATCCAAGCTTCATCTATGTCCCCAGATCGGAATCTGGGCGTGTCATCTCTGCCGACACTGAGATGCAACAGCCATTGGAGAGGAGGTAGAGAGACAGCGGTGCTTCGAAGGCAAAAAAAGTGTCAGTACAGAAGACTAGGCTGAAGCTGACCTCGCCTACGTCCTCCGCCAATTCACTCGCGCTTTCAAGTACCATGGTCTCGGAAACGAGGTCTCATATTCAATTCTACTCTTGTTTCCTTTTTTGTGGAAAAAAATTCATCATATTATGCTAAGTTTTTTGTTTTTTTTGCAGTTTTTGGAGGTTAGAGATTTGGGGAACTTAATTGGGTTGTACACCGAATGGCACTCACGTTTGCTCCCGTATTATTCTTTTGATCAGTTCGTTCATGAGATGAGGTCGAACAAGTTGCCGCCACTAGACAAGTAAAAGTACTGATCTCTCTATGTTGATGCTCAAAATGGCCCGGCCAATATTGAGTCCAACTTAGTGATGAGGTTTGTGGAGTCTTCAGCAGGGAAGAAGGCTAAGGCCTTGGGTAAGGAGGGAACCTGCAGAAGACAAAATGGGAGAAGCAATCGTTAAGCTTCGGACACTGGTGTGGTGCCGGCCGAAGGCTCTCCGTTGCTTAAGTCAGCTATAAGTGGTAACTTTGGCGGAGTAACAGTAAAGTTGAGAAAGTAGTTTATCCTTTTTACTCGGATACTGTTCTCTATTTATAAGGGAGTGAAAGTGAGAGTTTTGCACAAAGTTTCGATGTGGGACTTTGTGTAAGTTACTGTGGCGACGACATGTGTCCTGGGATTAGGTTTGGTAGCTTGGGAGCTTAGGCAGTCGGGAGCTCTGGCAGGTGGCTGCTGTGAAGGAATAGTGTCTTCCTTTGGCAGGGAAGATGGAGTGTTTGCCCTAATGCTAGTTGTTTTGGTTCAAGACACGCTTGGTTGAATATAGTGCAAACAGTAGTCCCCCAAGTTGTCAACTAAGAAGCGGCTTATGGTTTGGGAACTTGTGAAAAGTTGCATAATGAGATCAAGCGTGTCATTACAGCGGGTGCCATAGGGAATCCCTGAGTGTCCCAAGTTCGTAAGCCAGAAGGCGTCCATCTCCCTCCCTTTTTTTTTTTTTGGGAGGGGTGCTGAAGGGGACTGGGAGCAGGGTCTGGTTTATTTATTCGGCAGGGTGGGTGCCGAACGATAGAGATGACGCTGGCTGGCATGTCGCATGTGAGTCCCCTGCACGTTCGGCAAGGAGGGTGCCGAATGGTAGGGATGACGTCAGCATGGATGTCGCATGTGAGTCCCCAACACGTTCGACACAGAAGGTGCCGAACGGTAGGGATGACGTCAGCATGCGCGTCGCATGCGAGTCTCGTAGACGTTCGGCACGGAGGGTGCCGAACGGTAAGGATGACGTCAGCATGCGCGTCGCATGCGAGTCCCACGCACATTTGGCATGGAGGGTGCTGAATGGTAAGGATGACGTTAATGTGAGTCGCATGCATCCCATGTATGTTCGGCACGAAGGGTGCCGAACGGTAGGGATGACGTCAGCATGTGAGTCCCGTGCACATTCGACACTCAGTGTGTCGAACGGTAGGGTTAACGTCAGCATGCGCGGCGCATGCAAGTCCCATGTACGTTCGGCACAGAGGGTGCCGAACGGTAGGGATGACGTTAGCATGCGAGTCGCATGCGTCCCATGTACGTTCGGCACGAAGGGTGCCGAACGGTAGGGATGACGTTAGCATGCGCATCACATGCAAGCTCCGTGCACGTTCGACACAGAGAGTGCCAAACGGTAGGGTTGAGGCAGCATGCGCGGCGTATGTGAGTCCCATGCACGTTCGGCATGGAGGGTGCCGAACGGTAGGGATGACGTTAGCATGCGAGTCGCATGGTCCCATGTACGTTCGGCACGTTTGGCACGGAGGGTGCCGAACGGCAGGGATGACGTCAGTGTGCACATCACATGCGAGTCCCATGCACGTTAAGCACGCACGGTGCCGAACGGTAGGGATGACGTTATCATGTGAGTTGCATGCGAGGATGCCACGTGGGGTGGAATTTGAAGTTTTTTATGGGGTTCGAGGCGTCGTTCCGACCGTTGGGGTTTGGGTGACGGTTCATCTTCTGGATTCCCTTGAGCATTTATAAAAAGAGGGCAAAATAGGAAAAGGGAAGGCACTTGCAAAAAATTTCGAAAAACTCTAGGAGATTTCCGTCAATTGGCGATTTGCGATTTTCGGCGGTTGGCGATTTCCGGCAAGGTTGATTCCTGGTCATAGTTGATTCTCGGGCCCTTGTACTTGGCGGCACGATTTTCCGCAAACCTCTACGGTGTGGATAATAAGGTACTTCTTGTTTTTTCAGTTGTTTTTGAATCAAAGTGCATGTTAGGATGAGTTTTGTATGAATAAACGAGGAACGTAGAGGAACGGAGATGAATTTGTATGAACATCATAGGATATGTCTAAGGACTTGCATTCAATCTTCGCATGCCCATTAGTTTCTGTATTTTTGTGTTTGTAGATGTCTGCTAACTCTAAAAGAGAAAGTCAAAGTCCAGCTAGTTCCCACGCCTTCAATGGGGAAGATTTAGAGAGTGTTGAAGCCTTGGGTATGGAAGATGAGAGTACTGAGTCTAAAGACTTGGTAGAGAGGTTCATAGTGGAACAGGGTAAAGTAGGGGAAGAAGGGCAGTCAGTGAGCTATGAGGGGATGCCGATCGAGAGATGTAGAGGAACTACGTTACCCTGGAGGCTGTTGCCAACCAAGTTTTGGGTATAACACAGGCATCAGAAGTCAGTTCCAGCGGTCAGGGTGAGGCTTCTGGGTCTGGGACTGTGGTGGTTGTCTCCGCCGGCATGAGTGTGCTAGTTGGGGGTCCTTTGCCGAGGAGGAACAAGTTGACCATTTATGAGTTGGAGCAGCTGAAGGTACATTTCCAGATACCGAACTGTGTGGGACTGAGGTTGCCAACACCTACCAAAGAGGCGAGGTATCCACCTGAGGGATGTGTGATGGTGTTCTCAGCCATGTTTAGGAGTGGTTTGAGGTTGCCACTGCATCCTTGGGTACAGATGATGCTGGCGAGGCTGGGCCATGCATTGGGGCAGTACAACCCCAACTTTTGGATCATCTTGCATGGCGTGTACGTATCTAGGTTGTTGGCCAAGCAAGGGGAGCCGTCTTTTGAGCAGTTCATGCACCTCTACTCTGTTTCCAAACAGTAGGGTAACTTTGGTTGGGTGCAGGTGAACTGTCGAAAGGCAAAGGAAATGGGGTATTTTATTGGGCACAAACCTTCCTCACAGAAGACGTGGAGGAATCGGTGGTTCTTGGCGTTTGGTGATTGGGAGTGTTGGCCTGGGAGGGTGGCCAGCAGACACATGCCTACGCATTTTTAGTGGATAGGTCCTTGTCTTTTCCTGCCCTAGTGTTGTTTTGTTTGTGTGTGCCTTTGTGTGTCTTTGTTGCCGAAGGTTAGGGAACTTAAGATCTTTTTGCAGGTTCAGTGAAGTGTCGCCCAGTCACGAGGGAGGAAGAGGAGGAGATTGAGTTCATGAGGAGAGAGGTCTCTAAGGAGAGGCGGGTTGCACGAAACATTGTTACGCCTCAGCTGTTGTTAGAATCGGGGCTACTGCAAGGTAATAAGTGCTTTTTTTTTTGGGTGATGTCACCTTTGTATGTTAACAGTTACCCTGTTCTGGTTTTTGCAGTGGCTGAGGTACCAAAGACGGTGGTGTCGGTGGAGGGTTCGCCGAAGGTAGCTGTGGATCCAGAGGAGAGGTAGCGGAAGCTGCGAGAGAGGAAAAAGAAGGATAGGGTGAACAGGGCAAAGAAGACATAGGCCAAGGGCTCGGCCAGTGCTGCTGAAGGGATAGGGGAGCGAGTCGCGGAGAAGTAGCCTTGGTAGGAGGATGATGGTTTACTGGCCGAGTTGGAGAAGAAGCGGAGGGGTCTAGAGACCTCCATCCGTGATGTCATGGGTTCGACAGTACTGCCACCCTTTGATCTGGATCCCTCACCGAAGCTATCACTTGGGCTGGATGAGTTGTTCCCTGTGGATATCGAGGGTACAGATTTTGCCTCGGTTCGTCGGGAGGCAAAGGAGGTAACCCTGGCAATGCACCGCCAAGAAGTGCCCCTTGTGAACGCCTTCTTGACTGGGGTAAAGATTGATGTGGGGGAGCTCACTCGGACCAGGGCTACGGATTTCTCTAACCGGGTCTGAAAATCGATTCTCTCTGTGGCCAACGTAAGTTTTCTATTGTTTTAGTTGATTTTCGAGTAGTTTGTTTATGGAGTGAAGTCTAGCTGATGACAATGTGTTTTGCAGGACTTTGGGGACATGTACCTTACCCTGGCGAGGGCAGAGAGGGAGGTGGCTTTGGCGAGGCACCACTCAGAGATGGCGAAGGCCGCTACTGCCGAGGCTCAAGCTGCCCTTCGAGAGAGGAACACGCTGCAGTTGAGGGTGGGGCAACTAGAGCGAGAGCTGAAGGAGACATCTCGGTGGCTAGTAGGGGTAGAGGATGCCAGGGTTGAGGCAGAACGGAAGAAGGTGGAGGAGCTCGCTGTGTCTCGTGTCGAGGCCATTGAGGAGTACAAAGGTTCTGAGGGGTTCAAGAACCTTGTGCTTGATGTGATGGTCGAGGAGCAGTGGCGAGGTTTAATCCATAGTTGGGTATAAACTTCGACACCAGTGGCGCTCCACCTCTCATTCCTCCTGGTCGGGAGCTGCTGTTCGAGTCCCCTTCATCCTCTGATGCCACTAGTCCTGATGTCCGGTGAGGGGGTGCCAATGCCACGGGGGGCGAGTCTACCCTAGGTGCCGAGCTTACCACCGAGGAGGAGTAGGATGAGCATGCCGATGCCTGAGGGCTATGTACCTTTAGCATTTTGCTTATGGTGTACTTTTAGCATTTGGTTTGTACTTCACTTTGTTTTGTATGGATATTGCCATGTCATAAGGCAGGGTTACTTTTGTGATGGTTATGATAAGTTGTTGATTTATGTATTCTGTGGACTGAATAGGTGAGAATGAGTAGAAATAGGCCCGGGTCATGTGCCTTTATTAAGCGGGCGTCGAACGATAGTAGGTACAAATGGATGAGTCAAGGCTCAAGACCAATAATAAAGAAAATGTAATATCCTAGGGTCTAGGGATGTTTACTTATAATCGTACTTGAGATGATCAGCGTTCCACAGGTGAGGCAAGATCTTGCCTTTTGGGTTGCAAAGTTGATACGTGCCGGGGCCGCAGACCTTGGTGATCTCGTAAGGACCCTCCCATGTGGGGCCTAAGGTACCGTCAGTAAGGTTTTTGGTGGCCAAGGAGACTTTGCGCATGACCCAGTCCCCAGTTTTAAACGCACGGGGTTTGACTCGGGAGTCGTAGTACTTGGCGACACGCTGTTTGTACGCGACGTTGCGCATGTTGGATTGGTAACGAAGCTCATCACTGAAGTCAAGATTCAGGGCTACCTACTTGTCATTGGCCTTGGCCTCATAAGTGGAGGTTCGGTATGTGGGCTGGCCAATCTCAACAGGTGCCACTGCCTCGATACCAAAAGAAAGAAAGAACGGTGTTTTGCCCGTGGAGGTACGAAAATTGGTGCGGTAGGACCAGAGAACTTCTGGGAGTAGCTCTGGCCAACAACCCTTGGCTTTGTCAAGCTTCGTTTTCAGGGTTTTCTTTATAATTTTGGCTTAGACCCGGCCATTGGACTGAGGATGGGCCGGGAGGTGAAGCAAAGACAGATCTTGAGGTTGGAGCAAAATTGTTTGAATTTTGCATTGTCAAATTGCCGGCCGTTGTCTGTGATGATGGTATTGGGGATGCCAAAGCGACAAACAATATTCTGCCAGACAAATGTTTCGATGCGGGCTGCAGTGATGGTGGCTAAGGCTTCGGCTTCGGCCCATTTGGTGAAGTAGTGTACGGCTACGATGCGTACTTGACTTGACCCTTGCCCTCAGGCATAGGTCTAATGAGGTCTAGTCCCCATTGGGCAAATGGCCAAGGGCTGACCATGGCTGTCAATGGTTCGGCTGGGAGTTGTGGGATGTTAGCAAATCACTGACACTTATCGCACCTCTAGGTGAAGGTCTGGGCATCAGTGTGAAGTGAGGGCCGAAAGTATCCTTGGCGAATTGCCTTATGAGCTAGTGAGCGTGCGCCCGAGTGGTTGCCGCAGATGCCTTCATGAATTTCCCGAAGAACATAATTGCCTTCCTCTAGAGTCAGACACCGAAGGTAGGGAAGGCTGAAGCCACGCTTGTATAAGGAGTTGTTAATGATCAAGTATCGGGCAGAGCTATAGCGAACGCGTCTTGCCTAAGCAGAATCAACTGGAAGTGTTTGGTTATGCAAAAACTGAAGGATAGGGTCCATCCATGTAGGGTTGTGATCAATGGTACAGATGAGGGGGGCTTGTGTGCTGGGTTGGTCCAAGAGCTCGATGTGGATGTTGCGACCTATGCCCTACTCTAAGGCCGAGGCTACCCTGGCCAATGCATCAGCATGGCTGTTCTCAGAGCGTGGTACTTAGCTTATAAGATGAGTGTCGAAGTTTGTAAGTAAGTGGCGGGAATGCTGGAGATAGGCTGTCATAAAGATGTCCTTAGCCGTGAAGGCCTGGTTGACTTGGTGGACAACAGGCTGTGAGTCGCTGAATATCTGAATTTGCCTAGCGCCCATTTCTTTGGCTAGCCTAAGGCCAGCTAAGAGTGCTTCGTATTCGGCCTCATTATTGGAGGCATGGAATTTGAAGCGGAGGGTGTACTTAAGGACAACCTTGTCTAGGGAGATGAGAACGAGGCCAGCCCCACATCCTTGGGCATTAGAGGAGCATCCACATACAAGGTCCATGGGGGGTGGGTCAGGTCTAGAGTGCCTTTGCTGGCAGCGTGGTCCTGGCCCAAAGGGAGATTGGGTTCGGTTATGATCTGGGTAGTAGCTGATGCTTAGGATTCTGTGAATTCTGATATTAAGTCAGCGACGGCCTGGCCCTTTGTAGCTGGGCGGGGTTTGTAGTGGATATCAAACTCACCAAGTTCAATGGCCCACTTAACCAACCTCCCAGAAGTTTCAGGTTTCTGCAACACCTGTCTGAGCGGGTGGTTGGTTAAGACATTGATGATGTGAGCTTGGAAGTATGGTCTGAGGCGTCTAGCCGAGACTACCAGGGCGAACGCTAGTTTCTCAATGTCTGGGTACCAGACCTCAGCGTCCTGCAATTCTTTGCTAACATAATGCACTGGGTGCTCCGCGCTATCCCTTGGTCGGATGAGCACAGAGCTAACCGCCGTAACCGAAACGGAGAGATAAATCATGAGGATGTCTCCGGGCTCAGGGGTTGACAATAAAGAGGCCCGGCCCATATACTCCTTGAGCTCGCTGAAAGCCTTATCACACTCGGCAATTCAGGTAATGCTTCGCTTGCTACCCTTAAGTGTCTTGAAGAATGGGGTGCAGCGGTTAGTGGCCTTGGAGATAAATTTGGTCTAGGCTGTGACACGCCCTGTAAGGCTTTGAATGTCTTTGATCGTCTTAGGTATCGTCATTCTAAGATGACCTGGATGTTCTCTGGATTGGCCTCAATACCTCTCTAGCTAATCATGAAGCCAAGGAATTTGCCCAAAGCCACCCCGAATGCATATTTTGTGGGGTTGAGCCTCATTCTATACTGCTTCAGGATGGTGAACATGGCAGAGAGGTTAGGGATGTGCTGGTCAGCAGTACGACTCTTGACTATCATGTCATCAACGTATACCTCCATGATGTTGCCAATCAGTATGGTGAAGAGGCTGTTCACCAGTCGTTGATAAGTAGCCCCGGCGTTCTTGAGGCCAACGGCATCACCTTATAGCAGTATAGGCCACGATCAGTAATGAAGGAGGTGTGGGCTTGGTCCTCGGGGTGCATGAAGATCTGGTTGTATCCTGAGTAAGCATCCATAAAGCTGAGGAGGGCGTGGCCAGCTGTGGCGTCAACCAGCTGGTCAATGTGGGGTAGAGAAAAGCGATCATTCGGGCAAGCCCAATTAAGGTTGGTGTAATCTACGCATATGCACCAGCCTTTCTTGGTTTGCAGACCATCACCACATTAGCCAGCCATGTGGGATAGTCAACCTCCTTGATGAATCCGATACCACTAAGTCTATCCATCTCTGCCCTCTTGGCCACATAGCACTCGGGGTCATAAGCGCGACGCTTCTGTCGAATGGGTCAGACGGCAGGATTAACACTCAGTCTATGGGATCTGATGTTTGGTGATATGCCAGACATGTCATTGTAGGACCATGTGAAGACTTCAGAGTTGAGGCAGAGGAAGGCGACGAGGTCAGAGCGAAGCTCTTGTGAGAGGGAGGTACCGATCCGGACCTGCCGATCTGGGATGTCATCATGAAGAGTAACCAGCTCCAGGTCTTCCACAGGTTCGGCCTGATGTGTGACAGAATCCTCCCTGGGGTCCTCAGGTCGTTTAGTGCCAGCTTGAGGAGGGGCTGGAGCCTTTGTTACTGCGAGGGCCTCAGTCCTATGTTAGCAATTGATGGATTTGACTGCTGAAACATAGTAGCTTCGGGCGCCAAGTTGGTCGCCGCGCACCGTGCCTGTGCCATTGGGCGGAGGGAACTTCAGCAGCAGCATATGTGTGGAAATAAAAACCCTTATTTGGGCCAAGGCAGGGCGCCAAAGGATGACGTTGTAAGCTGTGGGACAGTCAACAATAAGGAAGGGGGTGGTGATCGTCGCCCGCTGGGGTGTGGCTCCTGTAGATATAGGGAGATGAATGCTTCCAATAGGTTGGACAACAACACCAGAGAAGCTCACAAGGGGTGTGATGCTTCGATCGAGTAAGTGAGACGGGACTTGGAGCTCATTAAAGCGTCAACAAACATCACACTGACCGAGCTGCAGGTGTCCACCAAGATACGCCCAACGTCGAAGTTAGAAATGTCCACACGGATAATGAGTGGGTCATCATGGGGGAGGAAAACACCACGCTCCTCCTCCTCATGAACGTAATGGAGGCCCAGCCCGATTTTTGGGTCTTTGGCAAGCGTCCCTGCTTGGTGTTGAAGACCTGGTGCGCATTGGTGGAGCGAACATAATGTTTGATGGACTTGTTGGAGGTTCCAGCCAAGGTAGGACCACCACTGATGGTAGAGATCATGTTGATCTGCTGTTGGTGAAGGTTAGGTGGGGGTGCGAGGTTGTGCACATAGTTGTCCAGCTTCCCTTCATGGATGAGCCCTTTAATGATGTTGCGCCAGGCAACACAAGATTCGGTGTCATGGCCGCTGAACTGATGAAAGCGGTAGAAGATGCCCGTATTTGGCATAGGCTTGCCGGACAGTCTCCGGGGGGGTAGCTTGGGGATGATAGGGGCTTCACGCACCAAGACATTCTCATAGGTGGTGTTGAGGGTGGTGAAGACCTCGAATCTGGGCCTGGGTGTGAAGGGAAGTGGGGCCTGATCACTTGTCTTGGGATGGTTGCTTCCACTAGATTAGTGGTGGTTGCCATGTCTGCCACGTTTGTTATTGTTGAAGGGATGCTGGTAGCTATCCTTCCTTTTTGGATGTGGGGTACCCTGGGTACTTGGGGCGGGAGTAGAATGCTGAGGTGAGGCTGGGGTAGGAACTAAAGCAGGTGGAGGATCAGTGAAAGTGTTACGAACCAGGTTGGCTGGCCAATGCTTGGAATTGAAGTATTCAGCCTTGACGTGAACCGTTGCCTGCTTCATTAGCTCTACATATGTGTACCAACTGTTGCTATGAACCAGGTAGCGAAAGTTGGACTCGCGGAGGCCACTCTTTAAAGCCCCGAAGGCAGCGCGATCGTCAGTCTCTGGGCAGTGGGAGTATTCGTGACTTAACCGGGCTGCGTACTCCCGAAGGGGTTCGTCCTCACCCTGTTGAAGCATATACAAGTCGTCGGAGGAGTATAGGCGATCAGTCTGGATCATAAAATGGTCCAGTAAGGTCTGCTTGAGACTGTCGAATAAGTTGATGGTGCGGGGGTGGAGCCTATAGAACCAGTTTGGGGCTGTGCCGCTGAGGGTGGAAGGGAAGTGGAGGCACATGCCTTCGTCAGTGAGGCCTTTGCACCCAAGGGCAGACTGGAAGAAGTGGATATGGGTGAGTGGGTCCTCTGTGCCAGTGTAGAAGGCGATACGGAGCGGCTGGATATCCTTCTCCTGATGGTAGTTGAGGATACATTTAGTAAAGGGCCCAAGTCGTGGTTTTGCCCAGAGGGGTTGATGGCTGCGATGTTGTTCGCTCTCCAGATGCCAAACTTTCTCACAAGAGAAGCCTCATGGCCGGGTTGGCATGAGGGAGAGTCTCGGGTGCTGAAGGGAGCATGAATAATGGACTTGCTACTGAGTGGAGCATGAATAATGCTGTTTCTTTTTTGAGATCTTATTTCTTATTTATGTGACATGTAGTCTTGGTTAGAAAAAATAGATGATATCACATTTAATTTTCTATAGCTTTTAGGTAGCAGTAGATTATTTGTATTGTCATGCAAATGAACACACATACAAAAGAGGACCTCTAGCTAAAAAGAGGAAATTTGGTGATCTTTGCATACATTATAAGAGTGTGAGCCAATGAGCCTTCTAATTAAAAAGAAAAAAGTTAAAAACCGAAAGAAGGGTGGAATGCAATTGCATATTGTAAACTAAGAATTGCAAATAGAGATTACAAAATTGCGTACATAGATATACACTTGCATATTGTAAAATGAGAATTGCACATAGATGTTATGAAATTGCATACATGTATATGCAATTGCATATTGTAAACTGAGAATTGCACACATGTGCTATCAAATATGCGACATATGCCCACAAAAACCATTAAACATGGCTAAATTGTTGATTTAGTCCTTGAACTTGTACCCAAATTTTAATTTATCGCATGACCTTTTTTTATAAAATTAAGGATATGAATTTGTCTTTATCACCAATGTCTCTCCTACCGTTTAATCCCCTAACATTTCGTCCAATTTGCTGTTAAATATGAGGACAAATTGGTGAATTCATATGTTAAAAATAATTGAATTATGTAAAATAAAATAAGATGAAAGGATGTTAAATATATGCCCTAAAGCTAAACATGTGATGTGGTTTTCTTTTTTGGATATTTCACCATCATTTATGGGCAAAATCGTTGTAATGACGGGAAAAGTAATAATTTTTGTTGAAAGTTATTAAATTTATATTTGTATCAACAATCATATGCTTTATATTATTGATTTTTTTAATTAACAATATAGTAATAATTGGAGATAATCAACAAAGTTCAATTTTATTTTCAATAGTTCATTGTGGTTAAATTAGTAGTGAATCACAACAGTTATATTGAGCAATTTATGCTAACAAACCTACCTAACGAAAGCTAAGCGACTCATTCATCGGGTAAAGGATATTTCACACAACAAACGTACTCCATGATTTACTCAACAAACGTCATTCATGGAGTTCGTTGGGTAATTTGCTAACAAACCTACCCAACAAACTCCATGATTTACTCAACAAACGAGGTATTTTACACCGAGGAAGCAAGAGGTGCATTCGTTGAGTAAAGTACGTCGTTCCCCGGAAAATTGGACTAACTAAAATACTTTATCAAACAAACGCGATATTTTTTCATGCAAACGCATAGGGTAAGTTCGATGAGTAAAATTCGCCATTCCTCGGAAAATTGGACCCAACTAACTTACTTTACCAAACAAACAGGCTATTTTTTCCTTGGGAAATTGGACTAACTAAAATACTTTACCAAACAACGCACTATTTTTTTACGTGAACGCATGGGGTGCGTTCGTTGAGTAAAGTTCGTTGTTCCCCGGGAAATTGGACCCAATTGACTTACTTTATCAAACAAACGGGTTATTTGTTCACGCGAACGTAGGGGGTGGGTTCGTTCAGTAAAGTTAGTCGTTCCCCTAAAAATTGGACCAAACTGACTTACTTTATCAACAAACGGGCTATTTTTCACCCGAACGCATGGGTTGTGTTCGTTAAGTAAAGTTGGCAGTTCTCCGAGAAATTGGACCCAACTGACTTACTTTATCAAATAAACGGGCTATATGTTTACACGAATGCAGCAGGTGCGTTCATTGAGTAAAGTTGGTCGTTTCCCGGGAAAATGGATCAAACAAACTTACTTTATTGAACAAACGGGCTATTTTTTCACGCGAACGCAAGAGGGTACGTGCGTTCAGTATAGTTGGCTGTTCCCCAGAAAATTGGATCCAACTAACTTACTTTATTAAACAAACATGCTATTGTTTCATGCGAACGCAGGGGGTGCTTTCGTTGAGTAAAGTTAGCCGTTCTCAGGAAAAATGGATCAAACTTACTTTATCAAACAAATGGTCTATTTTTTCACGCGAATGCAGGGGGTGTGCTCGTTAAGTAAAGTTGGCCGTTTCCTAGGAAATTGGACCCAACTGACTTACTTTATCAAACAAACAGACTAATTTTTCACACGAATGCAGGGGTGCTTTTGCTAAGTACAGTTGGCCGTTCCTCGTGAAATTGGACCCAACTAACTTACTTTATCAAACAAAAGGTCTATTTTTTCATGCGAACACAACGGGTGTGTTCGTTGAGTAACGTTGGCCGTTCCCCAGAAAAATGGACCAAACTAACTTACTTTATCAAACAAATGAGCTATTTTTTCACCCGAAATCATGGGTGCATTCGTTCAGTAATGTTGGCTATTCCCCAAGAAAATTGGACCCAACTGACTTACTTTATCAAACAAATTGGCTATTTTTTCATGCGAACGCAGAGGGTGTGTTTGTTCAGTAAAGTTCGCCGTTCCCCGGGAAATTGGACCAACTAAAATACTTTATCAAAAAAACGCGCTATTTTTTCACGCAGACATAGGGGGTTCATTCGTTGAGTAAAGTTCGCCGTTCCTGAGAAAATTGGACCCAACTAACTTACTAAACAAACGCGCTATTTTTTCACGCGAATGCAGGGGTGCGTATTTTTTCACCCGAATTTTTTTTTGAAGTTTTGAAAGCAATTGAAGCAAATTGAAACCCAAGAATAAATAGCTAATCCTTGTCCAGAACCCTATAATTTATTAATATGAAGAATCTATGCACAGTCCACTGCCTCCATACCTCCAATTCATCTGAAGAGGGCATGACGATCAATTTTGGATTTATGAGCATAGGAACTAGACCTAGTACTAACTCAAATGAATCTTATAATGTCTATGGTTATGTATGTCTGATTATAGGGAACTAGTTATGGAGCTCAAGATGATGAAACAAATTATGGACCAACTAGTTGGGTTAATCCCTAACTATCCCATATATGGGAGGACTGTAGGGAGCTAAAGAGAGACCTATGTGCACCATGTTCAAACATGGCTTACAAACTGCTCGGGTTACTGTTTGGGCTTAATTTGGCACACCCAGCCCAAGGTCACAAAGCCCATAGCAATTTTTAAACCAGCCACCAATGTTCCCTTGAATTGGGCCAAGATTATACACTCTGCCCAAACACTACAGGCCCAGACCCGGACTTTACAAAATAAACAGGAAATCCAAAAGAACCCAGCCTAGGATCTATTAAAAGGTGGCAAAACAAAAACTTGGGCCTTGAAAAAGAAAAAAAAGCAAACCAGCCCTTGGTTTGATTCCAGAAAAATCAGAGCAGGCCCAGCATGATTAAAGAAAGAAGAAAATAAAAACAGACCCATGTGAAATATCTTTTCTCTGACATTTGAAAAGTCAACATTTTCAACTAATTTGATAAAGTATGTCAATCAAAAGCAGGCGAACTAGGAGAAGACCTCTCTAAAAATCTCTGCCATCAGAAGATCAAACCCTTATATTTTATGTATAAAATATTTAGAGATATTTTCCTCTACTCCAACAAAAGGGTGATTCTCCCAAAAAATAAATAGGTCATACTTTCAAAAAGAGATAAGCAGGAAAACAGGGAGCTGTTCAAATTGAGAATCAAACTAACCATCACGGTTTGAGCTCTCACAGGGGGGCAGTTGGAAATTAAAAAAGGGTTAGGTTCTCTTTCAGGAAAAAACAGGGAAGTGATCTTGAGAACTGATTATTGAGAGCTTATCTACCAGAATTGATTAAAACTTTTCTTTTTGTTTGCATTTAAAAATAAAAAGATCTTTTGAGAAATCTTTGCCGCCCATTGTTAGAAGAATGAAACCCTACTCCAAAGCATTTCCTTATAAATACTAGAGAGGGTGAACAGAATGGGATACTCAATTTTCATCAATCAAACAAACAACCAAAAAATCAACCCAAAGCTCACTTGAACCACAAGAAAAAATAGTCTTAGATCAGAATTCCCAAAGTTCAGACTTAAAGAAATAAGTCATTTAAAACGAGATCTCTCTCATTACGAATTTGGTTCAGCAAAAGCCAAGACAAGCAGAGTTTGAGTTTTCTCAAATATGAAAACCTCAACAAATTTCACAGTTCAGTTTCCAGCTCATTAGGTTCTTAAGAACGGCCACTTCTGTCCCTTTAAACAAAAAAGCTGTAGTTCTACCCGCTCAAAAGCCTCCCAAAGCTTGGAGTAGATTAAAGCTCTGCCAAAATTGAACTTTGGTATCGACCTACAGCTGAAACTTAGCAGTTGAAGTTGTTAAAAGTCCAGTCTAGCCCAGACATACCCAATCCAGCCCAGATCAGAAGCTTCTATCCATACAGGAATGGGGTTCCGGCTTTCTTTTTGCTTTTCTAGAGTTGATTTCTTCCTTTGTAAATTTGAAAAGAGCAGTTCTGTCTAAAAACAGTCCACTTTATTATTCATTACTCTGACTAGAATTACCAATTTTATAATGGGATAAATTGTGAAGTCCTCACCAGTCTGAGGCAAGAAAAAGAACTTATTTGGGAGATATTCCCCACCCAATTTGTTTAGAAATCAGTAACTTGGGGCCAAGTTATCGGTTTTAAAGAAGTCTGCTAGAATCTTTGTTGCTAGTAGTGGCACACTCATACACCAAAGAAAGCTGACTTGTTGACCAATTAATGGTTCTTAAGGCAGTGGGGAACTTTACCCTTCCATCTCAGGAATAAACTCAAAACAGGTGAACAGTTGCATGACTTAGTATGACTATTGTATGAATCTAGATGGTTGTTCCTCATTGTTTGAACCTCATAAGAGCTCTTCCTTTATGTAGATGGACACTTATCTAAATTGTAATCTAATGTTTAAACAAACTATGGATTTATGCATGGTTTATTTATTCTAATCAACATTTTATTTTCAAACTTTTCATTAACGCGTATTGCATACCACTTATATTTCATAATATGTATATCTTATTATTAGTAAATTTTGAGTTTTATTTGTTCAATATATTCATTGATAATGTACATAACATTTATGAAATTTTTACACTAAAATTATGTATTTCAATGCCTATATCTGTTATTTTTGTTGATTTTTTTTCGATACTGATAACAATATATTCCCCAAAATATCCGTAAATTGAAGGCCCAATATTATCTACACGGCCGATATTTTAATCCTTGGCCTTACCTTTGTAAGGTGCAAAAATGATTAACATATCGATCTGGATACAAGAACCTGAAAAACCATTTGAGTTCCAAGAACTTTAAAAATCATTTGAGTTACAAAAACCTGAAAAAGTTTCACTTGCTTATTATTTCTACACTAGTTTGTGTACTTCGAGAAGGCAGGAGAGTGAAATTTGTTTGTACAAATGGTAATAATTGCATATATGGGGTCAACTATTGCATAAATGGTATGCAATTGCATATCATGGTTTACAAAAGTCATTAAAAATGAATTTTATTCCAGTATAGGCTTTAAAGAGACTACGCAACAGTGTACAATTACCCTTTCCTCCATCTGTTTTATTTGCAATCAATCAACACAACCAACATAACCAAAGGGCATTGGTTAATTTATGTTAATTCACTTCTGCAAAGCTTCATAACTGATTCAGTAGCAAAACCGAGCTAAACCTAATAATAAAATAAATTGAAAATTGAAATTGCAAACTCATTAAAATAAATATAATTAGATACAATGATTGAATATACAAAGTTACAACCTGCAAATCTATCCATTGTAACATGATATTTAAATCACAATAAAAATTACGTTTAAAACTAAAAATACTCAAAATGAACTAAGTTATCTAGCACTTAGAAGATCAGGAGCAACAGAGTCTAAGAAAACCTTTCTTTTGTTCTCCACAATCCTGACCTTAAACACAAGCAAAATAGAAAGAAAATAACTTTGTTGAAAGGCCTTGGGTTTTCATTTATGCAATTAAAAAAAAAAATGTCTTAATCAAGTACATCAAAAATCTGACCAACAGAAGCTCTATATTTTGACTACCTAATAAATTTTTGTTCACACAACAGACCCCCATCTTCCCTTTCAAGTTCTAAAAGTTGAGTTTAAACATATCAGCACCCTTCATGTATTTGGAATTCAAGCAAACACATACCAACATAAAAAGGGTACATAAATGATCTCCGGGTTTCTACATGGCACATCTTAAGAGACTGAAACGAGTGCTTCATACCAGGCACTAATGCTTTCAATACTGGCTTCAGATAACCAACAAATAACTGAAACATCGACTTGCTTGCCAAGTCCTGTGTGAAGTTCCCACCACAATTAAATCATACACAATCAGGGGCCTCATGGTATTTATATATAATCAGATCCAGAGGCACTATAACAACCCAGAAACGCACAGTGGGAAAAGAAATACAAAATTTGAATAATTAATTTCTGAAATTGTTAATATGTAATCAGGGTAGAGACCAAGCTAAACAGTGAAGTTCATGAGCAGTTAGAGAGCACAGAGCACCAACGAAGCTAACTTTGTAATAGTGAAAAACTGAAACAACAATTCAAAATCACTAGTGATTAGCAATTTACAGCACCAAAAATCACCTCACTCACATCATATAAACAAGATAACAAAATCCTTGATTTAATTAACAAAAAACAAAAATGAAAGCTGGTTGGCTGACTTAATAGAGATTACTTACTAACAATCATAACAGAAAATAAAAATATATGCGGCAAAATTGGAGTTGTCTATCTTTTGGCACAAAGAGGGAAGACAAATAGATGTTTACCTAGAGCAGCAAGTTACTGAAAAGCAAAAATAGAGCAGTTCGTTAAGTGCATAACATTAATTTTCTAACTTCTTCAATCAACTGCACAATAATCTACCAAATTCTCATTTACAGCCAAAATTGTAACTCACATATTAAATTTTGGGTAAACTACAGTAAACCCTCCACCCTATAGGGTCATTTACAAGTTCATACCCGATTTTGGGGACATTTATGGGTACATACTCAACGTCAAGGAAAACCTACATATTGCCCCCTCCGTTAGCGAGTCCGTCAGGAAATCTGTTATGTGCCAACGTGGCGTCTAGCCTTCTGTAATTCAGGAAATCTGTTAAGGGCATTTTCTGCATCTCACGTCCCTGGGTTTTGAGCCTAAAACAACACGTGGCATTATGTAATTAAAAAAAAAATATTCAAAAAACCCCCGAATCATGTTCTAGAAGCTCGTCGTCCATAACCCCCCTCACCGAAATCGATTTCCCCCCCAAATCGAAACCGATTGCACAAATTGAAACCTAATCGCCATTTTGCATCGATTGAAAGCACAAAGAAGGCTGGGTTGCTGTAATTCGAGATGCCATGGGGTATTCGTCCTCTTTGTTGTCATGCTCCTCATTACTGTAAGTTGAAGGCAGTTTTAACTTTTCTTGCTTTTTGGTTTCTTAGCAAAGGGTTAAGATGCGTGCAGTTTGATTTTGTTTGAACCTTTCAGTTGCTTTGAAGTGTGCTTGATAGTGATATTTGTGGTCCATGGTCCATTTCTGTCGTTGTGTTGTTGGAAAGGCATAAAAAAAAAGCACTTTTTTTTTTTTTCAAACAAACTGCTTTTGATTCGAGACAGTATTTAGTGGTCCAAAACCTCTGCATTTGTTTATGTCCTTGTTTAGTCACCAGTTAAATATTGAACAATTGTGTATTGATAGGTTTGACTGTTATGTGGCTTTGTAGGTGAAGATGATAAGTTTACTATTCAAATGAACCATGGGGGTTCTTTATGTGACAACCTGTATGTAAATGGGATTCTGGATTTCATTGATTTTTGCGATAAGGACCAAATGTCTATGTTTGAAATTGGTATGATGGTTAAGGAGTTAGGCTATGATGGTATAGTGTTATATCACTATGAGCTTCCCAACTCTGCTTCTGTAGAGAAGCTTATGTTTGATGAAGATGTTCTGAAAATGTGTGAATGTGTGCCAGGAGTAAGGGAGATAGATATATTTTTGACACAGTTGGTTGATGACCCTTATACCTTTTTAAACAAACACAAAGAGATCGAGCTGCAAAGGGTGGAAGGTTTTGGGGTACAAAAACAGAGGTCAGTCGTGATTGAGGATATAGGATGTGCTGATTCTATTCCTCCTGTTCCTTATAAGACAAAGAGCAATGTTGAGCAGCCAACGAATGCAAAGGGTAAAACAGTGAAGATAGGGGAGCAAGAACCAGTGGAGGATGTTGGGGATTTTTCAGAACCTGAGGCACCAAAGAATGCATAGGGTAAAACAGTGGCTAAGGCAGCAAAGAAGGTAAAGGTTGCAAGGTCTTCAAAGGATAAGGAAGTGGTTGAACTTGAGCCACCAAAGAGTGTAAGGGCTACAAGGTCTTCAAAGGGTAAAGAAGTGGCTGAACCTGAGGCACCAAAGAGGGCAAGGGCTACTAGGTCTTCAAAGGGTAAAAGTGTGGCAATGGCAAGTGCAACAGAAGGGGAAGATAGTGATGCATCCTTATCAGATGCATCTACTTTTGTTGATAGTGAGTATGAGGGGGAAAACATTGAAGAGATAGCTGAGGAAACCATATTTTTGCAACATTGGATTGCAGACCATGCCCCAGTTGAAGATACTTTTCAGCCTCTTAAAGATGAAGAGATAAATGAGGGTGCAGGTGGTGCTGTTAATGAAGGTGGTGTTGTTAATGAGGGTGAAGGTCCAAGTGGGGACCAACCTTTACATGCTGGTCCAAGTGGGGACCACCATTCACAAGCTGGTCCAAGTGGGGACCACCCTTCACAGACTGGTCAAAATGAAGACCAACCTTCACAGACTGGTCAAAATAAGGAGCAGCCTTCTCAGACTACGGATTTTCACCACATAGATCTTAAAGACACCAGATTGGAAGAGGGGGATCAAGCAGTGGAGGATGAGTTAAGAAGTGTTCATTCAGATGAAGATGATGAAACAGTTGCAAGGGGGAAAATTTTCAAACTATAACCATGAAACAGACAAACAAAACCTTGTTTTTGATGCTGGAATGATATTCAGTGACTGCAAGGTTTTCAGAGAAGCTATTCGTGAATATTTCTTGTTGAGTAGGAAAGAGGTCACTTTCACCAGGAATGAAAAGTATAAGCTGAAGGCAGTTTGTAAAGCAGTGAGCTGTCCATGGCAAATTTATGTGGCTTGGAAAAACCCTACAGATCGAAGCTTGGTGGTGAAATACTATAATCCCAATCACAATTGTGTCAGAGTAGTTGAAAACACACAAGCCAGAGAAGTTCCTGCCTAGGATTCAGTCAAATCCCACCATACCTCCACAGTCTATAGTGAATGCAGCATCTTCTGAGTTTAAAGTAGGTATATCTAGAATGATTGAAGGATCAGTTGCTGAGCAATATACCATGCTCTGGGATTATTGCCATGAGCTAGAAGACAAAAACCTTGGCTCCACAACAAAGATGCAGTGTGAGTTTGTCGATGGTGAAACTGTTTTCAAGCGTTTGTACATTTGTTTAGAACAATTAATGAGAGGGTTTAAGATGAACTGTAGGCTTTTTATTGGGTTAGATGCCTGCCATTTAAAAGGGGTTTATGGTGGACAGTTGCTTACAGCAGTTAGGATCAATCCCAATAACGAGACTTGGGTGCTAGCATATGCTGTGGTTGAGATGGAAACAAGGGAGTCATGGACATGCTTCATTGATCTATTGGCCAAGGATGTGGACATTGTTAATTCTCATGGATGGGCCTTTATATCTAACAAGCAAAAAGGACTGCCTGGTGCATTTGAAGACATTGTGCCTAATGCTGAGACAAGATTTTGTGTGAGGCACCTTTGGGATAACTTCAACAAAACGTATAAAGGTAAAGTATTGAGGGATCAGTTATGGACATGTGCTAGAGCTACCAATGTGCCTTGTTTTAAGTATCAAATGGAAGTAATGAAGACCTTAGATAGCAATGCATGGGAGTGGCTTGTTGAGAAGCCACCAACACAATAGAGTAAGTCTCATTTCAAAACACATATTAAGTGTGATATGCTGCAGAATAACTTGTGTGAAAGCTTCAACAATAGTATCAAGACAGCAAGGGACATGCCAATTATCACAATGCTAGAGATGATCAGGTGCTTGTTGATGAGAAGGATCCAGTGGAGAAGGGACAAGATGAGCAATTGGCCTCATCAAATATGCAAGAACATTTTTGACCATGTGCAACAGAAAAAGTTAGAAGTATGTAATTGTACTGTGCAGTGGTCTGGTGGTCCTAAATATCAAGTGTATGCAGGAAGAGGTGACCAATATGTGGTGGATTTGGATAATCACACTTGTTCTTGCAGAAAGTGGGACTTGTTAGGCATTCCTTGTGCTCATGGAATTGCTGCCATACATTACAAAAGAGGTAAAGCTGTGGAGGATTATGTGCATTCATACTATAGCAAGGACAGTTACATGGCCCTCTATAACAATCTCATTATGCCAATTAATGGATCACAGCTATGGGAGAAGACCAACCAGACAGCAATAAAGCCACCAGCCTACACTAGACAACCTGGAAGACCTAGAAAGCTGAGGATAAAAGGAGCTGAAGAGAGAATAAATAAGACTGGGAAAAAATGGTTGGGAAGACAAGGAATGCAAATGAGGTGTAGTATTTGTGGCTCAACTGGCCATAACAAAACCACTCACCATCGGAATCTACCTCAAAAGGAAAAACCCCTTTCAAGGGGTAAAGGAAGACCAAGAAAAATATCTAACCAAGACCTTGCAATTGCTGCTGTGAGTGCCTATATTTATTGCTAGGCTATTGATGAAATGTTATGTTGTTTCTTCTTTAAAATGGAAAAGCAATTTCATTGTTTTATTGTTTGAAGCTGAAAGTGTATTTTATCTGTAGGATGAAGCAAAAGTAGCTGCAAGAGTTAGGAGAAAGCTTGCATATGCAAGGGCAAAGGCTGCGGCTGCTGCAAAGAAGGCTGCACTAAATGCTTCCCAGCCAAATGCAGCTGAAACTGCTTGAATAGGATTGAGAGCATCCAAGAGACAGAGAACATAGGCTCTTAGTTCTTAGTTCTTAGTTTATACAAATTCCATTTTGTTTTGAACTAGTACAACTTCTGGTTTTGTGATGTGGCCTGATAAGTTTACTTTTGGTAGCTGTTTTATTGTATTCCAGATTAGGTGCTCATGTTCATTTTGTAAATTTGAGCTGCAAATGTTGGAAAAGTATGTATGTATTTTGAACTCACAATATAATGGAATTTGCCTTCAAGCAATTGTTCAATTGGAAATTCCCTAACAATTGTGCATACATAAACAGTCTGCATTTCCAAATTGCCTCACAATTGTTCATACATAAACATCTTTCATACAACTTCACATGGGAAATTATAAGAAACAGACCTTTCATACACAAAGCACTTTGATTTTCCAAAATGTCCCACAAATGACCACAAAAAACATCACCCAACTCTTCTAAGGTATAGACCCTAAAATGTAAGTGCTAATTTCACATTCTTAGAAGATCCAGAGTCTCTCCATTCCAGTACTAGCATTCCCAACAACACAATCAAAAAATCCAAGAACCTAGAACACTTGCTCGTAGAAATCTTTGTGCTTTCAAGGCAGCTCCAACCCCTTTTTTCAATTTTCGGTTTTCCTCTTCTTCTTTACACAATCGTTTCAATATTCCAGATATCATAATCTTGGACCTTTCGCATACCTATGGATCATACCATTCAAAGAATGCACAACCTCTTCTTACCCCATAATCGGCGCATCCCCAAAATCTCTCCCAGGGTTGTTGTCAGTCCACGACGTCGTTAGATGACATTGATTGCCGCAGTGACAAATGGTCTGGCCCATTTTGCATCTTTGATTTGCAGACATCATCGACCTCGTCGACATCGTCGTCTTTGTCTTCTTCGAATTGGAACCTGGGCATCCACTTCTATCGATTTGGGGGTTAGGTCTGAGTGGGGGCTTAGATATGGAACTCCATTTGGGGGTTTTCTGTTTTTCTTTTTTGAATTAAAGTAAACCACTTGTTGGGGACTTGATTTGGGGGTTAGGTCTGAGTGGGGACTTGATCTGCATAAATGCCCTTAAAAATTGTCCAGCTAGATGCCACGTAGGCACATAATAGACTTCCTGACGGACTCACTAACGGAGGGGGCAATATGTAGGTTTTCTGTGACGTTGAGTATGTACCCATAAATGTCCCCAAATTTGGGTATGAACTCGTAAATGACCCTATAGGTTGGGGGGTTTACTGTAGTTTACCCTAAATTTTAAAAGGAACAAATAAATGGCAAAACCTAAATGCAGTGAAGCTGAAACATTGCCCCCGGAAAGAATGGCAAAGCCAGATATCGTTCTTGAAATCGTACACATCCAATATCAGTCCCCTCACTCCATTCTAAAAACAGCATCACACAAGTTAAGACAGAGGTTTGTATAATTAAGGAATAAAAGATGCAATCACAGATAATTTCATTCTAATTTTAAATTCCAGAAAACAAAGTAAAAGAAAGGAATAACATTCCAAACGTATCATACTCTGTTGTTTTCAGTGACATGATGATTTCATTTTTAAGAAACTACAGAAACAGGAACTACAAAGTTCAATCTCATATCCTTAGTGTGGGAGCAAATATTTTCATTTCCAATCACGGCACGCCACATGGAAAAGAAGATTATGTCTTAAATTAATTAATTGAACCAGTTTATCTGGCCAAATAATTAATAGGGATATATATCTTAATTAATAGGATATTATCTTTATTTAAGAAGATAATATCATTAATTCAAATATTATCCTAATAAAGAGAAGATAATATCGTTAATTAAGATATTATCCTAATAAAGAGAAGATAATATCATTAAATCAGATCAATAAAGAGATAATCAAGTCTGACTCGATCCCTACGAACTTGGGTAGAGAATAAAATCAGCATATTCTCTACGAAACCCTAGCCCCGAGGCTCCTATAAATAGACGACCTACTCCTAATACCCGAGAAAAATATCCGAAGCTATCTCTCCCTCTCCATTCTCCACATTTTCTCCACACGGCTCTAGCCATCACACACGGCTTCGGCCGTCCGGTTCACATCCTACATACAAATCCGTACCCTTTGCTTAGCTATTGTTTTCCTACAAACATTCGAACTAACTTAGGCATCGGAGGGCCTTTGCCCAACACCCCACGGGTGTGGTCTATTTACTCCAATCTTTTTTATAGGAAACGAGGAAGAGAGAGAAGGAAGATCGAAGGTTGAAGGATCTAGAAGCGAATATTCTCCCGCGAGATTATTTGCACAAACATTTGGTGCTTTCATTGAGAGCACGAGTTATACTCAACGCGTGCTCAAGGAATTCGTTTCTCCTATTTTCCAATCCACCGAAGCCTTCCAAACAACCATGGTTGGAAGCAAGCGCACGAGGAGCAAGACCACCTCGATGGCTCAATCCGTGATGGCCCAAAGCTACTCCTCCCATGATCCTATGATCGACATGGTGGCTCTACCACCTCTCGCCGCCATGAACACGCAGCAGCCACCTCATGTGATTGGAACCACCGTGCCACCTGCCGGACTCACAACGAGGACCATATCACAGGCCTCTGTTGCCGTCGTACCATCTCAAGGCCCTGTGACCGGATCTATGACAGGACCCGATCCCAATTCCACTTTGGAATTCAAGCCAAGTCCTATGCGTGTCCGACACCTGGCACATGTCAGGCACAAATGACCTTTTTACCCTTCTCGTTACAATTACTTTTAAAATTTCCCTTAGACTCCTGCCGAAAATTCGGCAGAGTCTCCTCTATATTTTGTTCAAACCCAAAATCTTCCACCTGCTAAACAAACAGATAATTCCATACCAACTGCCAGAATAACTCAACTACACAGTTTTCAACTCCGGTTCTCAGTTCCAACTAGTTATCAGAGTACTTTCTACAAATTTACAGAACTTTAAGAAATTTACAACGAAGTCCTACACTTTGTGGTGGTGTTGTGGAAGCTGGGAGTGGCCCGGGTGGTTTCCTTCGCACTTCTACGCCCTGGGGGCGAAAAACATGTTTGAAGATGTGAGTGGACAAAAAAAATGTTCTAAAAAAAACAATTTAGAACATAATAACCCCCGTTTAAAACAAATAGGGATGTAAATCTATGGTTCGACTATATTTCAACACGAGGTATTCAAATAAACATGGATAAATATATTTATAAATACACTCGTATAACTGAACAAATGTATAAAGATATAAAACATGCACGAATATCGAGGAAACATATATATAAATGATTGAAAGCAATAGCTACATAAAAATGCTCAAATTCATTTAAAAACTACCACCTAATTGTACCCTGTAACATCCGTCAAATCCCCTGGCAGGTCTCGGCGACACAAAGTCTATCCGAGCCGCAAACTGGCAGGATTCAGGGGACTATGGTCAGCCTGATCCGCCGGCAGGTCTCGATGACACCAAGTCGATTCGAGCCGCTCTGGCAAGATACATGGGACCGTAGTCAGCCTGATCCGCAATCCTGGCAGGTCTCGGGGACACAGAGTCAGCCGAGCCGCAAATCCTGGCAGGTCTCGGGACACCAAGTCTGTCGAGCCGCAAGGCCTGGCACTCACGGTCCGAGTGTCCCCGAAACTCGTGAGGCAATGTCAAGTGCATTGACAGAACTGTAAACAGACTGGATGTCCGTAGACATCGGTCCATCTGAGGGTAATCACCAAATAAAAAGCGGGTACATGGTGGTTCTAGAATAACTATTTTAGAAAAATATGATAATTCTCCGTAATCTGATAAATCTGAGTTAAGCTGCTATTTCTGTATTAAAAATCTCAAGTCTGCTGCTCAACTAAGTAACATAAAAATAACGATATTTTACGATACAATTCATACTCAGAAAACATGCAATAACACTTATTCAAGATCAAATATGAAATTTAATTATAAAATCGTTTAGAAAAGAAAAGTCCACTCACAGCTGGTCCTAGCTAGCTGGACCCTTTGAAGGTCCCTCCTGTGGCTCAGTCGGGCCTCTAGTGTCTGATTAACCAAGAATAATAAATTAATAAAACTGCTTAATAAAAGAATTAAATTAAACACCCTGCTCGCGGTTCCTAGAAATGCGTGCACTTATTTTAAAGTCACTCCTATGCCCACTTTAGCTTTTCAGACAATTAGAACGGTCTTAAAAGACCCGAAGCTTTACTAAGCGATAAACTGCCAGACCGGCCCATCCGGAACCCTGTGGGGTCCACGATCTCCGATGGCCAATCTGGGATTCTCTAAAGGTTCCTCACAGAGAAAGAACCATGTTCCGCGAGTTTGGTCCGAAACGGATGGTTGGATTAGCCAAAATCGCGTTATCGCTTAAAAAACAAACCCTAGCCCCAGGGTTCGCGATTTCGGAGTATCCGAGACTCCGATTCGCAATCCGTCGAATCCTACACGATCCAAAAATCATGTAGTATGACATATCCAAAATTGAGTGCGATTCAACGACTCGACGACACTGTACCCAAGGATCGAGCAATATGGAAAATCTGTTCGGGGCTCAAACAGACTCCAAATCGAGATTTGCGAAATCCTACGCCCTCGTGACAACACGAGGATCGCAAAACTCCGTAGAGTCACTACACTACCCTCACCCACGCACCGCCACATGCGCGGGCAGTTTGGGTGTCCAAAGCGATAACGGCTCGCCGGAAAAACTCGAAACCAGGACTCCAAACTCCTATCCTAGGTAAAACACCCCATTTGGAGTCACTTTTGTTCTTCAACATACCCCAAAAAGTGGCCGAAAATGGCCGATCACAGTGGCCGAAGTTCGGCCGGTATTCAAATTGAAAAATCGAGTGATCTAGAGGTAAAATCGATCGAAACCCATCCAACCATCAGTTAGAGCACGAAAAATAGGTGAGAAACCATACCTTACTCGAACGATTTGGTTGAGAAACGAGGGAGATCGAGGAGCTTGAAGTTTCGACTGAAAACCGGCGGAAAACTCCAGTTTCCGGCGAGCTCCGGCCGAGGCAAGGGCGGCGACGGGTCGGGGAAGGACGGCTGGGGTGTCGCGGTCAGGTTGGTACCCTTGCCGGTGTGGCGACGGGAATGGGTGAAGGTCGCTGGCGCGACGAGAGGGAGGAGAGAGAGAGAGGAGAGAGAAATGAGGGGAGAGAAAGGAGAAAAGAGATAAAAATCTGACTTTTTGTCCAAATTACCGTTTTGCCCTTCGCGGTATTTTGATCGTATTTTCTTCGTTACAACTCCGATTCAAGTCTACTCCGTGTCTACGAACTCATTTCGCCGTGCTCTACGCAACGGCGTAAGCGGAATTGCCAAATTCCTTCTCGATCAAAAAGTCAAATTTTTCCCTATTAAATAATGCGAGGGCAAACTCGTCTTTTTGCTAGAATAAATTAATCCTAATTTTTAGATATTTTGGTTTGGGTTATTACAATCTAGCCACCTTCATAGCACCGCTGTTGAGCGTGGTGGAACCTCACATCAAGGTGGGCTCACTACCATCGCCGACTTTGGCCCAATTTTGGAACAACTTCAAGCATTCCCTCCATTGGCTCCACGCTCATGCACGCTCCCACGTACACATCCAATGAAACCCTAGCTCGTGTGCAATTAGGCTCCACACATTTCTCTCCTCCCGATCCCCTAAGTAAAGTAGACCTTAATCTGAGAGTTGACCAGCTGACTTAAAGAATGGACGACCAAAACAATTTGATGAGGCAGCTCCTCAACCAAATAAACTTGGCCTTGGACAACAGGGCGAAGAGAGAAGGATGAACGAATGCGCCGATAGGTAGTTCTGTGGGAACTGAGCAGGTCGAGTAGGAGAAAGCAGACAAGGAGATGCACAACAAGCGATCAGCTTGCCGACATGTCGCAAGCATCTGCAAGCCACACTCAGAGTAGACGAAGTCTCCCATCCAGATTGCATTTAAGGACCAACGTGCACCATAGGCTGGGCCTAAGAACTGACATCCACGCTCGCCTAGGCCCACAGGGAAACATTCATGAAAGGCTAGGCTCCCAGGGAGGTCCACTAGACAGCCATCACGACGAGGATCGAGAAGAAATATTAACGAAAGGCTAGGCCCCCAAGTAGGTCAACTTGATAACCCTCACAATGAGGACCGTGAAGGAAGATGCTCCGCTGCTAGCTCTCGAAGAACCAATTCTCAAGCGCAGTCCACCAACACACCGCCTAAGCAGCGCAGCAGAGAAGGTCGACCCTTGCAAACCAACGAGGAAGTTAATCAGCCTTGTCTAAATCGTAAGGAAGAAGTTGAGAAGCTTCTAAATAATTGACTTCGAGACTTAAAGATTGTCGGAAACTTCGAAGATCCACTACGCGTGGAGGTAGACCGAGAAAACTCCTCACTTTTCACCTCTGAAATTGAGCAGGCTGCTCCCCCGAAACGATTCTCAACGCCCTCTTTCACATGCTTCAAAGGCGATTCCGATCCGAAAGCCATCTGAAGCATTTCAAGAGCCTTATGATCCTCTACAAAGCCGAAGACGCTCTAATGTGCAAAGTGTTTGCAATGACTTTACGAGGAGTAGCTTAGGACTGGTTTCATACCCTGCCATCCGGGTCGATCAGCAGCTTCAAAGAGCTTACTTACGTCTTCACTAAAGAATACACTTCTTATTAGACGATCAAGAAGAACCCTGACCATCTGTTCAACCTGCACAGGAAGTCCGATGAATCCCTTTGAGATTACATCAAAAGGTGAAAAATAGAAAAGGCCAAAATCGTACGGTGCAATGACCAAATCACATCCTCTGCATTCAAGAAAGGTCTTCCAACAGAACATGACTTACACCGTGAGTTGACTATCACTCCCAGCCAGACTTTGGCAGAGGTCTTCGTGACCGCAGAACGCTATGTACTCTGGGATGACGATCGAATCGCCGTGAAGAAGTCCACTGAGCAGGAAGATCGGCCGACTAAGTGGGCATACCAAAGAACAACAGGCTTGGCAGCAGGGACAAAGACAAATGCAGGTTGCGCACACAAGGAGAAGCCACGGCAAAGGAGAACTACACCAAGTTCTCCATCCCTATACATCAAATTTTAGCCCAAGTGAAGGACAAACCTTGGGTAAAAAGGCCGCCACCCTTAAAAGGAGATCCGGATAAGAGGGATACCAGAAAGTATTGTGCTTTCCATGCCACACACGGGCACAATAAGAATAATTGCTTTTCTTGGAAAGCGCACCTCGAAGAACTCGTGAGAGAAGGTCACTGCACGGAGTTTATCGAGAAGCAGGCCATCTAGTAAATTGAGGACCGCGATACCGCCAAGGAGCCACCCTAGAAGGTCATAAGGATTAACATAATCCTAGCTGACTCCGAGGAGTCCGGACTGACCAACAAAGAAAAGAAGAGAAAGATCAAACAGGCCACCATGATCTCCCAGGTCTCCATTAATCTCCCACTAGTTGAAGACGATCCCATGATAGGCTTCAAAAAGAAAGATCTAATCGGCCTTCATCTACCACACAATGACGCCCTTGTCATCAACATTCAAATTGCTCTGCCATGATCAACCGAATCCATGCAGTCGAGGGCAGTGCAGCTAACATCCTACAACTGGCAGTGCAGCCAACATCCTACAACAGGCAGTCATCCAATAGATGGGCTTAGAGACAAAGATCAATAAATTAGCCAAGTCTTTAACTGGCTTTAATAGAGCAACAACGGTTAGCATGGGCACAATAGATCTCGATGTCTACTCCCCACCTGTAATCAACTCGCAAACATTCATGGTCATTGATGAAGTCTCACCCTACAATGGCATTTTGGGCAGACCATGGATCGGAAAGATCAATGCCATCACCTCCGCCACACATCAGAAGATCCGCTACCCAATCACTAGGGGCGGTATCGGCTAAATCAACAGCGATCAGGCAATGGCGAGGAAATGCTCAGCTCAAGGGCTGAAGAGAAGCAAGCAAACACAGTTTCTCCCTTAGAATCAGGCAGATCTGAAGGGAGTAGAACAAGCGAGGAGAAAACAGATCCCGCTCCTAATGGCCGAGTAGACCAGAAAGGAAAAGGAATAACTACTCCCTAATAGCAATCAAAGAATCGGACCAAGTCGAGGGAATCCGTTCGGAGGTCTCTCCTGAAGAAGGATGAAAGCCCGAAGAGGACGTCGAGCTAGTACCCCTTGATTCTGATAAGCCAGAGAAAAAAGTGCGGATCAACTCGCGCCTAAGCTAGGAGAAAAAGACAGAGCTTGTAGCCTTCCTCCAGAACAACAAAGACGTATTTGCATAGGGTCATCCGACATGCCTGGCATCGATCCCCAGATAATCTACCATCGCCTACACGTTAACCCAGCTATCAAGCCCGTAGCGCAGAAAAGACATAACTTCGCCTCTGAGTGGGTTGCCATCATTGAAGCCGAGATCGACAAACTCCTAGTTGTCAGTTTCATTGAAGAAGTCTCCTACGCAGAATGGCTGGCGAACGTTGTTCTAGTAGCAAAGAAAGATAAAGGCCTGTGGAGAGTATGCGTCGACTACACCGACCTCAACAACGCATGCCCTAAAGACAACTTTCCACTACCAAGAATTGATCAGCTTGTCGATTCAACTTCCCTCAATCAACTGCTAAGCTTCAAGGACGCCTACTCCGATTACAACCAAATCATGATGCATGGAGATGACAAGGCAAAGACCTCCTTCATCATCGAAAAAGGTACATACTGCTACAAAGTCATGCCCTTTGGATTGAAGAACGCCGGAGCAACCTACCAAGGGCTAGTAAACAAAATTTTCAAGGAGCAAATCGACAAGACTATAGAGGTCTACTTAGACGACATGCTAGTCAAAGCTCCCGAGCGAGCAGACCACATCAAGAACCTTGCCGAGGCATTCAACCTACTCTGAAAATACAACATGAAGTTGAACCCAAGCAAATGCACATTTGGAGTCTCGTCCGGCCAATTCCTTAGATACTTAGTCACCCAAAGAGGAATTGAGGCACATCCAAATTAAATCAAGGCTATACTCAATATGAAGTCACCTGCCACAACAAAGGAGATACAAAGTCTAACGGGTAGTGTGGCAGCTCTCAACCTATTTCTCTCAAGATTTACCGACAAGTGCAGGCCATTCTTCAAAGCCTTGAAGAAAGGACACAAAGACAAGTGGGATAACGAGAGTGAAGTAGCTTTTCAAAACTTGAAAGCCTACCTCACTTCACCTCCCTTACTCTCAAAAACGATACCAAGCAAAGACTTGTACATCTACCTAGAGGTGTCCGACTTGGCTGTCAGCTCAGCTCTCATCCAAGAAAAGCTAGGGGCACAACATCCGATATTCTACACATCAAAAGCTCTCCTCGATATAGAGACTCGCTATCCGAAAATGGAGAAGCTCATTTTTTCGCTTGTAGTTTTCGAGAGAAAACTAAGGCCCTACTATCAAGCACATTGGATAATTGTCATGATAGAATTTCCTTTGAGATTGATCCTCCATAGCCCCGACGCTTGTTAGTGACTCATGAAATGGGCTATCGAACTCAGTCAATACGACCTCCTCTACCGGCCAAAGACTGTTATAAAAGCCCAAGCTTTAGCAGATTTTGTTGTAGAGTTTACTCTGACAGCAGAAGAAAAGAAGATGGTCACAAAAAGCAAGGAAAAAGGAGACGACACCTCCCCCACCGATTCAAACCTACCTAACAACATGTGGCAGCTGCATGTAGACGGAGCATCAAATCACAAAGGAGCAAGGGCAGGAATGGTCATAATCACCCTGGACAGAACTTTGTTGGAACAAGCTATCATACTAGGATTTTCTGCTTCAAACAACTAGGCAGAATATGAGGCATTGCTTGCAGGACTGCACCTAGCAAAAGAACTATAGATCAAGAGATTGGCCATCTACTCAAACTTCCAGCTAATCACGAATTAAGCTTCAGGCGAGTACATGGCAAAACATCCAAGAATGGTTCAATTCCTCGACAAAGTCCAAAGACATTTGAAAGAATTCCCTACTTTCACTATCCAACAAGTTCCACAGGCAGAGAACACTCATGCAGATGCGTTGGCGAGCCTAGGATCAGCATTGGACACCCAGTTCAGATGCTCCATCCTGGTCTAACACCTTGACCAGCCAAGCATTAAAGAAATAGAGCCGATCGACTCAATGCAGATCGATGAAGACCCCAGCTGGCAGAACCCCATCATCAACTACTTAGTGAATGGAAATCTGCCAATGGATAAGTCTGAAGCTAGGAAGGTCTAGCAAATCATACTCCAGCCCTCATCTTACTTGCATAAAATACCCTCAAACACTTTAGGTCCTCTGCAAAATTCATGACAGCGAGTGTGGCAACCACTCTAGGGGCAAGTCACTCGCCCATAAGGCTTTAAACGTAGGCTATTTCTGGCCTACAATATGCCCCATGACTCCACTGAATATGTCAAAAGATGTGATCGCTGCCAACGGTACAAGCTAGTTCCAAACCTGCGGGCCGAGATCTACCATCCGCAAAACAGTCCGTGGCCTTTCATGCAATGGGCCATCGACTTAGTAAGCCCCATGTCAATGGCACATGCTAAGAAAGAAATGATGATTGTCACCACTGATTACTTGACTAAATGGATCGAGGCCGAAGCTCTATCCTCTACTAAAGAAGTTGATGTGGAACGATTTATCTGGAGAAACATTAATGTCTGTTTGGCTGCCCATAATCACTATTTATCGACAATGGCTCACAATTCATCAGCAAGCAGATCACCTCCTTCTTCAAAAAGTATGGCATCAAGCAGCATCTATCTACCCCGATATCCTCAGGGCAACGGCTAGGCCGAGGCATCCAACAAAATAATACTGGATTGTCTAAAATAGAGATTAGAAGGCGCTGAAGGAAAATGGGTAGATGAGCTTCCTGGGGTACTATGGGCTTATCGCACCACCAAACAAAGATCAACTGGCAAAACCCCGTGTTCCCTCGCCTATGGAACTGAAGTGATCATTCCTCCTCACGTCACTGTCCTCTCTATAGGCATTGAAGTGGGCAGTATTGAGCAGAACTCTGAACAGATGAGGCTCAACCTTAACTTACTTGAAGGCGAGCGCGAGAAGGACATTGTTCGAGTCGTCTCCTATCAACAACAGTTGAAGTCTTACTACAACAAAAGAGCCAAGATCAAACAGTTTCAACCAGGCGACCTTGTGCTAAGAAAGACCTTCATCATTCACAAATACAAGGTTACATAAAGATGAAACCCAATTGGGAAGGCCCTTACGTGATCAGCCGGTCCGGAGGCAGAGGAAGCTATACGCTTGACACCATGAAAGGGAGGGAAATCCCACGACAATGGAATGCCTACCACCTCCAAAGATATTATCCATAACACTTCCTCCTACCTGCTCAGTCCCCAGCAGATGATTGAGCACTACACATTTCTGAAGAAGAGAAGCAACTACTACAAATTCCAGAATGTGCCGCAACAAAAAACGGTTGCCCATAAGCAGCGCCCTTCGGGAGAAGCAGGGCGACGACTGGAAGCGTCCTTCGACATCCTCAGTAGGGGCAGTCCACCAACTTCCTCCTGATCGTTGCTCAGTAGCCACCAGCGGCCACTGCCGCTCCAATTGCCTTTAGCTGCCAGTCACGACGGCAACCAACCTGGTCCCCACTGCGAAAAAGAGAAGACAAAGAAAAAATTTACGTGCTCGACTTACTTTGGGACGCACAACAACTTCTCTCTTCAACAAGCAGTACAAATTCTCCAACTCGGAAGAGAAGCCATGTATTTATACAAGTTGGACAACCTGGGTCAAGGAGGAATCACAAGCTTATTCCAACTGGGAATCCAACTCCAACAACAGTCAGAAGCGTACGCCAATTAGGAATCCGATCTACAAAGAAGCCCAGACACAGTTGGGGAGTCCGAAAAAATAATTTCATCTCCTACATGCCACACAAGCGCCATGCAGAAGCTGTGGGGGCATTTGTGGGAGAAATATTTTCGTCTCCAATCACGACACACCACGTGAAAAAGAAGATTATCTCTTAAATTAATTAATTGAACCAGTTTATCTGGCCAAATAATTAATAGGGATAAATATCTTAATTCATAGGATATTATCTTTATTTAATAAGATAATATCATTAATTCAGATATTATCCAAATAAAGAGAAGATAGTATCGTTAATTAAGATATTATCCTAATAAAGAGAAGGTTCCTATAAATAGACGACCTCCTTCATCATTCAAGGTACATCTAAACCTACTCCTAATACCCGAGAAAAATATCCGAACTCTCTCTCCCTCTCCACTCTTCATATTTTCTCCACACGGCTCTAGCCACCACACACGGCTCCATCCGCCCGGTTCACACCCTACATACAACTCCATACCCTTTGCTTAGCTATTGTTTTCCTACAAACATTCGAGCTAACTTAGGCATCGGAGGGCCTTTGGCCAACACCCCCCGAGTGTGGTCTATTTATTCCAATATTTTTTATAGGAAATGAGGAAGAGAGCGAAGGAAGATCAAAGGTTGAAGGATCTATAAGTGAATATTTTCCCGCGAGATTATTTGTACAAACACTTAGTTTCTCCTCAAACTCTTAGAAACCAAAACTGGCATAAGGAGAACTGAAATCACATACCCTTAACTGATTAGTAACACTGTCTTCTTGATTGTAAAATGAAATCAACACATGAAATTACTGAGATGGAGGAAGCAGCTGGAGAAGACGAAGTGGGTTTTTGTGTTTTGGCTGAAATATGCTCTTCAGATGGAGAAGACGAAGTGGGGGGAGCTTCTTCAGGCTATGGAAAGCTGTGCAGCTGTGATTTTGACGAAATAGAGCTATGGTTGTGTAGAGCTGTGGAGGAGGAGATAGACGGAATGGAGTATGCATCCTGGGTTTTGAAGGGGTGATTTTTTTCCTTCTTTTAACTGGTTAACCAAAACAACCAGTTTCACTTGATTTTAAAAAAACCCACGTGACTAGCATGTGATTGGCTGTACCAGTACCGTCGATGTAAAACAGAATTACTCAAAACACCCCAATTGCTTAAGTGAAAATTATGTGGTGCATCTGCTGTACCGGTACAGCCACTTATCCAATGGCTGAGTTTGCATTTTAAAAATGAATGGCTGAGATTGAATGACCTGAAGACTTGTTGAGCCCTTTGTTATTAATTATCATGTAACATACATGTGACTGAGAAAACAAATAAAAAGCTTCGACGAACATGCGGAAGCCCTCACGTGCACTGGAGCTGCTTATCTCTGCAATCGATCTCTCTCTCTCTGAAATCCCATCCTCATCTATATCCCCAAATCAGAATGTGGGCGTCTCACCTCTGCCGACCCCAAGATGTAATAGCCATCGAACATTTATACTAGAACTACTGAAACTCTAAACCTAAGATCGAAGTGGAGGATAACACAGCGGCTAACGCACAACGATGGCTTCCTGCACACTAGGCTTTACTTTCTCACCTGCTTCCCATGTAATCTCTCTCTCTCTCTCTCTCTCTCTCTCTCTAAATATATATATATGTGTGTGTGAAATACTTGGGAAAAAATAAAACTAAATGTATACGAAACTCCAATTCTCAATTTGTGCGTTGATCCTTCTTATCTTTTTGGTTGGAAAGGGTGCAACCTGAGAGTGGAAAATTCAATGCTTTCCAACTCCTCCTTTAGGCCGTAGGTTACAAATTGTTGTCATTTCTCAGTGTGTTTTTTAGCTTTCTTCCCAATTTGGTTTTAATTGTTATTCTTTCTTAATTTTGATTTATAAACATTTTGCAGGTAACTTCCGGAATGTAAAAAGTGGCAGCGGTTGGTTAATGTAGCGCCGAAGGAAATTGGTACGAAAGAGAAAACTCCAATTGACTACTTGGGTAATCTTTCTTGTTAATAGTGTGAATCATATGACAAAACAAAGAAATTTAATTTGGGAACCCAATTTTAGAGTTTTCACATGTCTAAATTGAAGTGTTTGTATAGGTGAAAGCTCATCATGAAAAAGGCATAGAGTTATGTAAGTTATCGTAAACTCATGTTTTCATACTATCTCTCTCTCTTCCTAAACCCAGCTTTTGGATGCACAGTTCTGTTTCTAATTGAAGCTTAATATGCTTTGGAAATTAGATTCTTTAAAGTGGGTTTTTCGTCAGGGTGTTCTGAAAGCAAAACCCAACAATCTCAGCTATCATTTTTTTGAAAGAATTACATAAATTGGTGGTATGTCTATGCTATTGAGTCAAGTTTTGTTTTTGGGTTTTCCTAATAGGTAGCAGTTTCTATGACGTGGCTCTTTTGCTCTGCAATCACCACGCTTTTGATTTGTAATCTTGAATACTCCATGATTTTAATTAGCACTGGCAATTGGAAATTGAAAATTGGCTATGGTTTTCTTGTGCAATCATTTTTAGGAAGGTGAATTCCCAATATGGTTTTTAAAGGGCTTTCAAGAGACCAACTCAATCACTTGAAAAGCTAATGGATGTTATGAGGGAAGAGCTTCCTAACACAATGGCTGCTGTTCGTATATCCGGGATAGAGCTTAGTGTCTTGGGTTGCCATTACCATTTCAAAGATTGTATTGCTAAATTAGGAAGTGTGTGGTTCAAATGTGATGCTCATGATTGGTATTGGTTGCTATGATTGCCATAACTGCTATATATTGGTGGCTCTGGCTAATGATTCAGGAAAAGAGCAATTAAGAAAAGTGCATTTTTGTTACACTGAAATATATGTTTTGAGATACCATCACAGTGTTTAAATAATCTCTTTCTACCTCCCTCGCATTTGCAGGAAGGGGTATGCTCACTTGGACTTTTCATCCATACTTGGCGAGATTCTCACCTTCTTCTGAGAGCCTAATATTTAGGGGCTAACATTTGTGTACTCTACAAGTTAAAATTGAGCTAAATGTATTACAAAATATTTTAGGTAAAGTGTTTTCTTTGCTTCTGTTTCTTTTTTGAGATCTTATTTCTTATTTATGTGACATGTAGTCTTGGTTAGAGAAAATAGATTATATCACATTTAATTTTCTATAGCTTTTAGGTGGTAGCAGATTATCCGTATTGCCATGCAAATGAACACACACAAAAAAGAGGCCCTCTAGCCAAAAAGAGGAAATTTGTTGATCTTTGCATACATTATAAGAGTGTGAGCCAATGAGCCTTCTAGTAAAAACGGAAAAAGTTAAAAACCAAAAGAAGGGTGGAATGCAATTGCATATTGTAAATTAAGAATTGCCAACAGATGTTACGAAATTGCATACATATATATATGCAATTGCATATTGTAAAATGAGAATTGCACATAGATGCTATGAAATTGTATACAGGTATATGCATATGCATATTGTAAATTGAGAATTGCACATATGTGCTATCAAATATGCGATATATGCCCACAAAAACCATTAAACATGGCTAAATTGTTGATTTAGTTATTGAACTAGTATCCAATTTTCAATTTATCTCATGACTTTTTTTTATAAAATTATGGATATGAATTTTTCTTTATTGCCAATGTCTCCTCTGCTGTTTAATTCCCTAACATTTCGTCCAATCTGTCATTAAATATGAGGACAAATTGGTCATTTCATACGTTAAACAGAATTGAATTCTGTAAAATAAAATAATATGAAAGGATGTTAAATATATGCCCTAAAGCCAAACGTGTGATGTTGCTTTCTTCTCTAGATATTTCACCATCATTTATGGACAAAATCGTTGTTTTGAACTATGATATTTAGTATACAATCATAACAGCATAACAATCCTTGGAATATGATTCGTATGTGGGCTATGCAATGAGATTGGATATAAGAAGACTTCTCATACTTCCACTTCATTTCCTAAACCTTCATGGTCGTATATTATCAATTGGGCATTGATCATAATCGAAAAGTCCAGTTTTCTTTTTTGTCAATTCAATGTGGCTCAATTAATCGACCATTAAGTAATAATTTTTGTTGAAAATTTTTAAATTTATATTTGTATCAACAATCATATGTTTGATATTATTGATTTTTTTAAATTAACAATACAGTAATAATTGGAGATAATCAACAAAGTTCAATTTTATTCCCAATAGTTCATTGGGTTAAATTAGTAGTAAATCATGAAAGTTATTTTCAGTAATTTATGCCAACAAACCTACCTAACGAATGCTAAGCGACTCATTCATCGGGTAAATGATGTTGTCCATTGACCAAATTACCCAACGAACTCCATGATTTACAAAACAAACAAGGTATTTTACTTCGAGGATGCAAGGGGTGCGCTCGTTGAGTAAAGTTCGTCGTTTCCCGGGAAATTGGACCAACTAAAATACTTAGGTTGTGTTCGTGGAGTAAAGTTGCCCGTTCCCTGGAAAAATGGGCCCAATTAACTTTCTTTTTCAAACAAACGGGCTATTTGTTCACGCAAATGCAGGGGTTGCGTTCGTTGAGTAAAGTTGTCTGTTCCCCGAAAAAATGGACCCTACTAACTTACTTTTTCAAACAAACGGGCCATGCAAATGCAGGGGTTGCCTTCGTTGAGTAAAGTTGTCCATTCTCCCGGAAAATGGACCCACTAACTTACTTTTTCAAACAAACAGACTATTTGTTCAGTCAAACGCAGGGGTTGCGTTCGTTGAGTAAAGTTGCCCATTCCTCAGGAAAATGGACCCCACTAACTTACTTTTTCAAACAAACGGACTATTTGTTCATGCAAATGCAAGGGTTGCATTCGTTGAGTAAAGTTGCCCATTCCCCGGGAAAATGGACCCAACTAACTTACTTTTTCAAACAAATGGGATATTTATTCATGTGAACGCAAGAGGTGCGTTCGCTGAGTAAAGTTGCCGGTTCCTCGGGAAAATGGACCTCACTAACTTAGTTTTTCAAACAAACGGGCTATTTTTCAGGGGAACGCAAGGAGCGTTTGTTGAGTAAAGTTTGTCGTTCCCCGATAAATTGGACCAAGTAAAATACTTGACCAAACAAACGCACTTGTTTGGGCCTAATTTGGCACGCCCAGTCCAAAATCAAAAAGCCCACAAAACAGAAAAAGAATAGGCCTTGATTCCAGAAAAGCAGCACAAACCAAACAAAATAGGCCCATGTCTTCTACAAAGTGGTAGAGGTGTAAAAAGCACAAAATAAGTCAATAAAATTTCCAATTAATGGCAATTCATCACCAAAATAGATCGATAAATTTCTAAAGAAAAATTGGATTGGGCTTAGCTTCTAAATTCTCACCATTTTTCTCAAAAACCCATAATGCAATTCCACGTGACTACCTGATTTTGAAGAAGTAAAAAGTCTCAACTATCACAGAGGAGCTGATAGAGTTAATAAAGGCAGGTCTTACAGGAGGACTTCTCCATTTTTGCAGCCAAAGGAAGAAGATCAAAATCCCTTTTTTATTATTACATATAGAAACTCTACACCAAAGCAGGTGGCCTTTTCAAGAGATAAGTAGGGAGCAAGGGAGTTGTTCAAACAGGGAAAGCAAACTGACCATCATGGCAGATTGAGTTTTTCTCTTTATAAGGAACAAACAGAGAACAAAGGGAGTTGGTTTTTTCAGAAAAGCGAAGAAAAGACCTCTATGAAAGCTGATTGTTGATGGTTCTTATCTGCCAAAACAATGACTTCCTTCTTTTACGGCTTTGAAAAGAGAAAAGATTTTTTTGAAGAGAAGGTGAATAAATCAAGGACAGCCAAAAAATCAATCAAAAACAAAAACTCAAAATGATCACTTGATCTCAAAAGCCTTCAAAACACTGAAGCAACCAAAAGCTCATTGAGCCACAAGAAAAAAGTCAGCTATAATCCAGAATCTCTAATTTATGGAGAGCCCTGATCAAGCAGAACAGGTACTACAGTGCAGTTGAGCCACAAAAAACAAGTCAGCTATAATCCAAAATCTCTAACTTCAGTTCAGTTTCAGAGAAATAGTCATTCAATGCGAGATTTCTCTCGTTACAAATTTGGTTCAATTTAAGCCAAGTCAAGCAGAGTTCATGTTTTTATCAAATATGAAATCCTCAACAAATTTATGGAGAGCCCTGATCAAGCAAAACAAGTACTACAGTGCAGTTCCAGCTCAATAATCATCAGGTCCAGTCATTTCTGCCCCTTCTAGACTGAAGAGGTCCCAATTCTGCCCATTCAAAAAGCCATCCAGGGCTTGAAATAGATTAAAGCTCTGCCAAACTCGAACGTTGGTATCGATTTATAGTTGAAACCTAATAGTTGAAGGTGTTGATAGTCCAATCCAGCACATACATACCCAGTCCAGCCCGGATCAGAAGCATTCATCCAAGCAGAAATGGAAGTCCAGCCCTCTTTTTGTCTTTTTTTAGAGTTGGTTTTTCCCTTTTTGAGTTTTGTAAAAGGCACTTCTGGCTAAAACAGTTTACTATCTTATCATTTATTCTGGCCAGAATATCAGTTTTGTACTGTAAAAAATTGTGAAGTCCTAACTAGTTTGAGGCAAGAAAAGAACTTACTTATGAGATATTCCTCACCCAAATTCACAATCGCTTGTTTAGAAATCAGTAACTTAGGGCGCAAGTTATCTATTTTTAAGAAGTCTGCTAGGATTTTTCATTACTAGCAATGGCACGCTCGCACACTAAAGAAAGTTGATTTGTTGACCAGTCAATGGTTTTCAAGGCAATGGGGAACTTTGCCCTACCATCACAGCAACAAACATAAAACGGGTGAACAACACTATTTTTTCACGTGAATGCAGGGGTTGCG
This sequence comes from Prunus dulcis, assembly GCF_902201215.1. NCBI lineage: Eukaryota > Viridiplantae > Streptophyta > Magnoliopsida > Rosales > Rosaceae > Prunus > Prunus dulcis. The sequence goes on along the minus strand of NC_047652.1, from coordinate 10,774,165 downwards.
TTCGTTGAGTATGTTGCGTTAATTTGATAAATTTAAATGTTGGTATGTTCGGTAAGAAAAAATAAGAGTTCACGAGAAAGAAGAAGACACGAATTTTTTTGTTTTGTTTTGTTTTGTTTTGAGTCGAAGAAATTATTATTATTATTTTTTAAGGAAAAAGTGTATGGGTGTGATATATACTATTGTTAATTTAATTGGATCTTTCCCCTTATATTTTCATGTGCTTCTTTTTTAAAACAATTTAAAATATTTTTCTTATAATAAAAGGAGAATAAAATTGTGAATATATTCACATAACTAAGACTCGAATCTAGGCCTTGTACCAAGGGATATACAGTAGAAACCAACTCTACTAAATACACTTTTGTGTGAATGTACTATACGTTGGAGTATATATACAGTTGTTACAATACTAATATATATTATACAAAGTAAAAAAATTTCGGGGGTCCTCAAAAATCAGGGGCCCTATGCAGTGGTGCCACTTGCACCATGCCAAGGCCGCCCCTGCCTTCTAGTTGGGTTAATCCTAACTATCCCATATATTTGAAGACATTAGGGAGCTCAAGAGACTGCTCGGGTTACATGACTTGGTATGACTATTGTATGAATCTAGATGGTTGTTCCTCATTGTTTGAACCTCATTGGAGCTCTTCATTTATGTAGATGGACACTTATCTAAATTGTAATCCAATGTCTAAACAAACTATGGATTTATGCATGGTTTATTCATTCTAATCAACATTTTATTTTCAAACTTTTCATTAACACGAATTACATACCACTTATATTTCATCATATGTATATCTTATTATTAGTAAATTGTGAGTTTTATTTGTTTAATACATTCATTGATAACGTACATAACATTTAGGAAAGTTTTACACCAAAATTAGGTGGTCAATGCCTATGTCTGTCATTTTTGTTGATTTTTCCCCGATAACTATATATCCCATGAAATATCCGTAAATTGGAGGCCTAAATTATCTGCACGGCTATTTATAACGTTATCCTTTGACAAAAATCGACGTGGGTACAGTTATGTACGTCGGTATTGAGTAATATTATGTCAATTTAAATGTTTTAGACATCGATTATTCAGAAAAAGTGACGTCTAACTCTGTCAGAGAGGCTTCTTTATACAATTTAAATGACGATTTCACAAGAAACAGACGTGGAATAAGCTTAAAACGTCGGTTTTTTCATATTCTGCGACATGGATAATAACAGAAGCGTCGGTGATGCCAAGTGCGGGACGTGGTTATGGCATGTTATGGCGGTTATTGAGAGACAAATGACATGTAATACTCTTTAAACGTATGTTGATTTGTGTGCACGTCGTCGTTTAATTTTAGACGTCGGTTTCTTTGTTTGTTTAACGTAGTATAAATTAACCACGACGGTTTCTAGCTTATCCAAGTCTTTTTTCCTTCATTTAGGGGCGTGGGTTTTGTAGTAGTGATTTTTGTAGAAATAAAATGACAATAACTCATAAAAATTTAAATTAATTCCGAAAAACCGACGTCTCATTCGTATTTACACGTCTCATATCTATAAACAACCGCCGTCTTATTATAGCGGGAAAGAAAACATCGACGGCACTTCTCAAAAACGACATGTAAGGTTGCTAAACACGAAACACGACCGTTAATATATAAAACTAAAATCTACGAAAAAATTTGTATAGATATACTACGTCTGTTAGTACAACAGACAGGATGTGTTAAAGACATACAATGTTCGTTACAGGTTAAAATGTGACGTTGTATATCTAAACAACGTCGTCATCAACATAATAATCGACGGTGTAAATTCTACCCACGTCGATTATTCAGAAAAAGAGGACGTTGTAACTTACTAACCATGGCGATGAGTATGTTGCGACGTCTAATGTGTTCTACGACGATATGATGTATTATTTAACATTGTTGTAAACGGATGCAACGTCAGTTATATACATTTGTCATTTAATTTTTATATGACTTTTATATTTTATTCCTAATATTCATAATAATTTCAAAACAAATTCCATAAAATAAACTGACAACTACCTTGCACTCATTGAAAGATTTTATCTCCCCTAAATGTTTGAAAATTGTAATTTTAAAAATATTTTTAATTGTATTTAATTACTAATATTCATAATATATTTTTAAAAATCCGAAAAATAAACTTTGGACAAATTCTATGCACTCATTGAGACAATAGCTCCCCCCTACATGCCTGAAAATTTTAATTTTAGATTTCAAAATTAGAAGTGATAAAAAAAAGTCAAAAAGATTTAGAGACAAGCACAATAGTCATTATACTTTCCATAATATAACCCTAAGGTTTATGTGATCCATTGGTGGTCATAAAATTCAAAATTATTTAATATGGATTCTAGCCTACTAATATAGAAGGCATTGTTGTAAGGAGTCTGTAGCAATTTTCGGTTCATTTTTTCTCATACTTGTGATTTTTTTATTGTAAAATTTAGGTTTAGGGTTTAGGGTTTAGGTTTTATTGAAACGACGCCGGTTTTCTCTCACTCTTTTTGGTCAATTACGCGCATTCGAATCCCAGGAAACACACACCAAATCTAATTATTTAATATTTTATGCGTCGATTTTTGTAAGGGCGACGTCAAAATGTTTTACAGCAACGTCAGTGTACTGTAACCGTCGTCGTAAATATGAAATTAAACGACGACTGGGTTGTATTAACCGTCGTCTTTAATAAACGTGGTCCTTTGAAATTTTTGACCGGGATCTAAAATTTTCAGAATTTCCCTTTAACCCTACAGTATTTCCTTCTCTCTCTTCAACGTAAATTAGTCTTAAAGTTTTCGTTCTCTCTCAAAGCATTAGGTATATTCTCTGAGCTCTCTCAAGCATTTGTTATTTTCTCTCAGCTCTCTCTCAATATCCATGTAAGTATATTCTCTCAGCTCTTTCTCAATATTCTCTTAGTTTGTATATTCTCTTAGCTTTGGTTTCTTAATATATGTTTTGGGAGCTATGGGTTCTTTTATGTTTTGGTGTTTGCATTCTGTTGAAAAGGAATGGGGATGGAAGAATTAGGCTTCGGCTTTTTGTAAACCACGATGACGGTTGGTGGAACCAACCGCCGTCTAAATTTTTATTATACGTCGGTTTTTTATTTACTACCGTTGTCATCGTTAGGCGACCAGAACCCAGACCTGGTTCTTCAAAAATAATACAAATATCTTGTTTAGGTTGCTTAAAGACGACGGTAAATAGATATACCGTCGTCTTACTCTATGTTACGCGACGATTATTTTATAAAAACCGTCGTCTGATTCTTGTGGAAATTTTTTTTTTTTTTTTTCCACTTTGTTCTCTTCTCTGTCAATATAGCAGTGTTTCATTGTTGGTCTTTTTACTTTATTATATGTATGAGATGGATAAGTCATGGATGCATGCGGATAGAAGATCGAAGGCATATGAGTTAGGTGTGGAAGGATTTTTGAATTTTACTGTAGAAAATCTTGAAAATACAACTCATATTCTTTGTCCATGTGTTAAATGTGGGAATATTCAATTGTTTAGAGTTGGAATTATAAGGGACCACTTATTTTTTAATGGAATTGACCAAAGCTATAAGATTTGGACATGGCACGGAGAACCTTGGGAATGGACTACTAATGCTAGTAGAAATCTGGAAGAAGATGAGCAAAGTAGGTTCAGTTTTGTTTCTAAAGAAGTAGGGATGGATGATAATGATTTAGGCGATATTGGATTTGATCCTTATGAGTTTGCCAATGTGATTGAGGAAAGAGATAAACCCTTGTACCTTGGTAGCAGTAAGTACACGATGTTGTCGACTTTGGTGAAGTTATATAATTTGAAAGCAAAATATGGTATGAGTGATGTTTGTTTTACAGAATTATTGATACTTCAAGGAGATTTGCTTCCAGAAGGAAATACACTACCTTCCTCTATGTATGAGGCAAAAAAGACATTGTCTGCTTTAGGGATGAGTTATGAGAAAATCCACGCATGTCCTAATGAATGCATCTTGTATAGGAAGGATTATGAAGATTCAACTAATTGTCCTACTTGTGGTATCTCAAGGTGGAAGAAAGGCAAAGATTCAATCTTGAAAGAGGGTGTGCCAGCGAAGGTGGTGTGGTATTTTCCTCTAATTCCAAGGTTTAAAATGATGTTTCAATCACATAAGACAGCTAAGAGTTTGACTTGGCATGTTGCTAAAAAATCAATTGACGGTCATATGTCTCATCCAGCAGATTCCCTGTCTTGGAAACTTGTTGATGATAAATGGCCCGAGTTTGGTAAAGAGCCGAGAAACTTGAGATTGGCTCTCTCATCTGATGGATTCAATCCCCATTGTTCTTTAAGTAGCAGATACAGTTATTGGCCAGTTATCTTAGTTACATATAATCTCCCACTATGGCTATGCATGAAACGGAAGTTCATGATGTTGACCTTATTGATTTTCGGTCCTAAACAGCTCGAAAATGATATAGACGTCTACTTAGAGCCTTTGATTGATAATTTTAAATCTCTGTGGGATGGGATTAGAGGAGTGTATGATGCACATATAGGAGAGTACTTTACACTCAGAGGTATATTACTGTGGAAAATTAATGATTTTCCAGCCTATGGGAACTTATCTGGTTGTGTCGTTAAAGGATATAAAGCTTGTCCAATATGCGGCAATGATACACCTAGTCACAGGTTGAAAAATGGGCACAAAATTTGTTACATTGGGCATAGAAAATGGTTACCAATCAATCATCCATATCGGGGGCAACGTGCAGCTTTTAATGGGAAACCTGAATATGGCATGCCTCCGGAGCCATTAAACGGAGAAGAAGTGTTGCACATGGTGGAAGATATTAATTACATATAGGGCTCGAAAAATAGGGGAAGTGTTGGTGAGAATGATAGTGACAGAATTTGTACATTGTTGGAGATCCCTGGAAAAACTAAAGATGGGATTGCTGCTCGATTAGATTTATTGAACATAGGGATCAAAATTGATTTGCAAACCGAGTATGGACAAAGACGTACTCACTTGCCTCCCGGGCCTTGGAATTTGTCAAGAGTAGAGAAGAGAGCGGTTTGTAATTCTTTCTATGGTATGAAGGTCCCTGAAGGTTATTGTTCAAATATAAAAAATCTTGTATCTTTAAAAGATTCAAGACTTCTTGGACTTAAGTCTCATGATTGTCATACCTAGATGCAACAATTGCTCCCTGTGGCAATTCGTTCTGTTTTGGAGAAGCCTGCAAGGTATGCAATAACTCAATTGTGCTAGGTACATCTATATATATGATTAATTTTCAGGTTCAAAGTGAACTTAATGTGGAATAGCATAATGGTGTATCAGAAAATTTGAGGTGGCTAGCAGCTGGTCCAAGCATGGCAGCGCCATCATATAGGAGTTATCTTATTAATGGTGTTAAATTTAACACCAAGGTATAAGATGATGTGCGAACTGTCCAAAATAGTGGAGTTTATTTACTGGCACATACTATGCAAGTTGCTAATGCCAAGGATAAAAACCCTATTGTCTCCAATATGGGTTTTTATGGTGTTATTCAAGAAATTTGGGACCTTGACTACCAAAAGTTTAGAATCCCAATCTTGAGGTGTGATTGGATAGATAACACTTCGGGCCTTGTAGTCGACAAACTTGGATTTACCCTTGTAGATCTGAGTAAAATTGGATATAGGAATGACCAATTTGTTATGGCTTCTCAGTTTAAGTATTTTATGTTGACGACCTAATGCATCGTGGTTGGTCGGTAGTGTTATCAATGCCTAACAGAGAATATAATGATGTTATTGGTGATGATGTGCTAGGTGATACTAGAATTGAGTGTGAGCCATTTACTAAAGGGATACCAAATGTTGACACATTTGATGACCTAGTGGGTGAGTTTGGGAATGAAAATATTAGAGATGGGTGTGAAGATATATGGATTGATTGATTGTTGTATGTATGACATTAGTTATTTAGTTAATTGTATGACATTAATTAATAACTTTGTACATCATTTTAATTCTGATCACATTTTCATTATGTAGGCTTTGGTCACGACAAATCAAAAATTAAAAAAGCTGGGTTTAAAGTTGTAAAGTACGACTGTCCAGTAAAAAATTGGAAACACATACGTCTAAAATAAAAACAACATCAGGTTTTAAAAATGCAAAAGACCATAAAACAAAGAAACAGACATCTGAAATAGAAATCAAGTCGGATTGATAAACACAGCTTAAAATAAACCGTCGTCTAAAGAGAGAAATAAAGGCCGTTCAATTCCATTAACTGTCATGACAGATGTTCTGCACGTCGGCTGGTCTAAAACAATTGACGTCTCCGAGCATACATACGTCAAGGAACGTTAAACAAGTGACTTTTAAAAGGACAACCACGTCATCATGTAATCAAAACTGACGTGGTACGCAATTACAACATCAAGCAGTTGGATCTCTTGACGTAGTGAAATAATTAACCACGTCCTAATGCCGCGGACATTGAATATCTAATCCATGTCGGTTTTTTTCCTGTCCACACCTTCAATATTATTTATAACGTCATCCTTTGACACAAACCGACGTGGGTACAATTTTGTATGTTGGTATTGAGTAATATTATGTCATTTTAAATCTTTCAGAAAAAGTGAAGTCTAACTCTGTCAAAGGGGCTTCTTTGTACAATTTAAACGACAATTCACGCAAGAAACAGACGTGGAATAAGCTTAAAACGTCGGGTTTTTCATATTCCGAGACGTGGATAATAACATAAGCGTCGGTGATGCCAGGTGCGGGACGTGGTTATGGCATGTTACGACGGTTATTGAGAGACAAATGACATGCAATACTCTTTAAACGTCTGTTGGTTTATGTGCATGTAGTTGTTTATGTTTTAGACGTCGGTGTCTTTGTTTGTTTAACGTAGTATAAAATAACCACGATGGTTTCTAGCTTATCCAAGTCTTTTTTCCTTCATTTAGGTACATGGATAATTATCTGTACATCAGTTCTTCTTTTGATATTGACATGTAACACTCTTTAGACGTCTTAGTTTTCATAAAACTGTCGTCTAATGTTGTCGAAGATTTCATTTTAGGCTAATTATATAGTAATTACACTTCGGTTCGTAATAAATCTGGACATTGAATGCCTTAACGACGTCAGGTATTAACCATCATTGTTTTTTGTACAAAAGATGGCAGTCGATTTTATGACGGTTGGAAAACCTTCTAGACGACGGTGGTTTCCCGTCATCTATTTCTATTTTTGTAGTAGTGCTAACCAATGTAATCATATAAGTGGAAAATTCATATTAGGGTTTTGACAAAAGTATCCATACGCTGATAATATGAATTAGGAGCACTATAGGCACTATAATAGAGGACTCAATTGCACGGCAATTCCAACTTGAATAGGTTCCTCACCTTTTCTATTTAGCTTGAGTAGTCATGACATGCTGCTCCATCAACCATGGCTTGTGGAAGTTCTATAAGGTTCAATTATAATTGGCCTTCGCTAATAGGAAGAATTAAATGGTGGGATTTAATTCACAATTAACTTAGAGAAGTTGAGACAACCCACTGCCTCGCTAAAAGGAACTTACGGATCTACACACCAAAGAATGTAGTTAGTAGAACAAATGAAGAAGGAGAAACTTGAGAAACAAAGGAAGAAAATAAGACGTTGAAAGTCAACGGTTAGTGGTCAAAGTTAAAGTCAACATGTTTGACCAAAAAGGTTGACTAAGTCATATTATTCAAACTAAGGACATGACTTAATGGTTAAGTCACAAATCATAATTAAAATATTAATTGTGAAGTTAGTTTGACGGTTGGACTCGATTTGGGCTGTAAAGGAATTTTGAGAGAAAGGGCAAGATAGTGCCCCATTAGGCCTAGGAACATGTGTTGTATGACAACACAAGTTAAATGAGCCCAAGAGAGAGCCCGATAACACTGTGGACGAAATTCTCATAGGGAATTTTTCTTCTCATCTTTTGTATTGGGTTTATAAGCCACATTAAGGCTATTTTCTCATTAGGGTTTGAGCCTCCTAAGAAATTGGGTTATGGTGTTGAGAAGAAGGAGAAATCCTCTCCTCCACCTTTGCTAAAATCGGTCCCCAAGAGGAAATCTAGCATCTAAGTCTTCTTAGTTGTTTCCTTCTTCATCCTCTAAACATTTGTTGTGGTGAACTAGAGGGTAGCTACTTTGGTACCTTGTGAAGAATCTCTACAAGATATGGAAGAAGGCCTTTCCAAGGATGATAACTTGGAGACTGACAGGATCCGCCCCCAATTTCTCGGAATCCATGACGGACCCTAGGATTTTTTTCGACATCTAATCGATGTCGGGCCCACTTACTAAAAACATCCTCTTCTTTGAAATAAAGAAAAAGGGGTCGAGACTCCGAACGAAATTTCGGTAGAGTCCCCTGAAAAATGAATTTTACCAAAATTTTCCACCTGTGCAAAACAACAGAAATAATAGTCCGACTGCTAGCATGCACAATGCAATAGTACAAAGATTACGAAATAGGCCTCCGGCCTTAAATTCAACCCTACACGGGCAATATCAGAGTAATCTAAGAATCTTTAGTTAAACAACCAAAGTAGAAGTTTAAAAGAAACAGACAACAAGTGTCCTCCAATTTAGCTGAGCCACAAGAAGAGGAAGGCTCGGCTTGACTGAGAGGGTCCTATCTGTTGAGTTCGCAGAGCTTGAGTACCTATTTTGAAGAACACGAGGACTAAATTAATAAAAACACCTCGAATTAGCACTTTAAAACAAACTCCTAACTTTCCCAGGACTCAAAGTTTGTGTATGACTAACGGGGAGTTTCTAAGGCCAAACTAAGGCTTTTTGAAATATGAAATGACCTCGAAAGATTCACGATCAACCAATTGGTCACACTTCCCATATTGGCCAAACAGGCCTGTGGGGCCCACGACTTCCGATTTCTGATCTGAAAGTTCTTATAGGTCCAAGATAGTCTACTGAACAAGTCCTGGAAGTTTGGTCTCGATCGAGCAGTCAGAACTAAGCCAATCACACGATCGAATGACGATTGTTTTGCCTAACCCTAGACTAGTTGATTAGGAGTATCCGGGACTCTGATTCTCGATCCGTGAGTTCCTACATGACCTAGAGGCATAGAGAATATATTTGAAATTGGAACCGATCAAATGGTCTGAACCTATCGAACCCGGATATCGTATAATAGGCGCAATATCCGTTTGATAGTCAAACGGTAACCATTTCCAAATTTGAGAATACCGTCATGCTCATGACGATGTGGGGAGTGTTTTTGAATACAATGACGCAGTGGCCCATGCACTGCCAGCAGTGCATGGGTGTCTTGAAAAAATTTTAGCGATGAAAAATTCACTAAACACCCAACAATATCTATTCCCACACGTTCAGACTAACAAGGGGAGTATTTTTGGGTCTTGGACCATGGCCAAAAACTGGCCGGAAATAGGAAAATCAGGGCCAAACCCGTGAAGGTTTTGACCGGATTTTCTCGGCCTCACAATGGCGGCAACAGCCACCAACGATGTCACACAACCTAGGGAAAAGAAAAAGGGAGGAGAGAGCTACCTGATCCAAGTGGTGGCGCGACTTGAGGTGGCCGGAATTGTTTTCGGTGTCAATGGCAGTTTCTGTCGAGTTTTCCAGTCGCCACCATCTTTAGCCGGCCTGGTATCGAGCTAGGAAAAGGGGTGGGTTAGGTAGTGGCTAGAAAGGCGGTTCTTTTAGGACCGGAATTGTTAAATTTGGTCGCCAAATGGCGATGATCTCGCCTGTCAAAGTGGTGGCATCGCGGGAGAGAGAGAAGAGAGAGCTGATATGTTTTTAAAATCCAACTTCAAAAAAATTACGGCTGTGCCTCTACACTTCCGTTGACCGCAACTTCTTTGTTAAAACTCCGATTTGGGATCACTATGTGTCTATGAACTCATGAGAGCAACCTCTATGCAATGGTGCCACTTAAATCCCAAAAATCCTTATAGATCAAAAAGTGACTAATGTGACCCTACCCCTAAGGGCAAAATTGTAATTGAACAATTAAATAAATTGAAGAAAATAGTTAAACTGGGCCGGGGTGCTACAGAGACCATCCAAGAGAGCTTTAAGGGTAAGAAAGCTTCATCCGTTCCTCTTTTCTTTTCTTTTTTTCTTTTTTGTGTGCATATAAGAGATTAGGCCTATAAGATGCTTGGCTAAAATTGGATAGACATTAGCTTAATAAGTTTTAAAGATTTGCTTCCGCTTCTTGAATGTTTGATTCATGTTTATTGTGGCTAATAATCTAATTGAATGTCTGACAGGGATGAGAAAGAAAGAAAGAAAAAAAAGGAGAAAAATAGAAAAAAAAAAGGAGAAAAAAAGACATAGATAATTAGCCTTATTTTATCTTTATTTTTTGTTTATTTTAATAAGATTATTTACTCTATTTTTTTTTTAAATTCCACGTGGCATAATATGTGTGTCCACGCAAACTCACTTATTGCCACATCAATATTTTAACAGAGTGATTGATGGATTGACTAACATATGTATTAATTGATGCAAAATTAAACATTATGTATTCTACTGAGACGAAAAAAAACTTCTTGTATAGATGGATGTGAATACTATTCATAAGATAAATATAAAAATAAGTATATAAAAGTCTATCTGTAAACTGAAAACATCCGATTTCAGTTGCGGTTCCGAAATACCCCATTTCAACAAATGTAGGTCGTCATCAATTTTGAGAGTTTGGTTCGGTTACCAAACCAAACAGACCCTTACATAAGCATCTCAAAAACAATTCTAGTCCAAAACAAGGGAATACTATCATAGTTGTATTGTTATCTTGCTAAACCAACAACTATAATCTCTTTGTTTGAGCACTCAGATATAATTAAAGGCTTGTCATAGAAATAACTGGACATCAATTCAGGAACCTTTGAGTTATGCATCGTGCCCCTGTAAGTTGGTCTTTTTTGCAGTTCTATGTTCAAGTTCCATAAGGCTTGTTATTTGGTCATGTGGCCATTGGACTTCCATATGCCCTCTTTCACCACTACCTCCTCCACCACCACCACTACCACCACATGATTAGCGAATAATACTTTCAACATCATATCTATTTTAGTCATTATTCACAATTACAACAGTTTTATATTAAAATTTACCAAACGGTTTTTACACTACTTTTTGCGTTAACAACACTTTAAAATATTGTTTACCAAACATGGAGTTGCTTTACTTTACAATAATTATTTTCAAAGCACAGTAGAATCAACTTTTTTTAAAAGTGACAACAAGAAAACCAATTCAAGGACGGTTTGGATCAGGTGAGAACGCTTATGTGCGAACGTTACGTGAAAACACCGTTGGATCTAATCTAACGGTTGCATCACAAGCAATTGTAAGTGTTGTATTAGAATGAGGCCTTCTTCTCTATCCTCCGGCCAAAACGTCGAGTTGGAAACAGACGTCCCTTCCAAAATAGACGTCTCCTCCAATCCAGCTGTTCGTTTTGTTCAAAGTGGCCAATTTTTTAATCAGCTTTGATTGAGCAAGACCAATAACACTGAAGAGATAGAGCCCCTGTTATTCCTTATTCGATTCCAGGAAGAACACAGAAGTGTTAGCCCTCATTTTTCTGGGTTTCTCATTCAGGCGAAAGAAAGCGTTCATGTATTTTTTATTATCATCTTTGTGGTTCGGTCTTTCTGGTTGGAACATTCGTCAATCCTTGAGCAACGTCTTGAGTTGGAAAGAACATTCGTCAATCCTTGAGCAACGTCTTGAGTTAGAAACTAGTGACCGCGACTGTTGTGCTGTTCTCTTAGTTTTGAAATCGTTGAGCACGGTCGAAACAGGGGTTGAGGAAGAAGAAAAGTGTTTAGGGTTGACGTCCAGATCTAAAAGGGCGACATTGTCATATTTATAGAAATTTTGAAGTTGGAAATGACTCACGAGGTAAGTGATATACTGTATTTGTCAAGTTTATTATTGGGCATAAGCATGAGTTACATTAGTTTGTATGTATGTCTTTAATATTTCACCAGAGAATCATTTTCGTATCGTATGTTAGTTAACGTATATATTTTAAAGATCTTTAGGCATAAGCATGAGTTACTGATCAGTTCACAATTGTATATCATTTTGTACCCTTCTTGCTTATGATTTGGTTATGTTATTGGATCAAACATGTGCTTTTAATCCCTTTTTCTGTTTATCATTCAGATCATTGGGCCTTAGGTAACAATGGTGTCTTTGGATAAGAAAAGATGCAAAATGGTGCAAAAACGAGCAGACTGGGTTAGCAACTCATTTCGGCCTTAACATCTTCCTCCGAACTTGGATTTGCCCAAATAAATTGTGGTTGGAAAGATGAGAGTCTGAACTTCAAGATGGACTACACAAATGCATCAGATAATGAAGTTGAGCCCAATTCGTGAGCCCATGTACACACCAGACCTGACATGTTGAGCAATTAAGGGAGCAATTGAGGGAGCAATTAAAGGAGCAATTGAGGGAGCAATTAAGGGAGCAATTGAGGGAGCAATTAAGGGAGCAATTGAGGGAGCAATTAAGGGAGGTCTTTCCTTGACTTTAGACCTGACATGTTGAGCAATTAAGGGAGGTAATTAAGGGAGGTGTGTCAGCTACTCAAGTGCAGAGGAGTCACTCTACTCACCAATAATTCACTCCAGCCATCCTATATCACTTCATTTAGCCCAAAATCAGGGGAAAGAACTCCAACAAGCCTTCCTTCCATTTCCTATGAATTTGTTCTTTCTCTGCCATCACCAGCCACCCAAACTCATCCCAAATCACCTCTTTAGTTGCCATACTCTAGACATGAGAAAGTTCTTGGAGTAGCATTAGAAGTGGATAAGCACCTCGAGAAGCCTTGGAAACCACAAGCAACTTCAGAATTGGTTTTCTCTACTCTTATTGCATTCAATATGTTTTTTCATTTTTGCTTAAGTTTCATTTCCATTATGAGTAGCTAAATTCATAACTAGGGCTATGATGTAACCTAACATGAATATTCTGGGTTTATAAGTTGAAGTTTTGAGTTTCAAGTTTGATTCATGATTCATATTCCTATTCTTTATGCTTATCAGCTAATATGCTTGTTTGGATGATTGATCACCATTAGAACTTGTATATTAGCTACCTTGGTTTGAATCAAGAGTAGACACCATGCTTTGATTTTAATTGAACTATGAATAAGAAAAGTATGTATGGACATTCGACAACAGGGATTAGATACATGCTTGGTTGTTTAAATTGTTCTTCTATGCTTAATGGGTTCCTAATGCTTAATTTAGATTAGACAACAAATGATCAAGTTAGGGAATTAGGAACACAAGGTTAGGACCAGACACCATGGCCTAATCATACTTTAGCTAGAATCAACCTTTGGATCCGAATGAGACTTGTCACTTGACTCCTTATAACCCAGAATTGAATTGTTATGGTGAATCGAATGCCCTAGTATCCCAACCTGTTTTCCAGCCTACAAAAGTACTTTTTGTTACATTTGTTCACCTTGCTTTTGTTTGAAATTTCGTTTTGCTTCATTTGTTCAACAATTACAACCACTCTTGCTTTAAATTCTGTTTTAGACTTAACCTCCTACTTTCTTGAATTTGGTAATCTAAGTACATAACTAGTTTTAACTTCTCAGTCCTCGTGGGTACGACCTCGCACTTGTCTTGCTATACTACTAATTGGCCCGTACAATTGCGAGTTAACATTTTAACAACAAATTTTGGCGCCGTTGCCGGGGACTGAATGAAAGTTCTTCCCTGGTTATGTAACCAAAGTTACCCTTATTCTTTTAGAAGTACTAATTAACTCAAATTATTTTCTGTTTCAGGTAGTTTATGTCTAGTAATCCTTTCCTTGATCAAGTGAGGTCTTCATTCCAACGTTCGAGATCTTTGAACGCAGGGCCATCTTTGCAACCAAACCGGGTGATCTCTGAAATTCAGAATCGCCTAGAAAGAGAGTTAGCAACTGCAAAAGAGCAAGCCATTGCCACATTTGAAGGTCTTGCTATCCACACTGACCTCCCAGGGTCTTCACCTTCAAATTCTGAATCAAGTTCAGACCAAGAAGAAGAAGAGATGGCTGCCAATGAGTTCATGGGAGACCTTGATATCCCAACAATTCCAGCATCCCCTTCAAGCATCTTGCTGCCCACCGCAGCTCGAAACTATGAGCTTAAATCTTCTCATCTTAATATGCCCCCTTCTTTTTATGGTTTACCTAATGAAGATCCATTAACTCATATAAAGGATATTTTTAATGTTGTGAGCTCTTTTCCCTTGACAGGTGTGACGGAAGAGCAACTTCGAATGAGAGTGTTTCCGTACACTTTGAAAGATAAGGCTAAATATTGGTTGAATTCTTTGAAGCCTGGTTCACTCATGACTTGGGGAGCCATTCAAAAGAAGTTCTTGGAGAAATATTTCTCCACGCAAAAAAACGACATGCTCAGGGACAAGATCTTTCTATTTGCACAACAAGATGATGAGTCGTTTTGTGAAGCATGGGAGAGATTCAACGGGCTGCTCAATCAATGTCCTCATCATGGGATTCCATTGAAGCTTCAGATGCGTATGTTTTATAAAGGACTAACCCCCCCTAGCCATAATATTGTCACTAATTTTGCAGGTGGTTCTTATAAGACTAAAACTCCAGAAGAAACATATGAACTCTTTGAGGAGATAGCAATGGAGACCCAACACACCGATACAAGAGGTAAACGTATTGCTGGTGGTTCTAATGATTCTTCCAGTGTGCAGATTTTCAAATTGGAACAAAAGCTAGATGCCCTCCTTGCATTGAACTCAAGAAACCCTTTGAAGGAAGTGTGTAGCATCTGTGAAACTCATGATCATCCTACCATTTCTTGTCCCTTTGGGGCTGCATATCCAGAATTTGTGCAAGAGCAAGCTAAGTTGGTGAATTCCTACAACCGTGGTCCAATAAATGACCCATATTCTCAAAGTTATAATCCAGGTTGGAGGAATCATCCAAACTTTTCATGGAGGAATACACAGAATCAATCGAATCCCCCTTCACTTCAAAGGCCACAACAATCATCATCGTTGGAGGATATAGTGAAGCAAATGGCAATCAACCAATCCACTTTCCAGCAAACAACACAAGCTGCCATCTCCAAGTTGGAAGTCCAATTGGGCCAGATAGCTACTGAAATAGCTCAAAGAGAACCTGGGAAATGGCCAAGTCAAACCGTGATCAATCCAAAAAACCAAGAAGCCAAGGCCGCTCATGTGCTCAGATCAGGTAAGATTGTTGATAACAAAGTTGGTTCTGATCTATCAAATGATGTTGTGGTTGTAGAGGATGAAGATGAAGAGGAAACCACAACTATGGAAGGGGAACAACCCAAAACGTCCCAATCTGCTCCTAAGGCCAAATCTGATTCTCAGGAACCCAATCCATTTCAATTGCAAAAAAGAGATGACAAATTTGTGCCATCACATCTTCATCAAGATAGATACATCCCACCTCCTCCATATATTCCACCGATTCCATTTCCAGGCCGCTTGAAGAAAGCAAATCAAGATAAGGCTTTTAAAGAGATTTATGATATTTTGAGTAAAGTTAATATCAATTTGCCCTTGCTTGATGTTGTTAAACATATTCCTGCATATGGAAAGTTCATCAAGCACTTGATGACTCACAAGCTCAAATTTACTCCAAGTGAAGAAGTAAAGCTCAACAAGAATGTGAGTGCTGTATTGCAAAGGAAGCTTCCACCAAAACTAGAAGATCCTGGCAGCTTTAACATTCCCATTAACATTGGAGATAAGACGGTTGGAAGAGCCATGTTGGACTTGGGAGCAAGCATCAATGTAATGCCATATTCAGTTTATCAGGCGCTTGGCTTAGAAGGGATAAAGAAAAACTCAATTCGTCTTGAACTAGCTGATCATTCTATCAAATATCCAAGAGGTATTGTAGAAGATATTTTAGTTCAAGTTAATACACTCATTCTTCCAGCTGATTTTGTAGTGATGGATATGGAGGATAACCCATATGTAGACCGTGTTGATCCCATTCTCCTCGGGCTACCATTCATGGCCACTGCAGACACAATCATCAAAGTGAAAGATGGCACCCTCTCCATGACTGTTTTGGGTGAAACTGCTGAATTTAAAGTGTTTGATGCTCTGTCTCAACCTTCTATCACTCTTGATACTTGTTTTTCAATTGATGTTGTTGATCATGAGGTTTCTTCTAAAATTGTGCAGAAAAAGTCTAATGATGCTTTGGAAGCGGTCCTAACACAAGAAGAGGAAGATCTCTTTGAATCATAGTTCCAAGAAGTGATGGCTGCCTTAGAAGTGTTTCAACCATACCCACCATCCTTTAGGCCACCACTTGAGCCTCTTGCATCATCCTCCACAAAATTGGAGCCATCCATTATCACCCCACCAAAGCTAGAACTTAA
>NC_047652.1:10698598-10757566 GCF_902201215.1 Prunus dulcis | reverse complement strand
TCATTTGTATGGTTGTTAGGGGAATTCAAGAAAGCCATGCTGGGTGAGCCACCCAAAATGATCATCACTAATCAAGATGCAGCCATGTCAAAGGCAATTGCTGTAACTCTCCTGACAACATTCCATAGATATTGCATATGGCATATCTTCAATAAGATTACAGAGAAACCCAACTTTGGAGAATGTTTTTCGGAAATGAAAAAATGCATATGGAGTATGGACAAGAAAGAAGAATTTGATGCAAAATGGGAGGAAATCATCACAAACAATGGGCTGCAAGACCATGCGTGGCTGAGCTCAATTCATGCTATGCGGGAGAATTGGGTTCCATCATATGTAAAACATGTGTTTTCGGCTGGGATGTCAAGTAGTCAACGGGCCGAAAGCTGTCATTCATTTTTCAAACAATATATTAACCGGAAAAACACATTGATGGAATTCATTGTACGTTTTGAGAGAGCTCTTGCTTCACAAAGACACAAGGAGTTAATGGCTGATCATGTTGATAACAATGAAAAACCTCCACTGCCATTTCAAACACCAATGCAACATCAAATGGGACGCATTTACACTCGGGAAATTCTGGAAATGTTTGAGAGGGAAGACTTCAGAAGTCTTTTATGCTTGTTCAAACTTGTAGAGAAGATGAGACGCACTGCAAATACAAAGTAAGGGTAAATCCGGGGGTGACACGGATGAAGGAGCTTGTGCATGATAAAGATGCCGATAAAGCTTATTGCAGCTGCAAAGGATTTGAATTTTGGGGTATTCCGTGCCGACACATCCTAGCATTCTTAAGAATGAAGCAGGTTGAGCACTTGCCAGACAAGTACATATTGAAACGATGGCTTCAAAGTGCGAAAAGCGGTGTAATATATGATAAGAATCACAAAGAAGTTAACGATTATGTTGATGGTTTGCTTTTGGTTAAGAGATCGAAAGTTTGCAAAGTTGCAAGTGATTTGATTGATTCGGCTTTATTGTGTGATGAAGGTTTCGAGTTGCTGGAAAAATCTTTTGAGGACATTCGTGGGAAGCTTACAAGGTTGGTGTCATCAAGAGCTCATGTCGAAGAACCCAATGGAGATGTCAGAACTAGTTATCCCCAACTCAGAATCAAAGATCCACATCGAGTGAAAGTAAAAGGGCGTGCGAAAAGAGTTAAAGGAGAAAAAGAGAAGGCAGCGCAACGACATAAATGTCGGTGCACTGAATGTAGGAAGACTGATCATGATAGACGGAGTTGTCCAAAACTTGCGAGCCCATAAGTGAATATGTGTTATATTGTGCTTTGAAATTTATGTTGTTGATGTTTCTTTTTTTCTTTTTTCCTGATGTGGCAGCTCTTCATCTTCCGACACAGTACTTGGTGGTCCAGTTGGTGAGAATTTGCAGCCCACTCAGAGCACGCAGGACAGTGAACCTACTATGACAAAGTCATTTATGCAAGAGTTTGATTTCACGTATGGTCCCGCAGTTTGAGCACTTATTGATACTTATTTACATGTTTTTGAAAGTATCTGGAAGCGTTAGTGAATCTTAGGTAAATGCCTCATGTCCATTGATACTAGACTATGGTTTATTAAACTCATAACTATCTGGAAGAGTTTGATTTCATTTATGGTCCTGGAGTTTTAACATTATTGATACCTATTTACATATTTTTTTGTCATGAACGGCACCATGCTTTCAATTCGTAACTCGAAGTTTTGGATCCATCTTTTGTTGAAGGTGGATGTCCCGGATGTCCTCTGGGGTTTGAGATTTTCAGAACCTGAAGCCCTTGCTTGAAGGAGAACGAGTTTGGGGGAATGCAAAGGGTTTTCTACACAAATTTGCAATGGTTGCAATGAATATGAAAATATCAAAGGGAATCTTGAAACTGTGACTATGTGTGAGTAAGAGAATCTTGAAACAATCACTATGTCTCTGTAAAGTCTCAACCAACGAATATCTATGTCAGAGAATCTTGAAACAAATTGTCTCCCCACCGACAATGAATTAAACAAAAAATTGTGAGCACTATTATGAAATGAACGCTTCTAATCCGG
Source organism: Prunus dulcis (assembly GCF_902201215.1). Classification (NCBI taxonomy): domain Eukaryota; kingdom Viridiplantae; phylum Streptophyta; class Magnoliopsida; order Rosales; family Rosaceae; genus Prunus; species Prunus dulcis. Next base: position 10,755,515 of record NC_047652.1, on the reverse strand, counting down.
AAGTTAGTGATCAAACTGTGATTGAACTCTAGGTTTGATAGTAGTGTAAAACAAAATAATAAGTTGCACGTAAGCATGATCGGGCATTAACATTAAAACAATAACCTAGATCGTGCATGCACATTTAAACACTAACCCAGATTGGGCATTCACATTTAAACACTAACCCAGATCGGGCATTAACAAAAACAAACAACCGCTAAAGGATTGCCTATGGATTGATACGGCTATCACCAGTCATTATCGTTGCCTTTTACTGGTTGGTGGCCTTGCTCTGTTGGGTGTGCACCGCTGGAGATGATTTCCTGTGCAGCAGACGGGGTTATGGCGTCCCAGTCAATATCTTTGTGGACATCGACAACGAACCGTCAGAATTTCTCAAAACCTTGGTTGAAAGCCACATACATTGCCTGGCCTTGGTTGTCGCCTCCTTTGTGGATGCTCAAAGATTCGTACGTAGCATCCTTCTCTGTCATATGCAAATCCTCTGCTGTGTGCTTTCTTCTTTGGGCACGAATTCTCTGCTTCTCTTTTCTGTAACGGGCTTTGTTAACTTGCCCAGTCAAATAAGCCAACTTCTGCTCAGCTCCGACACACTCTTGAGTCCAATAATGGACCAAGGAAGAGTTGTGTTCCAGTTTGTTCTTCATATCATTTATTTCCACAGCGGGATCATCGGAGTCCCCCTCGCTTGCGGAGGAGGTTGGAAGAGGCAGCGGTGGTGGTGGGGACCTTGGATAATTGGGGGCATATTCCCATGAGCCATAGGAGTCCCCCTGATTTGCTTTGGCGCTTGAACTGGCGGACATGTTGAAAAAATCGTCAAATTGGGGGATTAGGCTGAAGGTTTGTATGCAAAAAAGACGACTGGAAAGAAGAAAAGAGAGATGAAAGGCATGAGTAGCCCATAGGCATAAAACAACATTTATATATTATGTAAGGAAGTTTTCCATTTTGTTTTTTCTCCTTTTGTCCCATCACTTTAATATTTATATTTTTTAAAGTAATCAAAGTATTTGATTTAGTTAATCACAGGAGCCTCACATAATTAGTAAAAATGTTAGTACACACTTGAATTTTGATTTATCAAGTTTGAATGAGTTCGTAGCAATTTGCGAAATTTTTTCCCGATTTTTGTATATTTAGTTATGAATTTTATAAAAAAATAGCAATATTCATTTAAATTCACACCGAAAGGAAGGATGTGGCAATGGCCACTGGCGTACACGTGTGCACCTACTGAAGGGGGATGCGGTCAGCTGTCGCCATGTGTGTTATTTCTTTATGTTTTAAATTTTTTAATGCAAAATTATTTAAAAAATGGTAATAAATAGGAGAAAAATCGAAAAATTGCTTCCAGCTCCTTGTGCCGTTACAAAACTGGGGGAAGCTATAAATCATCCAAAGTGATTACGAAAACTCAATTTCGTACTTAATTTCATCTGATGTGACAATACAGAGTGAACACTCCATCTTTGGAATATGGTGATAACTTGCTTTCCTTTGAACCGTAACATTATATTTTGCAAAAATTAGAAGTGTACTTCCTTAATGTTCATTATCTAATTTATAAGAACATAAGTACCAGTTTCATTTGCTTCATATATAATTGTTCGGAAAAATATTTCTATATTTTCTTCTTTCAATTGACAGACACAATATGGTTCTTGTTATTTCATTGCTAAAATTATATATTTGAAACCAATAAGCAAACCTCTAAAATGCCAAGTTACGAACATAATTAGCTACCATATAAGTGATCAAATAAATGCTCAAACCTCAAAACTCACCCAATTACTTAAAAAAGTGGGAAACAAAAGCAGACTTCCAAATAAATTTATTCAGCACTGTATTTACTAATATATTTTTCTGCATAGCTGCATTATTTTATTCAAATGACCCAAAATGGAAACACACAAGAGCATTTACCTCATATATAAATATGCTATGAACATACAGAGTATCGACTAAGTTTTATATTTTATATTAGTAGATTATATTGTATACAAATCTTAAGCCACTATACTTATTTATTTAGTTAACTTCCAACATATATATAAACATTGTTATATTGTCTTTTAAGTATGTATTCTATATATTTATTATGTTGTCTTACTACTCTTTTTTCTTTTCAACATAGTAGTTATATAATTGGTTTTTTATTCCCTAATGGGGCGGGCCATGGAAATGGCATACCCACCCCAGATTCAACCCATTGCCATCCCTTCTCAAAAGAGATAAAGCCAATCCTCCATTACTTGATTACTATGCGACATAAATACCTGGATTATCAACAAATCCACCTCTGTTGTTTCTATTCCATGCCTTTTAGGCGTTATAAAATAACACAAAGAAATATGTGATCAGAAAATAATATAAACAAACTTCATAAAAGCACAACAATTTATGTAGACAAAAGTATGCTTAAAAAACCCAAAACAGTTTCCCCATTTGTTTACAATTGTCCTTCACATCTTACAATTGGATACATTACCTAAGAAATATGAACACTTCAAACCACATTGTTTACACCTTTAGGAGCCCACACAAAACGCCAAAAAAAGTACTCAAAATGAACCACACATTTGTTCCGAACAAAATACTGAAAACCCCTAAAATGAACTTTCTCTAGCAACGGTTTACTTCATGGCGATCCCGTCCTAGTTGTAGCTTGGGACAACACATCTTGCAAACTCGCGGAACAGCTCAAACCCTTTGCGTGCTTCTGCTTCCCTCATCTGCACAGACTCATTCGAAGTATTGAACCTTCAAACACCTTTTCCTTTCGCAAGCCTAACCCTCACTTTCATTATTTGGACTGATCGAAGGTGGAATTTCGCTTTCTTTTTCTCCTTCGCCAATGTTTCTTCATACCATCTTAGACGTATCTTCAGGCATTTGATTTCATGATCAACGCATCATACCGCATCTTGCTGATCCGAGCTACATCATCGTGGTCCTCAGATGAAAAGTTTATGGATTTCGCAGCTCCATCAGCAACATCTTCAGCTTTATTATTCCTCTGTGACAAAGGTTCTGCATTTTTTGCTGGAGTTGTTATAAGTATTGGGGGGGATTTTTTTAGGGGAACCCATTCTGAGTTTAGACTTGTTTGGAGCAAGTGGAGGTGCAATGGGAGATAAAATACTCCTACATTGGTATTTATAGAGCAGTCCCCATTTTCATTTTACCTGCCAAAATGCCAATGTTGACTTCGAGTGGGGAGCTGCAACTTTAGTTACCTTGAGAACTGGTGATGTCATATTTGCATTATTTGTATCATATACGATATTTTAATTTTCTTTACCGTTCGTATTTAGCATCATATATTTGCTAAGATGAAACTGTTAACTTGGTCATGTTCAAATGTAAGTTACCTTCACAACTTGTGATGTGATATTTGCATTATAAGTACCACAAGCACATTTTTTTGTTTCTTTATTGGTGATATGAGTTCATATTTAGTATCATATTTTAGAAGATGAAATTGTTTACTTGCTCATGTTAAATTCAGATTACCTTCATAACTGGTGATGTCATAAAACACTGTTTTCATTTTCTTTACTGTTAATGGTGCGTTCATATTTAGTATCATATTTCAAAAGATAAAATTGTTTACTTGCTCATGTTAAATTCAAATTACCTTCATAACTGATGATGTCATAAACACTGTTTTCATTTTCTGTACTATTAATGGTGCGTTGATGTGATATTTAGTTTCATACTTGGCTATTAAATTATTCACATGGTCATGTTAAAATGCAATGAATTTTACCTCCATAAGTAGTGATGTGATATTTGCATAATCATTATCATAAAAAGTATATTTAATTTTTTGACTGTTGACGTTGATTATTAGTATCATAAATGCGAACATCCACGAGGTGTACCTAAGCACGAAGCTGCGAGAAGACCATTTTGCCGCCAAAACCTGGATCATCCAGCTGTGTGAATTGTCCTATCAGTCACATCGGTTGGGAAATAAAGCCAATAATACATGATCTAAACCCAAGTTGTCTTCGTCCATAGTTTAGAAGACGACGGTTTGTTCCAATATATACCTTTCTTCCTGATTTGTTCCGACACATCGTTCATTATTCCTCCATATACCTTTTGCACTCCCTCTTCTCCAACAACCCAGATGAACATCCCAGACTTGGCATGGTTTAAGGTGCTGCTTTTGATTGGAAAGCACTCCTCTGAAGATCTGTACAGCATGGCGGGGACATGCAAGTTATTTGAAGAAATGCTGAATGATCCTCAGGTTTGGTGAACCGTGTCTGTAGAGAAGTACCAGTGACATCCTGGTTGGTACTGGTTTTATCAAGAGAAACCTGTTGAGTTCTTGCACAAGTGCAAGGAACACAACAATCCAGAAATCATTTATAGAGAAGCAGTAACTCAATTCTTCATATTCAAAGATGATGAGGCCGTCAAAAACTTCCGGGTGGCAGCTAAGGCAGGGCATATGGAATTCGGCTACATTGTTGGCTTGCTAGGGCTGGTGAACCCTACAGAGGGCGAAGAGGATGCGATGTAATTTTTGTAACATCTAAGTAATTTTTGTGCCATCTAAGCAAAACGAAGAAAATTGACATTCAAGCATGCAGGGCATTAATTATGAATCGACTGATGAGGTATACAATTTCGGGTATGGTGACTCATCCAACTCTTGCAAAGTTTTCTGCCAATAGAAAATTTTTTCTTAACTACGTTAACTGTGAGGGTAATCGGGAGTGGTATTTCTTGTTGATGCTCAAAATGGCCCGGCCAATGTTGAGTCCAACTTAGTGATTAGATGTGTTGGGTCTTCGGCAGGGAAGAGGGCTGAGGCCCTTGGTGAAATGGATTGGTGAGAGACCTGTAGAAGGTAAAAAGGGGAGAAGCAACCGTTAAGCTTCGGACACCGGTGTGGTGCGCCGAAGGCTCTCCGATGCCTAAGTCAGTTACGAGTAGTAATTCTGGCAGAGTAACAGTAAAAATAGGAGAGTAGTTCTTGGTTTTACCTGGGTACTGTTCCGTATTTATAGGGAAGTGTGTCACACCCCGGATCGGCTCCGCCATAGCACGATATTGTCCGCTTTGGGCCTCCCTCACTGCCCGCACGGTTTTGTTTCTGGGAGCTCACGGAGCAACTTCCCAGGGTGGTCACCCATCCTGGGATTGCTCCAGCCTCCCACTCGCTTAACTTCTGAGTTCTTACAACTCCGAAGCCAGTGAGCTCCCAAAAGGCCTCGCATAGGTTCAGAGTGGCGCAGCGGACCGGGCCCAACTCCACCTACTACGATATTGTCCGCTTTGGCACCCACGACTGGGCCCTCACGGGTTTGTTCTTGGGCCGCACTACATTCTCATGCGCACCCAAGAGGCCTCGCGCTAGATGGATGCGGGTGTGCCATATAAGGCACATCACCCCCTCTCCGTTTGGTTGATGTGGGATCTTACAATCCACCCCTTAAGGATCCGGGCGCCCTGCGATCAAGACATCCACACTCGCCCATTGGTGGCTCGACAAACCATGCCACTCCGAATGGCTCTCGCCAGAAAACGCGATATTGTCGCTTTGGGCCTCCCTCGCCTTTGCCAAGCGTTATTTTTTGTTTCTGAGAGCTGTTTTGGAGCAACTTCCCTGTGGTGTCACCCATGGGATTGCTCCAACCTCCAACTTGCTTAACTGAGTTTTCAACTCCAAATGCCGCGCGAGAGTTCAAAAGGCCTCAGATAGGTTGAGTTACCTTGTGGGACCGGCCCAACTCCACCTCACGATATTGTTAATTTGGCTTCCCAGTTATTTCCACGGGCCCTCACGGGTTTTGTTCTTGGAGCTTCTGACTTTCATGTTCAAACTCCAAGAGGCCTTTCAGCTGCCAGATGGATATGATGGTGTGCCATATAAGGCATTATCACCCCTTTTTTTCTTTTGGTTGATTTGGGATTTCTTACAAAGTGAATGTTCAAATTTGGGAGCTTTGCACAAAGTTCAATTGTGGGACTTTGTGCAAGCCGTTGTGGTGGCGACACGTGTCCTGGAGATTAGGTTTGGCATTTGGGAGCTTCGGCAGGTGTCTGGCACCTTGGAAGTGTGTCTTCCTTCGGCATGGGAGAAGGCGTGGCTGCCTTGGTGCTAGTCGCTTTGATGCTGGGTCTGCTCGGTTCATTATGGTGTAAACATTTCTCATGGGACTTGGCGGGTGACTACTCTGACACGGTAGCTGCCTAGAACAGTTGTGAACCCTGCAAATGGAAGAGGGAGCTATACTGCTTCCAGCGCAACCTCCGTAGGGAGACCTATTGGATTTAATCAATTAAATATCCATGGTATGCTATGTGTATTAAGGTGTGTTTTGGGTTTTGTTTGTTTTTATTTACAGGGAAAGTTTACCTTCTGTTTAATGTTTTTAATTCAAGGTCTGTTTATGGTAATGTTGTAGACGTTTGTGGTTTTAAGTCCTGTTATGGTTTGAAGGTCTGTTTTTGTAATCGGTGCACTTTTAAGATCCAATTTAAGTACAAGTTTGTAGACGTTTGTGTTCCATAGACCTTTGTAGCTTGCGTGCATATGCTTTAGATGGTTTTGAAATGGGGAATTGCTAGTTCCGATTCCCGAAGCAGTCATTCGTTGAAGATGACAGACACCCAAATGCCAGGGAGGTTGCGTATTGTCAACGCATGAGGGATTATCCTTTCAGTCAGACCGGATCTGAGCCATCTTTGATCTTCTAACATACTTTGGTGATGCTTTAATTACGTTTTCAATTTCCCCACATTTCTTGATTTGTCCTGCACTTGAAACTATATTTGAAAGATAAAAAATAGTTTAAAAAAGAAATCCCAAATTCTATTTTCACTAACATAATGATTTAAATATCGAATTTAAGGGAGAAAATAAGTGTTGGGTTTTTCCTCTTCACATTCGGAATTTGTCATACAATGTTTACAATTGTTGCAACCACAACAAAAATACAAAATTTCGATCCAATAATCCGGAAATCCCTTTTGACTAACAAAATGATTTAAATAGCATATTTAACCAAAAACTCCTTAAGAAGTATTAGTCAAAACTACAGACGGAGTATTCATCCTGATACATACTTAGGAAATTTCCCCCATTTTTTCTAAATTTTTCTGTATTTTTTACGATTTTCTGAAAAAAAAAAAGGGAATAAAATACACACGGAATGCCAAGTGGCTGAGTTGGTGTGGGGAGCTGCAGACCTCAGCGACACGCGGTGCATTCCTATGCCGCCACACGCCCTTTTTCAAATTTTTTATTCATTTCCAATTAAATATTAATTTAAAAATCGAATTTAAGGGGGAAAAATTCCAGAAAAAATCCTCCAGACTCGTGACGACATTTCCTTCCATGAAATATCTGGAAAAAGGCTGCGTCATATAAATATCCATACATAATTAATGTGATCGAACAAATAAGAGTCTAGGGTTTGAAAAGTGTACTAGTGTTTTGATTTGCATCATCCAACACTAGGGTTTGTTCCCTAATTTTAGTTTTCCCTCACACCAAAGTCCGTTATTCTACTTTCAGTACGAAGTATTCATCCCGATACATACTTAGGAATCCCCCCCCCCCTTCTTTTTATTTATTTATGAATTTCCTGTATTTTTTACGATTTTCTGAAGAAAAAAAAAGGAATAAAATACACACGGAATGCCAAGTGGCGGAGCTGGAGTGGGAAGCTGCAAACCTCAGTGGCACGCGGCGCATTCCCATGCCACCACACGCCCCTTTTCAAATTTTTTATTCATTTCCAGTTAAATATTTATTTAAAAATCGATTTTAATGGGGAAAAATTCCATAAAAAATCCTCCGGACTCGTGACGACATTTCATTCCATGAAATATCCGGAAAAAGACTGCGTCATATAAATATCCATGCAGAATTAATGTGATCGAACAAATAAGAGTCTAGGGTTTGAAAAGTGTACTAGTGTTTTGATTTGCATCATCCAACACTAGGGTTTGTTCCCTAATTTTATTTTTCCCTCACACCAAAATCCGTTATTCTACTTTCAGTACGAAGTATTCATCCCGATACATACTTAGGAATTTCTCCCCATTTTTTCTGAATTTCCTGTATTTTTTATGATTTTTTGAAAAAAAAAAAGGAATAAAATACACACGGAATGCCGAGTGGCGGAGCTAGAGTGGGAAGCTGTAAACCTCAGCGACACGTGGAGCATTCCCATGCCGCCACACGCCCCTTTTCAAATTTTTTATTCATTTTCAATTAAATATTCATTGAAAAATCAAATTTAAGGGGGAAAATTCCAGAAAAAATCCTCTGGACTCGTGACGACATTTCCTTTCATGAAATATCAGGAAAAAGGCCGCGTCATATAAATATCCATACGGAATTAATGTGATCGAACAAATAAGAGTCTAGGGTTTGAAAAGTGTACCAGTGTTTTGATTTGCATCATCCAACACTAGGGTTTGGTCCCTAATTTTATTTTTCCCTCACACCAAACTAGGGTTGGAGTGGGAAGTTGCAGACCTCAGCGACACAAGGCGCATTCCCATGCCGCCACACGCCCCTTTTCCATTTTAATTTTTGTCTTACTCATATTTTCATTTGATAAACGCCTTTAAGGCTACAGTTTAGGGTAAAAAAGTTATTAAAAATTCCCCACAGCAGTGCTTTTTATTTTCCAGCTCATGTATTAGGGTAAAAAATATAAAACAATATTCAACTTTAGAATTCCCTGCTCACGGATTGTCGGGACCAAAAAAGGCGAATTCAAACTTCAAACTCCATATATGTTTCGACCAAATAATAAAATCCAATTCCTTTTCAGAATCGGGGAAAATAATTTGGGGGTTTTGACCAAATATTTGGAAGGGTATAATTCTTATGTTTTCTTCATTTTCAACTATAGGCAAAGCGATGTCGATTTCTTCATCAAACACTAAAGCAAAGAGGTGTCGGCACTGCAATGCTGAGATGATGAAGATAATTTCCAAATCCGAAAGGAATCTGGGCAGACCGTATTGGAAGTGCTTCACAACATATGTAAGTATAATCTTCCCAAACCTCGTATGTAAAACCGAATAAGCTGTATATAGTAAACAGTAATCCCAAATGAAACTACTCCAGATAAAAGAATATGGTCTGACATTGTAATCCCGGACTGAAAAATGTAGTTTTGTTTTGTTTTGTTTTTTTGTTTTTATAGGGAGCTACAAGGTGTAGTGGCTATGAATGGGTGACAGCAGCCAACACCCCAAATGAATCTGACATTCAAAACCAGGTGGATGTGAAGGAACTTAATGCATATGCTGAAGTAATCCGTATACTGAAGGGCATTCATAAAATCTTCCTACTACTGTTAGTTCTATCATTTCTGAATTTGACTGTTAAATTGATGAAAAAGTAAGAAATGTTTTAGGTTTAAGTATATGTTTTGTAATTTTGTAATCCGGACAGCTACATATAAGACGTGTTTGGAAATGTAGAAATATAATTACGCCTTCAGCACAATTAGTCAATGACCAACTTCAACATTTCATATGCCTGCATCTTAACTTCACAATCGTGTTTGCCCTAAACAAGATACATTACTATTTATTCGACATTTGAAAAGAATCATGCACCATTTAGGGTTCGGGCTCAGCATACTGTCAACAATATGTGTTGAGGGTTTCATACAGCTTGTATTTGAACAAAATACAAAAACTAATTCTTTAATTTTAAGTGAAAAGGGGGAGTTGGATCATAAAGAAGACTTTGTTCCTTAACAAACAAGAAAACTACCTTTTCAAAACCTTACTAAAATAGAAAGGGGAAAGAAGCGCTCAAGCATGCGAAGAAAGCTCTTCAAGCTTTCCTTATATTATTATAGAAAGGTTTGTTTTCTAACTCGTGAATATAAGGTGTGTTACCAACAAAATTGCCCACCCGGGTAAATTAACTTTGCAAGTTCATATACTACACTACACCCACCCAGTTAAAAACTTTGCAAGTTATAGTATCTCCTAATGAATCACAGCTACCAATATCCCTGCAACAACTGTACAACGAGCTTCAACCGATAAAAGGGCATGGCTTCATGGGAAATCTTGGCCAGGTCTACATTCGAGGTCAGAAACTCGCAGTATTTGAGGATGCACATCCCACAGTTGCCCCTGAAACATATCGAAGAAGCTGTTATACGTGTTCAACAAATCCATTTCATAAGACAATCCTTCAGGTGGAATATTACTAACACGCATACTGGTTGGGGTGCATCCATGATGCGAATAACTGGCCACTCACTTTTCAGAAGTATACCGTCGCTGATATATCTAGATTCCTTTAACAACCGGGGCAGCATTTTCGCCACCGGCTGCACTGCCCGTTCGATGGCTTGAGTTCTGCACAGATCTACTTTTGAATCATATGCCCTTATCTCACACTCTTTTAAATCAACAACAAGTAAGATCCAGTGCTTCTGCCTTTGTAGGTTGAAGGGCAAACAAACGCAATTAATAGATGACCATGATTTAGCCAACTTAGGCGCCCTTGACCATTCCTAGTAGACCCTTGTTGTGCTGCCTGTCCTCCTTTCCCACATACGCCTTCATTTGCTTGTAATCCAAGGCTTCTACATAGTGGCACACGAGTTATGCATCATAACGGATACCAAATTTGAAAATAAACAATGCTTAAGAAATAATACAGACCTGAAAAGTGGTGTCTAGTAGCGTCTAGTCAGAACCTACCCAGTTGCCAGAGCTCTCGTGGCGCACCCGTAGCAAAAGCAAGGCTATGTCTATGTTCTACATAAAAGGGTTGTTTCCATTATTAAATCAATAAATCACTACATAGCATGGGCATTTCGACAAAATTCCAAATCAATCAATGCTTATCGAGTCATCCAACTAATCATCCTTGGTCAGCAATCGAACAAAGAACATAACCGCACATGTGAACTATATTTGTGAATCATTATTATTATCAATTCCGTTTAACCATTCATTCAATAACTAATCATAATAAACCATTTACATTTCACTAAGGATGGGTAGTGGGAACTTACTTTTCTTCTTGTCCCCATTCCTAGCAAAATTCTGCAACCTCCAAAAAGGAATCGTGAGGAACAGGCCTGAGGGGGTTAGCAATTGTGTCCTCCGAAATATTGGGAATCTCCTGGCCTGTCCAAGGAGTTTCCCTTACCACTGCCCTTCGCCTCTTCATCGCAGGGCCAAAAATCTCACTCTTTCCCCGACGCTTCTTTTGCCGGACCCCAACTATAACATCTTTGCCACATTCACCCTCAGCAGTGGACATGTCAATCTTTCGAGGAGGATTCATAGGAAATTTAACAAGGGTGACACACACCACACCCGGATCATCCCAATTTATATCCGGGGGTGTATATTGCACCTCTTCTTTAGCATTTTGTACATACTGCTCTCTCGATTCGGCTACTCCACCATCCTCAGTTTTATCACTTCCTCTCCAGCATCCTCAGTCTTCTGACTCTCCTCTCTAGTATCCTCATCCTCAGTCTTCTGACTCTTCTCTCCAGCATCCTCAGTCTTATTCCTCTCCTCTCCAGCATCCTTAGTCTTATTCCTCTCCGCTCCAGCATCCCCAGTCTTCCTCGCGTCTGCATGACTGGTACACTTTTCCAAGCATAAAACTCTCTCCTCTAGCTGACCCTTCTCACAGTGCAATACTGCAACCTCATTCCTCAACTGCTGCACAACAGAGTTTAACTCATCAAGGTCCTTACATACCCGCGGACCTATACTGGTTGCATCAAATTCAAGAACATGTGATCCCCAACTCCAATACGGTTGGCTCATCTCCAATTGACTTGGTCGTAAGAGGCGCAGTATAACAGGCTATCAAACACATAGAGTTAACAGGTCATACACAATACTAAACAGCTTTCTTCATGAAACAAACTTAGTACTGAAATAAATTATTAACTACACACCTGTTTGCTTTGAAATATATAAGCGTTCAGCTTTCTAAACTCAGGCACTTTATCCGTGGATTCCCATCGGCAAATTCGAAGGACTAATGCAGGTTCCTCGATCCGCTTACAATATCTAAGGAGGGGGAATTCCCAATTTAGCAATTAATTCATACACCCAAATCTACAACAAATAGATTATCAAAGTCAGTACTTAATTACGAACTAAAATTTTACAAACACTAATTTTGAACTACATCATACCTAGAGAGCATAGCTCAATCCCTTTATTCTCCATCCAGGTCTGTTAATTCTTTTAGGCTTCTCAACTTCCACATTTTTCTTCCCTTTTCTCACTGAACTCCGTACCGCCTTTTTCCCCTTTTTCTGTCCTTTTCCTTTCCCATCATTCTCTTCATCACTCTCTTTCTTCCTTGGAACAAACAACAAAGAATCTTGCAGAAACTCAAAAGATATAGATCCCCACGGATAATTGTTGAATTCGTCCATTTTATGAACCAAATGTAAGTACTCCTCGTTTATCTTCACATTTTGGTTTTACCCATTATCACAAACTCCACAAAATATAGCAGTCCCAATTTGAACGAGTCCTCGCTTCCTCTTTCGGACTTTAGGAATGCATTTTCTAAGTCAATGCAAGTAATGTGACCCCTGTTGCTAAAATGCGCTTTCATAAATCGATTATGAGCATCCCCCTCGGATGTTATGTCAGGCTCTGTTCCACATTTCAGACCACTTATCAAACAAAAATCCTTTACACTAAATTGAGCAACATTGGACCCTATTGCATAACTAAGGCCCAGCATGTCCTTAACACCAAGTCCTCCGACTCGCCGGAGAGCCAGAGCATGCACAATTTGACCACTAAATGCAATTTTACGGAGGCCCAACAGGTGCCCAAAACAGCTCTCTCTAAATCTTTTCATAAGCGATTCACTGAAATGCGCCCCAAAATTACACAGGACTGAATTCGCCACACACAAATTATTCACCCGCGCAGCATAGACCTCTGACTCCGGCAAACAAAGTTCAAACCCACATTCCATTTTATAACTGCAACAAACACCTTTTGCTTAAGAAACAGAAGTGATACCTGCTCACAAAATTATGAACACATTCACATATAGAAGTGATACCTACTCACAATATTATCTACACATCTTCATCACATTAAGATACATAATGAATACCCACAAACACTATTTTCAACACATTCACATACATAATGGATACCTACTAACACTATTTTCAACATATTAAGATGCAAACTGATACATTATTTTCAACTCATTAACATACATAATTAATACCTACAAACACTATTTTCAAACATTCAGATACATAATGGATACCTACTAACACTATTTTTAACATATTAAGATACAAAACTGATACACTATTTTCAACTCATTAAGATGCATAATTTTCACCTAGAAACACTATTTTCAACACATTCACACACAGAACTGATACCTACCAAATTATTTTCAACACATTAACATACATAATTGATACCTACTACAAGATGCACTGATCCTTCTGCATCCCAAATCATCTCATATTCACATTTAAGATTCAATTTTCTCTTCTGCGTTCTACTTCTAATGGTACTTATTCTTTGTTTTCCAAACCCCATTAAATCCCTAAAATTATGCCATACACTCACACCACTAGATGGGCAAAGTAGGATTACAATGACCAACACATGAACGTTCCTGGAATTTTAAGAAAAGACAACAAGCAAGCACAATGCAAAAAAAAAAAAGGAACAACCAATAGCTGTGAATCTACACTTCAACAAATTACCACAATAAATTGCGATAAAAAGACAACCCAACTTTTGGAAAAAGTAAATAATATTTAAACCGCAGAAATACTTTAAAAATTAGTTACTATGCTGCAACAAATTACTAGAAACTAGAAAAAGATGCAAAAAACAACTGAAGCCAATTTATATTTTTGCAAACACAACTACTACAGAGACAAACTACTCTTATCCAGAAAATCAAAGCCTAAAATCCTACACCAGAGACAGACTACTCTTACCCAGAAAATGAATGCCCTAAAATCCTAAACATTATTTAAACATGAAGTGATTTAATCATTAACTAAATGCAATATAACATGCAAACTTTAATATGAATGAAAGAGAGGGAATTCGAAAGAAACGTACCTTCTCAGACGTTCAAATGAGAAATATTAGATGAGGGAGGAAGCGAAAGAGACAGAGTACACCAAGGAGTTTCTGCGACAAGAGAAATACACAAATTTATGTATGGTAGGTATTTTGGATGTTTAGGGTTGATTCATAAATTCATAAATTCATAAATTCATCAATTTATTGACAAGAAAGGCGCAACTGGCCACTGTTAGGAAGAAGAAAGGCGCGTTTTTTCGAAACAGGCGTGACTTGACACTTGGGCTAAGGGGAACTGCAGGCTACCTGTTTTTACCGTAAGCTTGCTTTTTCTCTTTAGCCGTTTAGATAATTTGAATGGCTGGATTTGGTTCTCATATAACGTTCGCACATAAGCATTCTCACTAGATAACCGCCCATTCAAGACAATAATAAGAGGTTCAGACCAAAAAATAAAAATGATTAGAGGCCTAAAAAATTGGGTCCGTTAATAAGTCACCCTAACAATGGTAAAACTTGGCCCATACTCTTGGTCCTTTATATGTCCTAAAGGCCAAAACATTTCGCGTTTTCGCTCGCAACGTGTAAACCCTAAACCCTTGTACTACTGGGGCCTGCAAATTGGGTCCGCCAAATCTCCGGTTTCGCTCTGCTCACTGCCTCCTTCGTTCATCGTCGGCAGACCTATTGCTAAGGTACCACTGCGGTTCTGCGATCTCCGATTCTTTGTTTTGGTTTGGTTGGTTTGCTGTCATTCCTGCGATTTTGCAAAACCGATTCTTGGGTTTCGGGGTTTGCTGGTTGTTTTGTTGAGCTTTTAGGGTTTAGGGTTTAGGTATTTTCATGGAAAATTCCTTATTGGCGTCGCGCCCCCTTCACTGCCTTCATCTACCAACAACATATTTCTCTGCCTGTTTCTTTTGCTCTGAGCTCTGAGCTCTAAACTCCCTCTCCTTCTATCTCTTTCTCTCCGTTCGGCGCCGCTGCCATCCAAAACCTCCATTTAAACCCCAACATTCAGACCTAGAAATCTTCTCCATTTCTTTCTCCTCTGCCCCAAAGATCTATCACCTCCACTGGTACCCACCACCACCACATCTCTCCTTTCATTATATATTTTTGTCTAACGTTCTATTTGGTAGCTGAGAAAAGGATATGGGAACAAATTTTATGTTTTTATATTATTTGGTCCACATTTTCTGCCTGGTTGCTGAGAGTAGGTTTTTTAAACAAAAATTGTAATTCTGGTTGTGTTTGGTTATTTTTGGACGATTTCTTGTTTATATTTTGAGCCCTTGTTTTATATTTTTGCTGTTCTTATGGCTGAGACCTTGAATTTCAGTTTCTTGGTTGTTTTGATTTTCTGAAAAAGATTGAATTTTGTGTTTTGCTAAGAGAATATGATATTCCGAAATTATATCTAAAATTCTGAAAATAATTTACTTCCGAAAATTCTGCATCAGAATGGATTTATTATATTCCAAAATTTTGGAAATCGGAATCAGGACTGAAAATCAATTCCGAAAGTTTTTGGAACGGAATTCAGAACACTTGTTTCCGATCCGTTCCGGCCGAAACACGGCCCTAATTGGAACTGCTTTCTAGTGAGAGGAGTTAGTAAGTTTAGTAAGTTTTCAGATTCTCTTCCTTGTTCATTTAGCAAACCTCTAGCAATTCATTAGTTGCCTAATAAGCACTTGCTCCCTTATTTGCAGTTCTTTCCAGATTCACATTGCTCTGTCTAGTTTGCAGCTGCACTTTAGGCTTAGAATGTGGCACTCATGACTAAATATTTTGTTTAATTTTCTTGGTTCGTGGTTCATTTGCGTTTACCACATTGTTTCTTTATATGTTCTCAGCAAGGAGGAATATGAATTTCAACAACGTTAAGGTTCCCAAAGTGCCAGGCGGTGGTGCAGTTTCTGCTTTACTTAAGGTGGGAATAATTGGTGGGCTTGGCTTGTATGGAGTTGCCAACAGTATATACAATGTCGAGGGAGGGCATAGAGCCATTGTGTTCAACCGTATAATTGGTGTCAAAGACAAGGTATTAGTTCTAAAAAATTATTAATTATATAGAATGAAACTTTCTTATCTGCATTTCTTGTTTCACGATCCATTGTGTAATTTTTTTATTATTAATTTTGCAAAACTACCTTTATCCTCTTGTGATTCTTTCTTCCTAACAGTAATATATACAGAAATATATACACTGATGGTGCATTTGCATTCAAACTGTCGATTTGAAACTTCCGGCCAATATCACACTTTATATACATTTAGACACAAATTTATGATCGTGTTAGTTATATCAATTCAAAATATTCCATGATTGACTGCTAGTTTAGTCCATACTTTTGTTGATTTTCGGAGCGTATTTTCAATAGAAATGCAGTTATTTTGTGGGTTTATTTGTTTAAGAGATGTCTGTTTTAAGTCTCCATAATATCCCTTCAGTAACTCTATTTATATGTGATTTTAATTTTTCCATCTATTGAGATGGATCCAACATGAGTAGCAATCCTATCAATAATAACAGAACACCAGTGATGATGATACATATTTCAGAGATATCTCATGTAAAAATCATTTAACAGATATGAGAAACTTTCTGGGATGGTGGTATCCTTTATTAAAAGAGTTTTTCAATGAATGGAGTCTGCCACGCAATTTATAAAGTTAAAGTGGTGCCTACCAAGTCATGTTCTTAATTTTTCCAAGTGAAAGATGAATCTAACAGCTTGTACACTTACTGTGTACATGTCAAACATATTTTAGATCTCAAAATATGTTCTTTATTGTTAATAAATCTGTACTTCATTATCAATCTGTTGCAAAATCTGTTTGCTTTTGCCCTCTGTTTTATGGTCTGTTATATAATATTGTACACTAATGTTGCATGTGCAGGTTTACCCAGAGGGGACACATCTTATCATTCCCTGGTTTGAGAGGCCAGTCATTTATGATGTCCGTGCACGACCTCATCTGGTGGAGAGTACTTCTGGCAGCCGCGATCTCCAAATGGTTGATACATTTTCTTTTTCTTACTGTTACATGAAATTTTGACAACGTCATGGTTTGTAATATATGCTTAAATAATTCTTTTAATTCTTTGGTTGCACATGTTTAATGTGATGGAATATTGGGAACACATGTTACTCATTGCATCTCAGTTTCAGTGGCAGGTGATCTCAAGCAACTGCCACAGTAACTGTTGTGTAATAGAAAAGTATATTATACATTGTTACTCTACTCATCATGTTTTGATTGTTTCTCCTGTCTTAGGTTAACTTACAACTCATTTGTAGTTATATTTCATTTAGCTATGCAAATTTGCAGGTTTATCATGTTTGGGATTTGGGGAGCACAAAATTTTGCCGATGAATTGTTTATTCTTCTACTTGAAGATTCAATGCAAGTTCAAATTTTAGAGGACAGTCAGTTGGACAATCAAATTTTAGAGGACAATCAGTATTCTGTTTAATTCATATATTTTCATTGTTGGTTTTCGATGGACAATCAGTTCAAATTTCTAACCTTAAATTAAATATCGCATATAGTTATGGATTAAAATCGTGAGTTGAAAGCAAATCTCTGAGATTTTTTTAGGTGTATGCTGGCATCTAGTTGTTTACTTTTCTGTTCGGTCATTTTGCACTTCCTTTCCTATAAACCAAATCTCTACCCCCTTTTATATGTGTGATGTGTAGTGCTAACTTTTCTTGTTGCTTCAAACGAAGTACTTTAGTATGTTTCTCCTCATTTTATGGGGAAATCCAAA
The DNA here is from genome assembly GCF_902201215.1 of Prunus dulcis. Taxonomy (NCBI): domain Eukaryota; kingdom Viridiplantae; phylum Streptophyta; class Magnoliopsida; order Rosales; family Rosaceae; genus Prunus; species Prunus dulcis. Next base: position 10,737,658 of record NC_047652.1, on the reverse strand, counting down.
TTTGAATTTTACCAGTATTCATCTTTTAGCACCTGCATCCTATGTTCCAAACGTGCAATCATCAGAAAAAAAATTTAGCAACTAGGTTTAATTTTAGAGGTATTTCAGTGGTTTCAGCTTATATTGTCCGTAGTTGCGATCCTGAATGTTATCTTTTGTTTACTCATTGTGCTGTACAGGTCAAAATTGGGCTTCGAGTTCTTACTCGTCCTGTACCAGACCAGCTTCCTACAGTTTATCGTACTCTTGGTGAGAATTATAATGAGAGAGTCCTTCCTTCTATTGTTCATGAAACTTTGAAAGCTGTTGTTGCACAGTATAATGCCAGCCAGCTCATTACTCAGAGAGAGGTAGGGAGCATAGCCCGTGTTTGACAGTTCACGTGCAATGAGTTTAGTTTATTGTATATTAGTTAAACACTATCGAAATTGCTAATGATGTAGGTTTAAGATGCAAATTGTTCATGTTCTTGGTCCTTGCTTTCTATTTATGCATATGCTCTTCATTTTCCTATCTGGTCACTTCGAAATTTTATACCCCTTTTTCCGTAGTGCATCTACTCTCGTATGGTTTCTGGATTAAGTGTTGTGTTAGTGTTGATTGTCCATTTTATGTTTAGACTGTTAGTAGGGAAATACGAAAGATTTTGACTGAAAGGGCAGCCAATTTCAACATTGCGCTGGATGATGTGTCAATCACCACCCTCACTTTTGGGAAGGAGTTCACTGCTGCAATTGAGGCGAAACAAGTGGCTGCACAAGAAGCTGAGAGAGCTAAATTTGTTGTGGACAAGGCTGAACAAGACAAGAAAAGTGCTATCATCAGAGCAGAGGTCAGTTATAACACATTCTCAAAATAGATAATATATGCTAGACCTGGCAATGTTGCACACGACCTGTTAACACGACACAAATTCGCACGAAATTATCAGTATTTGGGTTGAGCTTAATGGGTCTGGTTGAAAACGGGTGAACCTGTTAGCCACCTGTTAAGTTAACGGGTCGTGTCGGGTCCATTCGCGAATATTTGCTATCCACCCAAGGAGGGTGGTTTTGTAATTTTGTATCACAATTCATATTACAAAAAAAACACCCACCAACTTCACTTTGTTTTTTACTCTTCTTCTCTCTCACCGAATTCTCTCTGTGTCTTCACTTTATTTTTTATTCTTCTCTCTCGTTTTTTCCTCTTCTTTTTTTCTTCTTCTTTCCCTGGCACAGTTTTCTTATTCCTCTCTATTTTTTTTTTCTTCTTCTTGCTGTTTCCCCAGCATTCTTCCTTATTATTATTTTATTTCCTTCTCATAAGTATATCTCCTTCTCTCTCTTTTTAGAATCCAAATTTCCTTTCTTTAGATGTGAAAGTTGAGAACCAGTGAAGAAGACTTCTTCACTGCCCGTCCATGTTGTTTGGGCTTTTGAGTGGTTGTTATGGTGTTTATGAGATGGAAATTGGGGGAGAAAGGAAAGAGATAAGGGGTTGCTGGCTGGGCTCGGTGATAGTTTTTTATTTTATTTTTTCTGATTTATTCTTAACGGGCCGTGTCGGATATTCATGAATTGTAATGGATAGTGTTTGGGTCTAGTATTTGTCACCCATTAACTTAATGGATCGTGTAGTGTCAACCCGTTACCCGTTAACACGACCCGTTTGCCTGGTTATATACTGATCTTGTATTAATTGCAAGGTTACCAGCCATTAAACTGAAAGTGTTGGTTCTTATGGATATATCCTGAGTGAAGTCATGGAGAAACCGTGTGCATGTAACCCAGTGCCTTATAGCTACAAATTCAAAGTGCTTCCCTATTAAGAATTACTTTGGATTTATTTGCGAGTTCCAAATCATAATATAATGGTTGTCCTTGAATCAACATCAGTGATTTTTTATTGCATAGTCCTCCATGGATGTTCTTTAGAAATAAATCATAAAGCTCTGTTTATATAATAAATTTTTTAAAATCATTTTTACGCAAATATGTCCTGTTACTGTCTTTACATTATATCTCTGTTCGTTCCATGTGATGAAAATAAAATAGCAGCACGGTTATTGTCTGTATGAACATGGACATCACTTTTAAACACATTTTACTTAATCATTTGTCCCTGTTGATCAGGGTGAGGCCACAAGTGCCAAGCTGATTGGTGAAGCAATTGCAAACAATCCGGCATTTATTACACTGAGGAAGATTGAAGCTGCAAGAGAGATTGCACATACGATCTCAAATTCATCGAACAAAGTTTACTTGAACTCAGATGATCTGTTGTTGAACCTTCAGGAGATGAATTTGGACTTCAACCGGAAGAAATAGGCTCTGCAGGTTGTACCTGTAATCTTTTCAATTTTCGATTGTAAAATTGTGGAAATATTTCCTTTAAAAGTTGAGTAAATGGACCTTAAAAGTTCAGTCTTTTGACGCACCACCAGTTGGCATGGCAAGCGGCTCTCTGTGGAGATAAATTCTAAACATTTAATGGAACTTTTGAGGGTGCAGTTACTCTTAGGTGTTTCACATGTTGACATATGATGCTCGTATTCGTCTGTTCCTCAAATGTTGCGTTTCTCATGTTGATTTATGATGCTCGTATTCGTCTGTTCGCTAATTGTTGCATTTCTCACATTGATGCTACTGTTTGCGATTAAGTTTCACTGCTAGACATGCCCTTGTCGGGCTTTGACATCGTTGGGTGGCTCAACTTGTATTGGATTGGAGTTGGAGTCAAAGTTCATACCTATGAGTCTCACCATTCTAGGTGGCACTTGTAAGACAATATGTTACTGTTGTCCAATTTAACGACTTGAGTTTCAACACACCAAACGATGGGTAGGATTTTTGTCCGTTTTAATTGAAATAGTCCAGTTCAGTGTTATCTGCCAAACATTGTTGATTTTACTCAAGAACAGAGGTTAATTGACCCCAAACCAAAATAAAAAAGGCTTAGGGCCAATTTGTTATCTATTTTATTTTTAGTTCTTAGTTTTCAATTTTTTTTGTGCTCGAGTATGGAGGAAAATAAGAGTGAGAATGAGAGTAAAGATGAGATTGAGAAAGAGGATGGATGGGAGGGGGAGGTAACAAAAGTGAAAATAATTTTAAATAGATTTCAATTTTTAGTTTTTGTTTCCACTTTTGTTACTCATTCCCATCCTCCCCTCTCATCTTTTCTCTCAATTCATCTCCACTCTCATCCTTACTTCCATTCTCCCTTTTTTTCCTCTATACTTTAACATACAAAAATAAAAAATAAATAAAAAAATTTATCAAACCAGACCTTAATAAATGTTACCATCAATTTCGGAACCACAATTAAGGTACATAACAAATATCACTTTTTTTATCTACCTTTACCCCTCTCATCATCGCAAGCCTTTTGGCCAGTCTATATCAATTAGTGCCTGCATTGACTGTTTGAACGCCTCTAATTAAGAAGTTTTTAAACAAGTCTTTGTCTTGAAGTTGTCTAATCGCTATCCAATCTCCCAATAATTCAGTGACCTAACAGTGGACAAGAATCATCAACTGGATTATACGTATTAATTTTATCTCCGTTGTGGAAAACTTTTGTCCTCCTAATTAATTTGATGCTTTATTCAAATTTTTTTTCTTCAAGTTTCCCCTAAATGCAGTTTGTTTTCGTGGATTTTCTTTCTCGAATCTTTGTGTTGGGCATTCTCTCTCTCTCTCTCTCTCTCTCTCTCTCTCTCTCTCTCTCTCTCTCTCTCATAGAACAGATGGTCCCATTTCCCTTCCTAAGAAAAGATAGCAGCTAGCTAATTAGCCTTTATAAGAAAGAAAGAGAATGAGTGCGCTTTTAGGTTTGCTTTCTAAGGCAAAAAGAGAATCTTCGATCTTTTATGTCATTGCATTATTACATGATCATTTTGTTGGTAGTAGCTAGCTTACAGCATGTCCATTGTCCAATATACCACAATACAACAATTTGACTCTTCTCAATTAGTGAACATATATATATATTAATTTAGTTAAAAATTTGAAATTCTTGACTTAGTTTCACACATATACATTCCGTTGAGGATGCCTCACTTATTTGAGGGACACCCTCATAGAGCCTACTCCTCATTTTATTTCACGAATCCAAACGTCTATTTTGTAGATATTTATTCAAATATTATCTTTACAAAAAATCACTTGAACCCAATATCATTTGACCACTCAATTAAATTATTAAAATTTAAGTACTTTCTTGAAGCACCGTGTTTATTGATTTTGTTGGTCTCAATTAGATGCCTTAATTGAAATACAACTTTGTTTGCATCGTGTTTATTGGTGTGGGACTCCCAAATTGAAATGCATATGATAAGATATATATATACTTGCTTCTGATTAATTAGCCTCTTTGATTAATGGTCTGGTTTAGCTACGATTTTTCAATAATTTTTTTTTATACAACTAATTGAGGGCATGAAAATCTCATTATGTAATCAAATGACAAACTATAAAAGTTCCTTGGTACCATGAAATAATTCTAGACTGAAGAAGATTGCCGACTTTTGATTACCAACTGATATGTTGTGTTGGTATTTTATTTGATGTGCACGTATAAGGTTGAGATTGAGTACAAATGTAGAATAAACGAGACAATGCCACATGGGTTTGTGGTGTCTCCAAAAATGGTGTAATAAGTTTGGGTGATACATATTATAATAACTTAAAGAAACAAAAGGAGAAAAATAAAAATGAAATAGGTGGGTTTGCAAAAAGTTTATATTCTCCAACTTTTTATAAGCGAAAAGCATGTGAGGCTCTGCAATATGGATTCCTCAGATCCAAATCTGGTCTCCTTTTTTTTGGAATTTCGTTCAAATGTGAAAAGCATTCTCCCTCTGCACCGTTTCCAAACCTAATTTGATAATTTGTCCATTAAAGTTAATTCCTGAACTTGCAATTACTTAAACCTACAAAAATTACTAATTATTAATATTTACCTGCTTCTCTACGAATTCTTACTACAAAAACAAACCCTAGGGTCTTCTTTTTCTTCTTGCACCCTAGGGTTTCGAAGAGTGCAATTTGCAATTATACATGGTCCATAGATAACATAATTTCATCCTATTTATTTTTGTACTGTATGTATAAAGCATTCCGTCGCATCATATATAGAATTAATTAATTAGGTGTACTGTAATCTCACATGAATAAGGTTTCGTTGGATGTTTGGTTCAAAGTTGGGAACATGTCCATGCCTTGAAATCAGAGAATACTTTCAAAAGCTAGTTTGAATTGAATTGAATTGATCAAACAAGGTTTACAGCAATAATAATAATGCAGTCTTGTACATTTTCAAGGTTATAAGACAAGCCAGGAAACAAACATACCCGTGGTGACAACATTTTGCTTTTACCCAAACCCTTCTATTCAAATATCTATATGCATGGTTCCTAACTCATAAGAGAGAATTATATTTGTCTGATCTATTTGTTTCGTCCCTAAGACTACAAATTGATTGAAATTAAACTTAATTAAGTAATAACTAATGCAGAAGAGAGAGAGAGAGAGAGAGAGAGAGAGAGAGAGAGCACATATTAATAATTATATGGCATATTGCATATATTAATAATTATATAGGAATCTTATAGCTAAAGGAGGGCGGGCCTTGAAAGTTGAAGCCTTTTTGGGGGAGTGTTGGAGGAGGAGAGAATATTCTGAGGACACCAAAGTTCAACAGGAAAACTCCAAAAATCAAATACTAAACAAACTTGGAAAGCAAAAACATGATTAGATTATGATTATGGGTGAGCAGGAAAAGTCAGCCCACAAGGAGACGACTGCTCACACTTCCAAAAATTCACTGCCTTTGTCAGCTGGCTGTCTTCTCATCGCTTTCATGCTTAATTAATCCCAGTAAATTCACTCCTAAAGTACTCTGTTGCATTGCCAAGAAAACCCTCGTTTAGCATTAACCTTTAAAACCTAGCCCTAGCTCGCCCCTTACAAAATATAATGGAAATTGTGGGAGCTCAAATTTCGTGTCCAAATGAAAAACCGGAATCAAGTCACGCATATATGATCTCTTCGCTCGCTAAGCAGTTAATGACCGAATTCTGAGTCATGAATTAGAAGTTCTTGTGTTGTTTTGGTTCTCTTACAGTATAGCATGTTGCAAATATTTATTCTAGTTTGTTGCCATAGTTAGAGGTGAAATTATTGGAATTAATTTGTAATAGTTAGTGGTGGAATTATTGGAATTAGTTTGTCACAGTTAGATGTGGAATTATTGGAATTAGTAGTTTGCTTTCTTTTGTTTACTTTCTTTTTTATATATAAATATTTTATAACTTTATATTACATAGGAATGAGAGCACCAAGGTGAGAATTTAGAGAGATTGAGAAAATTGAACCTTGAAGTTTTAGAAACTAAAAGAATGAGAGCACCACCACAAAAGGAATGAAGATTTTAGAGAGATTGAGAAAATTGGAACTTGAAATTTGAGAGAATAAAGATTGATAAGTTAGAAAATTGAGTGAAGAAGTATAGTATTTAATTGAGTATTATATTTATTATTTATTATAATTATGGCCAGGGCAAGCTGGGCCAAGACGGGCTTAACTAGGCTCGGGTTACGAGCCTAACTAAGATTTCAAACCCTTAGCCCAAGCCCTATCCAATCTTAGAGCGGGATGGGCCGAACGTGCCTAAACAACCGGCAGGGTTGAGCTTTGGATCATGTCTTGTACTACCGACTTCGAACAATGGGCCGTAGGCGAGATTCTTAGTCTGAGTCATGAATTAGAAATTCTTATGTTGTTTTGGTTCTCTTACACTAGAGCATGTTTCAAATATTAACCGAGTCGGCCCTAGACGGGCTCAAACAAGCGAGGCCTTGAGAACTGAATGAAGAAATTAAGAGAGCTAATTGGAAAGTGTTCAATAATTGGTTTTCCACATTGTTGTATGTGTCTTAGTTACTGTTCATCATTGAGTCGGGCTGGGACGAGCCTTATGGGTTTTTTTTTTCTTTTAATTTTTGGGTTGCGCTGGGCCTGGCCAAGGTTTCAAATGTCACCGTCCGGGCCTGCCCATGGACCTAGACGAGTCAGGCCTTTTTTTTTTCTTTTGTTTACTTATATTTTTATTTTTTCTAAATCTTTTATAATTTTATATTACAAAGGAATGAGATCACCAACACCATGAAGGATGAGAACTTAGAGACACCGAAAAAATTGGAGCTTGAAATTTGAGAAACTAAAAGAATGAGCACATCACCACCAAAGAAATGAAGATTTAGAGAGATTGAGAAATTGGAGCTTGAATTTGAGAGAATTATTATATTTGTGGTCGTGCCGCGTTGGCCCTATTCGGACTTAATCGAGTCGGGCCTAGAATTCATGGCCAAGGTTTCAAATTGTTGGCCCAAGCCCTACCCAATCTTAGAGCAGGCCCAAATAAAGGGCCGGGCCAGACTTTTGTCCATCGGACCTCGGATTACTAACTTCGCCCCATGAGTTGTGGGCCAAATGGTGATCCCTGGATACACGTTATTCATGAATTAGATAACTATCCCCTATTCTAAACCAAACTACTAATCGGCATGATTGGTACCATAATGAGATCAACCAACCAATTGACAAATGCTTAGGAACAACCATGCTAAAAAGAAACAATATAAATAGCCAACACCTGCCACTAACAAAGATAATGTGACCTAAGTCCAAGAACTCTAACTCTTCAAAATCTCTTAGTCGGTTCAGTTGTTCTCTCTTCGATTTCAGGTTGTGAAGAATAGTTCATATAGATCGTGGAATTCATATTCCACAAAAATGGTAGAAGATGAGTTTCATCAAGAATTATTTAAAGACTATGTAACTAATAAGACACTTGGTTATAAACGTTAATGTAAACTTGTGAGCATGAGATATATGTTAGAGTTATTGTTTGTAACATAATCAATCGACCACATTCGACACTGGGAGACTAGCACGTAGACAGACCCACAGCTTGCTAAAGGTAAAACACTTCTAAGCCAATCCCTAAAACACTGATGACATCATCATGATCCCAACCTGCCTAAGAGACACTTTCCTCCGATACGGAAATTGCCTACCGAAGGCGATGGACAAAGCTCTCGAAGTATAGAACCTAAGTCTTGGACACGTGGCACCACCTCAATGGTTTGAACAAAGTCCTACATCAAAACTTTGCGCAAACTCCCACTTGCATTTCTCTATTAAAGAGGAATAGTGCCTAAATAAAAAGGTAACCACTTTGGTACTGAAGCTGTTGTACCAATGGAGATTGGCCAACCTTCCTACCGAAAATTAGGATTTGACGCTAGAGCCAACGACGAGCAAGTGGCTCTAAACCTAGACCTCATTGAGAGCTTTGTGACCAGGCCAACATGCGCAAGTTTGCTTACAAGCAATGTGTTGCCAAGTACTACAACTCTTGTGTGCTGCCCCGTTCCTTCGGACCTGGAGATTAGGTCATGCCCAAGGTTTCAATGGCAACCAAGAACTCTGCCGAAGGTACCCTCCGCCCAACCTGGGAAGGACTATATGAAGTCTAAAGTTTGTCGCCTTGGCACTTATCAGCTTCGCGATTCCAACGGCAAGTCCCTACCTCATACCTGGAATGCAAATCACCTTAAGTATTACTACGAATAAATAGTATTTACCTTTGGCATTTACGTTTTCAAGTTCTCCTACGCCTTCAACACCTATGTTTTAAGCTTTATCAAGCTTCTTTTGTATTTATGCCTTTCAGCATCCATTTAATGAAATGCCTGACTTTGGCTCATTTCTACTCACTACTTACCTTCGACATACATTCAGTATTGTTAATTAGCAAGACACTTGAACAATAGATAAAATACCCAAATAACCTTGCCTTATGGCAAGGTTAACAATCCATACAATAAAGGAGACACTTTCCTCTTATTCGAAAATTATGTGTTGAAGGCAATGGCTGAAGCTCTCAAACTATAGAACCTAAGCCTTGGACACACGTTGCCACCACAATGGCTTGTACAAAGTCCCACATCGAAACTTTGTGCAAACTCCCACTTTCATTTCTCTATAAAAGAGGAATAATGCCCAGATAAAAGGGTAACCACTTTTCACCTTTATTGTTACTCTGCCAAAATTACCACTCATCACACTCTTGTTGACTTAAGCATTAGAGAGCTTTCGGCTGGCACTACACCGGTGTCCGAAGCTTGACGACTGTTTCTTCTGTGCCATCTCCTCCTCGCCAAAGGTTCACTTAGCGGAGATTGAATCCTTCCATTCTCCTACTGAAGACCCCACGCTTCATCCATTTAAGTTGAATCCCATTTTGGACATCAACAGTTTGAGTATGCATCTCGAATTAATTAGAGATTAGTGAATATGCACAAGATGTTATATAATTTTATGCAATTAAGCTTATTTGTATGAATCTCCAAATCCCCAAATTGGACTATGTGAAGGTGCGGGTCATAATGGTGATCCACTAACATCGAAAAAAGAAGATTGCAAAATAAAACTCCATGAAACTTATATTCTCAGCAGTTGAAAACCTCACAAATAAAACTCCATGACATCCCCGTTCATGAAATCTATAAAGATAAGCTTAAAAGTTTTATTTACCATTCAAAAACTATGACCAATAACCAAACTTTCCAACTTTTGTTCATATGAATATCTCATGATCGATTTACACGATGATGAAGATTTGAGGAGGCAATCGATGCCCTGGTCGTACTGTCATTGGGACGATTATTTCCTTTAATTACTTGTTAAACTTGGTCGTTTCCTCTGGATTCATCTTCATTTGACAGTTAGCACACGTGCATGGCAGATTTGTAAGATTTCCATGTAAATCATATGTAATCTTATATATATTAGCCCTTAATTAATTTGATTAAGGCAAAGAATTATATTAGGGAAGTCTTAAATGTTCACTTTGACTAAGGAGGTAGCAAACTGAAAATGATTTTACTGTTGTGAAAAATAAATATTAAAGAAGCTGCCTCTGAATGGAAGGACATCTCTAGCTAGAAAAAAAAAAAGAAAAATCAAAAGAACAACTAGAAATGCTTACATATGATTCACCTTATTGTAATTAAAATCGTTTTTTTTTTTTTTTTGCAATAGTTGAAGCAAGAAAATTATCTTACTAACTCATTAAATCATATTTTTTTTCTTCTTATTTTTAAGAGACGGAGGTTGGACTAATTAAGTTACTGAAATATTTTAATTAGTAGGCCACAGATACAGGTATATCCGTGGTTTATTTGGAGCTTTTCTAGTAGTGACTGGAACTAAAATTTGTACAAATTTGGAGGAAGAAAGGTATTAAGCATATAAGGTATTGAAAATTACAGTGGCGGATTTCTATAATGAAAGGTGATCAGGAAATTAATTAAACCAAAGCTTTTCATAATTTCGAATGTAAAGTTGTCTGAAAACTGTTCATTTGAGAGTTTGAAAAGATAAAATAAAGCATAGCAAATGATAGTAACTAATAGGATTTGTGTAGTTTATAACATTATCTTGGTGCTGCCGCCCAAATTCATTCTCATCAGTTCAACGGTAAGTATCCTACCATGGTGGTAAACGTAAAACCAAAGAAATATTACAATCTACAATAATATACAATTGCTTTTGAACACATATGTATATATAGATAATATATATGTCAGCTAGCTGGCTAGGTTTCCTTCAAATATTTGAGTGGAGCTCTCTCAAAGAAATATTAAATTAAAGAAATTAGTGTCACATACATAAATAAAATAAAATAATAAATAAAGACAGTGGATTATAAATATTGAAAAACTAAAGGCAAACAAATTATGGGATAGTCATTCGAAATGGGAAAGGGCATGTAGACTAAGCTTTTTCCCGGCCTCATCATATGTGTCATCATGCACCTTTGCTCTTCAACTTTCTCTCTCCTGCCTTCCTGCCCCTCCTCCCAACTTTAACTTTTTACCGCCTCTCAAAATATATATTATTCCATTCCTCCTAAAAAGTAGATAATTAAAATGACTGCAACTTAAGAGAGAGAGAGAGAGAGAGAGAGATCATATATATCTTGTATATATTATAGCTTTTGTTGTTAGGGTTGAAACCGCATATAATAACACCATTACTCTTGGGTTTTCTTCCAAATCACAAGTCTCTAACTAATGCTATTCTTAGTGAGAGCTTGTCTTTTTCTTGTCAAGGTGTCTTATAGATTGAGTCAAAACTGAGAAGAGAAAGCCTTGAATGTTTGAAACATGGCTTTAAATGAAGAATCAATTCCACCAATGAATGGGCTTGTTCAAGACCCAGCTGCTGGATCCATTAGCCCTCCTCCTCCTCCTCCTGCGAAAAAGAAGAGAAACCTCCCAGGAAACCCAGGCAAGCTTCTTTCATTTCCTAGTCAATTCATTTTTAATTATTTTCTGTTTTTTCCATGTATATGTACATACATATGCTTATATACATACGGATGTACAGATCCTGAAGCTGAAGTAATAGCCTTGTCTCCGAAGACTCTGATGGCCACCAACAGATTCTTGTGCGAAATATGTGGCAAGGGCTTCCAAAGAGATCAAAACCTGCAGCTCCATCGTCGCGGCCACAACCTTCCATGGAAGCTGAAGCAGAGAACAAACAAAGAACCGAGGAAGCGCGTGTATGTGTGCCCTGAAAAGACTTGCGTCCACCACCACCCATCCCGGGCTCTCGGAGATCTGACGGGCATCAAGAAACACTTCTGCCGGAAACATGGGGAGAAGAAGTGGAAGTGTGACAAGTGCTCCAAGAGATATGCCGTGCAGTCAGACTGGAAGGCTCACTCAAAGACCTGCGGCACTCGGGAGTACAAATGTGACTGTGGGACTCTATTTTCACGGTATATACACTCCTATTTTAATTCATTCATTTCCTAGATTAATTTTAATTTTATAGATATTGGTTTCAATTATATATGCGTTAATATATGTGTTTATATATATATATATATACAAAAAAATTTATTATTATTTGTTTTTACAAAATTAACTCAAATGCATTTTCAATCAGTGGTCATTTTTTAATTTTTTTTAATTTACATTTTGTGAAGTGCTATTTTCCATGTTTTTAAGAGCCTCTAATAATTAGTTTCTATTTTCCAATTTAGTTGATGTGGGTTCAGTTTTGTGTAATATATAATTTTGTGGTTGACATGCAGGCGTGATAGCTTTATCACTCACCGGGCCTTTTGCGATGCGTTGGCTGAAGAAACGGCTAGAGTAAACGCAGCATCCAATATGAACAACATTCCGATGGGTGGCAATATCAATTATCAGTACATGGGATACTCAATCGGAGCAGTAGCAGGGCCGAATAATAACATCACGGCACAGCAATATTTTTCTTCCATTTTCAAGCCAATGATCTCAACCCCTAACAATATTGATGATGAGGCATCCCGCGGGCTGTCTATATGGATGATGGGCGGCAATAACAATTACAATAATAATAAGAATCATGATCATCATCGTCATTGTCCTCAACCGTCGGATTATGATCAGATAAATAATTGGGTTGTTGGAAATAAGCAGCTGATTTCATCACCATCACCTTATTCAATCTCAAACAGCAATGCTCCTCATCATCAAGAAAGCATTACTTGTACTAGCACTACTAGTAGTAGTTGTTCTGGTTCATCGCTTGCTTTAATTAGCAATAATATAATAAGTGATGTTCCTTCCTTTTACAGCAGTAAAATGTCAGCCACGGCTTTGCTGCAGAAAGCCGCTCAAATTGGGTCAACAACTTCGAGTGAGGCGCCATTGCTGGGGAGTTTTGGGATGAATAATATCAGCAAAGTTTGTGGGCTCTACGGAGTTACTAGTCCAGATGATCATGGTCATGATCATCATGCCAAGCGCCGCAGCATACAGAATTGCAGTGCGGCTACTACTACTACTACTAATGATCATCATCATCAACAAGAAACTATTGCTGCAGGAGGAGGAGGTGGTCAAACTAGGGATTTCCTTGGTGTGCACGCCATTTGCCACTCATCATCACCATCAATAAACGGGTATTGGAGTTGACGATTTTTTTGTTTGTTTTTTCTCATCAGACTATATGGACAAGAAAATGTTTAAGTAGAGCTAATATTGTAATAAAGAGAAATGAGATGAAGTACTACTTGAGAGAGAGAGAGAGAGAGAGAGATGTAAGAAAGGAAGGGTCATTCTCATCTAAAGAGATGTTTATCATGTCACACAACGAAAACTAAAACAAACACGAAACCAAAAGAAAGTTGAAGCCACAAGGACTTCTACACACACTCCACACCAAAGGGGTTTTGATTTGATTTTGTAAATCAAAGCAAGGAAAAGAAAAGAAAAGAAAAGAAAAGAAAATTTAAATTAGACTTTGAGAAGAATTGGTTTTAAATTTGTCAAGAACAATTGCCAGGACTCCCTATCCACCTCCAAACAATCAATCAATTCATAAATACCAATGAATAATCAATTTCGAGCAAGCATATGATGACTACAATCACAACAAGATCATGGCATTTGACTCGAGTTGCATGATTCTCTCTTAAGTGTATATAAAGTGTATGACATTTACATCAATACTTGTATTCTTAATTGCAATCCAAGATGGTATTTACTCAAATTAACAATCAAGAATTCATCAAAGAGAATATGACTGTCACAAAAACCCTAAAACATGGCATTTGTTATTAGGAATTCAAGAATCGATTTCTCATAATTAGTTCTTAACCCAATTATTCGTTGCAAACAAGAACACGGTCAATATGAAAATTGACCTATGTTCTACAACAATTTAATTCCAATACATGTTTCAAAGTTAGCTACTTTTAAAGAAACAAAATATCATAATTCACACGACAAAGAGAAACCGAAATCATCACGCTTGTAGAAACTGAAAATCCATTCGAACTTATTTATAGAATTGAAATCACGTTTAGGGCTTCAAGATTAAGCCCTAACTTATAAGAAATTAGTTACTCATGTTGTTGAATGAAATTGAAAACAAATACATAAGAACTGAAAATTAAAAGAAAAAGGAGAAGAAAGAACTCAACGGTAGCTTTCTCTTCTTGTGCAGTTGATGCAGCTTTCTCTTCTTGTGCAGTTGATGTCCTTAGGACGTGAATCTCATGTATTGGAGCCTTGGCTAGCCCTTTATATGACTTATATCAGAGTCCTAAACCCTAAAATTGATTGAAAATTCGTCCAAAAAGTCTTGGTGAACAAGAAATCAAAGTAGATAGAGAAATACAGCTCATCCCTCTTGCTACATGATTTAGGGATCTTCCACCTTCTAGAAAAATCTGTAACAATATGATTCAGACATGTATATGTCTTATCTTTCCAGCCATATATGGCACGTAGCTTGCAAAATTCGGGAAGGCTTCTGTTTCTTCACATTCAAGCAACATTTATGAAACTGTCATGTCTGCACGTGGGCTAACACTATGTGAAAATTGACTTTTACCTTTGGATAATATCCATTGCTAAAGGTACCTAAGAACCGAAGTATTGGGAGCTGATGCATATGATATAGTCAATCGCTTCGGCTATTATCCGTTGCTAAAGATTATTTACGGCTTCGCTATTTACATAATCATTGATGCGTAAGTTGTTACCATGTGCCAAAAAAGCGTTGACCTCCTATGCCTAAACCTTTAATAGCATCAAGGAATATATTAACACTGATGCTAAATACTTATTATAACATCAGGGGTTTTGATTATACTGAAGCGTATTCTAACTTACCACTTCAGAGAAGAAGCTACTGCTGTGGCAAATTATGGTTTGTGGCCTTCATTTTTTGTGCTTACGTTGAAGTGAAAAGCCTACAAATAATTTGACTTTCTACAAATATTATTGACCATTATGATTATAGGCTTTGATTCCCATGGAGTGCTGATGTTCTTTTTAATTTTTAACTTCAATTGTTGTGGCAAAACTTAGGTTGTTATACACAATAAACATAGTTGTTATCAGTAAAGTGTAAGCAATTTCCATGTTTTTGTTTGGGCCAAAAGAGAAATCCACAAGCACAGGCCCATCTAGGCTAAGAAAGGCCCACAAAACAGAAAAGACGGAGGATTGGGCTTTGATTCAAAAATAGAGAAAGCCCAAAAACCACATCAGAGGCTCAACATCTAAATACTCACCATTGATCTCAAAACACGGAGTATAAGATCAGCTGATTTTTTGGAAAGTCTATTCTCAGAACCCACGTGACTACCTGACTTTGAAAAGTCAACAATTTCAACTATCACAAGAGAGTTGATTGGTAATTAATGAAAGCAGGTCATTAGCAGAGGGACTTCTATGAAACTCTGGGGCTAAAAGATCAGAATCCTTTTCTATATCCAGAAAAATTCGATAGACTTCATTTCCAAGGGATAAGCAGGTCATATTTTCTAAAAAGATAAGTGGGAAGCAGGGAGTTGTTCATCTGGAAGATGAAAACTAAATATCACAGTTTGAACTCTTGCAAGGAGTAGTTAAATTGGAAGAAGGGTTAGGTTTTCTTTCAAGAAAAACAAGGAAATGATTGCCTTAGGAACTGACTATTGAGAGCTTATTTGCCAGAATTGATAGAACCTCTTTTTCTTTGCATTTAAAAATGAGAGATCTTTTGAGAATTTTTGCTGCCCATTATTAAAAGAATTAGGAACCCTACCCAAAAACATTTCTTATAAATATATGAGAGGGTGAACAGAAATAAGACACAACCAAAAAATCAACCAAAGACAAAAACCCAAAATGATCGCTTGATCTCTGAGAACCTTCAAACAAACTAAAGCAACCAAAAGCTCATTTGAGCCACAAAAGAAGCCAGCTATAAATCAAAACTTCTAGTTAAGACTTAGAGAAATAAGTCATTCAAAACGAAATTCCTCTCGTTACAAATTTGGTTCAGCAAAAGCCAAAACAAGCAAAATCTGGGTTTTTACAAATATGAAAACCTCAACAAATTTATGGAGAGTCCTGATCAGGCAGAACAAGTACCACAGTGCAGTTCCAGCTTAATAAATCCTTAAGTCCAGCCCCAATTCTGCCCATTCAAAAAGCCTTCCAGGGTTTGAAATCGATTAAAGCTCTGCCAAACTCGAATGTTAGTATCTATTTACAGTTGAAGCTCAGTAGTTGAAGTTGTTGATAGCTTAGTCCAGCACATGCTTACCCAGTCCAGCCCGGATTAGAAGTTTCTATCCAAGCAGAAATGGAAGTCCAACCTTCTTTTTGTCTTTCTAGAGTTGATTTTTCTCTTTTAAGTTTTGTAAAAGGCACTTTTGCCTAGAAACAGTTTACTATCTTATCATTTATTATGGCCAGAATTACCAGTTTTGTACTGTGAAAAATTGTGAAGTCCTCACCAGTCTGAGGGAAGAAAAGAACTTACTTGGGAGATATTCCTCACCCAATTTCACAATCGTTTGTTTAGAAACCAGTAACTTGGGGTGCAAGTTATCTATTCTTAAGAAGTCTGCTAGAATTTTTATCGCTAGCAGTGGCACGCTCGCATACTAAAGAAAGTTGACTTATTGATCAGTCAAAGGTTTTCAAGGCAATAGGGAACTTTACCTTTCCATCACAAGAGCAAACATTAAACGGGTGAACAATTGGGCACGTCCAGTGGGACCTCTCAGTATACATACTCCTAGAGAAATTTTCTAAAAGTATATGAATATTGGAAGTTCTAGCCAAAATCCAGGCTGTGCCATGGAAAGAGATCAAGTAGCTCTCTGGGAAGGACTGGAGTCAGAAGAAAGTGATGCTAGGCAATCAGGCCATGACAGTACCAGAAGTAGACGTTCTAGGTCTGGCTCCAGGAGGTTGAACTAGATACAGGAAGCTGTGTTCCGACAGGAGGCCACAGCACAAAGGAGCCAGGATACTCTAAACAACATGACAGCCATGATGCAATGGCAATTTAATAGGCAGTTTAGGAAGGACCGTAAAGCTGCTATGGCCAGGATTCCAAACCTAGATGTTGTGGTCCAACAGCTAGACCTCCCTTACGGCCCTCCACCAGGATTGGCATGGCCATACCAAGAGAACCCTCTCATCGCATAGATAGCTGAAATACCAGGGCATCGAGAGATCCAAGCTGGACAGAGGGGAGGAGCCCTTCCTATCCAAGAGCATGAGGTTCCAGTTCGGCAAGAAGGCCCTACACTAGTTCAGGTCTCCCAGAATCAGCCAGAACCTCCACCTATTCCACAACTTGTGGCCCAACATGATCAGCCCTTGGAACTTCTGCCTGAGGCACCGGCTGTGTTGCCTTACAGACCCAGAAGGATGGACCCCAATCCATTCCCTCCACTAGCAAGAGGCGGGAGAGGCAGAGGGGGAATTAACCTTTTGGCCAACAATGACCGGAACAGACCGGGGGCAAACTGGAGGAATCATCCGAATCTTGAAGAAGAGGAAGAACATATGGAGGAAGCTCTGCACAGGTCATGCAGAATGGAGCACAGGATTGACCACGCCCAGCCAGAACAGGGGCGAAATCCACACCCTATCAATGCTTTGAATGGCATGGGGGCACTGCTGAGAATGATAAGGGAAATGATGGAGCCTGAAGCCAGAAGAGGAGAAAGGCCCATCTACATAAAACCATATCCGGCTTACATTGATCAGATACCTTTATCCCCAGATTTCAAGGTACCAAACTTCACCTTGTTTAAAGGAGAGGATCCCCATGCTTCATCAGTTGAGCATACACTACTACAAAAAGTGAAAAAAATGACGGTTTGACGGAAAACCATCGTTGTGTTTGAAAAGACGGCGGTTTTATAACACCGCCGTGTATGATTAACTTAAACATCTAAAAAATGGAGATTCCAATTGCTGTTTTTAAAAAACGACACACCTAATTAAAAAAGCGACGTCTTATTGAAAAAGTTTTTCCTCAGAGTAAACTCGGAGAAAACAAACAACGGTAGAAGGTATGAATCCATGGACGTAGAAAGTAAACATGACGGTGTTAAAAAACAGCCGCTGTTTTTTTTCTGTAATAAACACGACCACCCATATATAATCTGCAATACTATCTCCAAATGATTAATGACGGCTCGAATCTGTATTTTTTTTTATATTTATATGAAAAACGAAAGAATTGTTGTGAATCAATTAAAAATTAAAAAAAGAATCGAATATTCATTGATCAAATCATTCACTCCAATGCAAACCAATAAATAAATAGTATAAAAGTTATATTAATAAGATGACAATTTATATATAAGGGTGGACGTATAAAGTTAATAAATACGACGGTAAATTTTAACTTTATGACGTGGTAAATTTATTATACAAGTTAATTGAACAAGAATTGAGAATAACCACGACGGTTTATACAGAAAACCGCCGACATAATCAATTTTCTGAGACTGTCGTATTTATTCAATTTATACGTCTCAACTTATATCTAAACTGTCATCTCAATTGTAATTTATTATTATTATTATTATTATTTATGGTATTTTTGTGTCCTACATCGGCATATCAAATTAATGACAAGAATTGAGAATAACCATGACGGTTTATATAGAAAACCGCCGACAGAATCAGATTTTTCCTGAGATCCCAAGAGTTTCGAAATCCTACCAGATGGAACTCTGTTCCTCATCATAATCGGACCACAGAAAGACAATATTTTAGAAATTGATGATGTTTGTGTCCTTGTGTCTTTGAGATACACAAAGGCACAAACACATCAAACATCCAAAAATTTGTGTCTAAAATTTGACGATGGCAGCCTCATATTTGAAGTCAGACAAACAATTTTTTGGAAGTTGATGATGTGAGTGTGTTTATGTCCTTCAGATACACAAACGCACACACACATCAACATCCAAACAATTGCCTTCTAAAATTTTGACGACATCAGCCACAGATATTCATTCAGAGAGAAATTTTTTTGAACGTTGGTGATGTGTGTATGTATGTGAATCAGATACACAAACATACACACACACCAACATCCAAACAATTGCCTCCTAAGAGGTGAGACTGAAACTAAAACCCTAATTGAAAACTGAAACTGAAAGAAACCGTGGAAAAAAACTCAATTTATAGAAAAAATTTCATATCCACGGCGGTTATATAAACCCTAACGACGTTTAACAAGAAGGAATCAACGTCGGTTTGTAAAACACGAAAGACGTATTAAACATACAAACAACGTCGGTCATAAATCTACAGGAAACGAGGTTTCGACAAACAACTTCGGTCCATATGAAAAAACGACGTGGTAACTTGTAATTTCACGTATTCAAAAGTAAACTTTTGTCCATATGAGAAAGGCCCAACTAACCATGTCGTTTTCGAAATACGAAAAGTCAAAAAGCTTTTTTACTAACCACGTCGGTTGATGTTATTTGACTGTCGTAATAAATACTTACTAGGGCGGTTTTCATGACTACCGTCGTTGTATTTATCATTGGGACACTATATAAACTTTTTGGTCACCTGACCTAAACTTTTACGTTCTCTGTAAAATTTTCAGTTTTCTCTCAGTTTCCCTCTCATTTCTGAAAAGCTGCGTTTCTGATTCTCAACTTTTATGTTCTTCCTCGTCGTCGTCTCCAAAATTTGATTCCGAAGAAAACTTTCTTTGCAAGCCAAAGGTTTGAAAACTTTCTCCCTCCTTTTTTTTTTTCTTTACTTTCCTTATCGATTGAAGTTTTTTTTTTTTTTTTTTTTTTTTAAAGAACGAGTCCCACTAATGTTTGAGACAAGAAGGTGGTTTGAAATTGCCAAACCTTTCACTGTTATCACTCACAGGTCATGTGAGGACGACAGGTTTTTCTCGAATTTGACGTTTTTGTTGACACACCACGACGGTAATTAAATTCGTGCTATTGAAATAGCACGACTGTTCATACTAACCGACGTGGTGTGTTAATAAATACGATGTTTGAAGAGAAAACCGTCTAATTTGAAACAAACGTGGGAGAGAGAAAACTGGGCCGTTTTTTTTATTTATGAACTTATATTACGACGACAGTTTTATTTAATTACTGTCGTGTTAAGTTAATGACCACGTCGTATTAGCACATCCACATTTCTATGGATTAGCACGACGGTTCTTTTGTTTTGCCATCGTTTGAACTTTCATTTTACGTCTATATTTTACCTAACCGTCGTTGTTTTCCTTGCAGTTTGTATTTCCCTCTAAATATGGTTTCGGAATCTCAAAGTAAGGAGGCTCAAGCGTCAAAAGGTCAAGGCAAGGACATTGCAGTTTCAAAGCAATCCCACAAAGAAGATGAGATTTACTTCATCTTCCGAGAAAGACCCAAGCTCTACGACATTTGATGAAGTGACGAAATCGACTGGCGGTATCAACACAATGAGCTGTCTTGTGAAGAGGAAAATTCAGAAGATTAAGCCTGTGGTTGAGTACAATAAAAGTGGCAGACCACATGGCAAGGCTGCAATTGAGATGCAGAGTTACATTGGTGTTTTGGCACGCACCAGAGTCCCTCTTGTGGACAAGAAATGGACTCAATTGCCCAAGGACCTGAATGAGCAGATTTGGGAAGCTGTTCAAATGGCTTATGTTGTTGGGGAAGGGGGCAAGAAGATGGTGCTATCGTCTACAGCCAAAAAATGGAAGGATTTTAAGTATACCTTAACTAGGCAATTTATCCTTCCATTCGCAAATAAGAAGGAGAAGTTAAAAGAGCCCCCTCAGCTTTATAACTTCATAGAGAAATCTCAATGGGATGCCTTTGTAGCTTCAAGTTTATCCCAAGATTTTGAGGCTATGCATTCTGAGCAGTCACAGAGAAGGGAGAAATGCGAGTACAACCATAGGTTGACTCGAAAGGGTATGTTGGTTTGGAGGATCAATTGGAAGAAACCATGCCCGGTGAAGAAATCGATCGATCTCTGCTATGGAAGAAGGCAAGAAGATAAACAGGGAAACATCCCTGATCCAAAGGTTGCAGAGAAGGCAAAATTAATCGTAAGTCTCACTGACTCTGTTCTAAACTTGTAAAACAGAGGTTTAATTTTTCATTCAGACGTCGATCTTTTTATTAACCGTCGTTATAAATGAAACCCCACGACGGTTTTTATTTACCGCCTTTTAAAAAAGATATAACGTCAGTATTTTTATAAAACCGACGTCTGTATTAAATTACAACGACGGTTTTGTGTTTCTGTGTTAGGTTTTTTAAATTAAATTTTGAACTTTCTTCATATTCACACGCACACTCTCTCTCTCTCCCTCTCTATTTCTCTGCAATTGGTTTGTACACTATTTTGGATCAATGAATATTTTGGTTGGGTTTTTATTTCTGATGTCAAATAAACGACGATTATTTCATTGACCGACGTATTAAATATTTTTCTACGTCTGTTTGTTAAATAAACCGTCTCGTAACTTATTTACCACATCGGTTAATATTTTTATTAATTAATTAATTAAATTAGTGTTACAATCTGTTGACTCACTAACCTTCTCTCCCTCACTTTTAGGATGATTTGAAAAAACAAGTCTCCGAGGGCACTCTAACTGTCTGTGTGAGCAACGATGTTTTGACCTTGGCTTTGGGAACCCCTGAGCATGGTGGGAAGGTTAGAGATGTTGGAGCTAGGGTTTCCCCAACTCAATTCTTCAATTTGCCGAGACAGCAGAGAGTAAAATTTGCTGACAAATTGGAGGAAAGTGTTATGGAAGCAGTGAGAGAGGAAACCAAAAAGATGGAGGCCAGGGCAAAGCAAAGTGTTTTGGAGGCAGTCAGAGCAGAGAGGGAAATTTTGTTGAAACAATTCAGTCAACTAATTCCCAACTTGCTCGGTAAAACTCCAACTACACCAATGACTCCAATGACTCCAATACCTCCAATACCTCCAATACCTCCAATTCCTCAATTGGAGTGAAGCCCAAAAAATCCAATGTCTGACAAAGCAAGCTGCTCTAATGTCCTTCAATTGGAGGAAGACAATCCCACGGATGATGCTGATGTTGATGCTGCTAAAAACCGTCAAGATGAAACGGTAAAATCTCTGACATTTGATTTTTTCTAATTTTTAAATTTTAAATAGACGTCGGGTTTAAATTTACCATCCGTCGTCTATTTTAACCTAGACGACCTTTCTATTGTGTAGCGACGTTATAACATTTACACCATGACTGTTATGTATGTACCGTCGTCTATAACCTTTACCCTCGTTAGTATGTTCTAGAAATCGTCGTTGATTTTATATACCATGTCGGTTTTGTTTATTTGTTGGAGTCGTCTACTTTACTTCATGTACAAACTAACTTTGATTTCTTTATTCATATTTCTTGTTACAGGATCTCTCAAAGCTTGACATGTAATAACCCAAAACAAAATATATAAAAAGAAATAAAATATCTAAAAAGTAGGATTAATATCTTCTAGTAGAAAGAAGATTTTGCCCTCACATATTTTAATGGGGGAAAATTTGACTTTTTAATCGAGAAAGAATTTGGGGATTCCGCTTGCGCCGTTGCGTAGAGCACGGCAAAACGAGTCCGTAGACACGGAGTAGACCCGAATCGAAGTTGTAACGAAGAAAATACGATCACAATACCGCAAAGGGCAAAACGGTAATTTGGTCAAAAAGTCAGATTTTTAACTCTTCCTCCCTTCTCTCTCCTCATTTCTCTCTCCTCTCTCTCTCCTCCCGATTCGACCTTGCCCACGACCTCCGCTCGCTTTCGTTGTCCTAGCGGCCGCCACACTTGGAGCCGATCTCCGGGACCGGTGCCAAACGAACCATCACTCGACCGCCGACAATTCCTGACCCGTTGCCGCCGCTGCAGTGGCCGGAGTTCGCCGGAAATCACCATTGTTGCCGGATTTCCAGTTTGAACTTCCAGCTCGTTTTTCTCCTTCAATTCTCCACCAAATCGATCGAGTAAGGTATGGTTTCTCAGCTATTTTCCGTGTTCTAGCTGATGGATGTATGGGTTTCGATCGATTTTAGCTCTAAAGGGTTCGATTTTCGACTTGAAAATTGGCCGAAACTTCGGCCGCCGTGATCTACTGTTTCCGGTCACTTTTTGAGGTATGTCTAAGAACAAAAGTGACTCCAAATGGGGTGTTTTACCTAGGATAGGAGTTTGAAGTCTTGGTTCCGAGATTTTTCGACCACCCGAAATCGCTTAGGACACCCAAATCTGCCCGCGCGTGAGGCAGCGCATGAGCGAGGGTGGTGAAGAAATTCTGTGCAGTTTTGTGATCCTCGTGTCGTCACGAGCGCGTAGGATTTCGTGGATCTCGATTCGGAGTCCGTTTGAGCCCCGAACGGATTTTCCATATTGCGCGATCCTTGGGTGCAGTATCGTTAAACCGTTGGATCGCACTAAATTTTGGATATGTCGTACTACATGATTCCAGGATCGTGTAGGATTCGACGGATTGCTAATCGGATTCCCGGATACTTCGAAATCGCGAACCCTGGGGCTCGGGTTTGGATTTTAAGCGATAACGCGAGTTCGGCTAATCCGACCATCTGTTTCGGACCGAATTTGAGGAACATGGTTCCTTCTCTATGAGGAACCTTCAGAGAAGCTCAGATTGACCATCGGAGATCATGGACCCCACGGGTCCCGGGTCGGCCGATCTGGCAGCTTATCGCTTCAGTTAAACGTCGGATCTTCCAAGACCGTCCTAAATGTCTGAAAGGCTAATGTGGGCATAGGAGTAACTTTAAAATTGAGTGCACGTATTTCTAGGAGCTGGGGGCAGGGTGTTTAATTTAATTCTCTTATCAAGCAGTTTTATTAATTTATTATTCATGGTTAATCAGGCACCAGAGGTCCAGTCGACCTACAGGAGGAACCGTCGAAGGGTCCAGCTAGCTCGGACCACCAGTGAGTGGACTTTCTTTCATAAAGGATTTTATATAAATAAGTTAGATAAATGATTATATAAATGAGTTTACGTAAATGATTTTATATTGATTTTATATAAATGAGTTTTTATAAATAAGTTTTTATAAGAAAATTTCATTATTTGATCTTGAATAAGTACTCTTGCATGTCTTAGAGTATGTTTTATACTGTTAAATATTTTGAGTTATATATATTATTAAGGTTATATTAGCAGCAGACCTTGAGCTTTATATAATAAAATAGCAGCAGCATTGAGACTATAGTTAATTTATCAGATTTCAGAGAATTATCAGATTTTCTAATTAGACCACCATGTACCCATTATTTTTGGTGATTACCCAGAGTTGGACCGATGTCTACGGACATCCAGTCCGATTTCAGTTACGTCAGTGCACTTGACTTTGCCTCACGAGTTTCGGGGACGCTCGGACCGTGAGTGCCAGGATTTGCGGCTCGGCAGACTTGGTGTCCCGAGACCTGCCAGGATTGCGGCTCGGCTGACTCTGTGTCCCCGAGACCTGCCAGGATTGCGGATCAGGCTGACTACGGTCCCCTGTATCTTGCCAGAGCGGCTCGAGTCGACTTGGTGTCATCGAGACCTGCCGGCGGATCAGGCTGATCATAGTCCCCTGATTTCGTCAGTTTGCGGCTCGGGTAGCCTGCGTGGCGCCCGAGACCTGCCAGGGGAATTGACGGATATGACAGGGGTACAAATAGGTGGTAGTTTCAAAGGATTTTGAGCTTTCTTTTATTCAATTATGACTTTCAGTTATTTTATGCCAGTCTCTTTGATATTCGCGCATTTATATCTTTACATATTTGTTCAGTTATACGAGCATACTCATCAGTAAGTTTTTACATGCTTATTTGAATACCTTGTATTGAAATATAGACAAACCCTCGATTTATATCCTTACTTATGTTTAAATGGGGGTTATTATGGTTATAAATCGTTTTCAAGAACATTATTTTTGTCCACTCACATTTTCAAACTGTTTTTCGCCCCCAGGCCGTAGAAGTGCGCAGGATCCACCATCGGGCCATTCCTAGCTTCCGCGCCATTAAATCAGGTAGAGTTTTGTGGAAAAGTCCTTGAAACCCTGTAAACTTTAGAAAATTCTCTGATATCTTGTCTTAGTGGAAAACTGGAGCTGGTGAATATTCTGGCTGTTGGTGTGGATTTATTTGGTTGTTTGACAGGTGGAAAAATTTGGGTTTGGTCAGAATACAGGGGAGACTCTGCCGAATTTTCGGCAGGATTCCAGAGAAAGTTTTCATAGTAACTGTAGTAGGAAGGGTAAAATGGTTATTTGTGCCCGACAGTTGCCAGATGTCGGACACGCATAGGGCTTGGTTCGAATTCCAAAGTGGAATTAGGATCGGGTCCTGTCAATTTGGTATCAGAGCATAGGTTTTACTTCCTGTAGACTTCGTACTCTGTGCATCCTCGTTTTCTTTTCAAGTTGGGCCCAAATGGTGGTGGTGTCCGTAGGGAAATTAGACAGATATCCCGACGTAAAGGGGATGAGATTCCCAAGTTAGATAGGAACTACACCGGTATCTGACCCGGTAGAGCTGTACCTACTGTACCTAGTAAGCAAGGAGATCCTAACGTACAGTAGACCTTGGAGTTGTTAGTTCAGATTTTAGTCGAGATCGAATAGCCCGGAAGTCCATCCGTGAGATAGGTGGACCAAGTAAAAAGGATTGAGGGCTACAAATTGGGATAATGGGGGTACCTAGTAGTAAAAGAGGATTGAATTGAAGGAATAGAGCAGGTTATGGAGGTCCGGGTTGCTCCACAGAAGAGTAGAGTATTGGTGGGATTTGGTTAAGAAACGATACTAGAATCCTTTGACTCGTATAGGACAAGTATTTTAGAGCCACATTTGATAGTTACCACTAACCACAAGTCTACCGAATGTGTGGATAAAGGAATTTTGCAGATGGATAGGGAATAAGGATTGGATCCGAATACGAGAGAAAGGTTTTAGGTACTGTTTTCTACTAATAGAGATCAGAAAGTAAGAGGTAGTACCTGGTTGCGGTAAGGTTAAAAAGCCTCCATCCAAGATAATGTGATCAGATTAGTAGTTGGTTAACTTTGGGGTGGTGGTGATGTCTGCCCCAGCCAGATAATGGGCAGACCATGGGGTGCACTTTATGCACAGTATTTGGATATAGGTAATACTAATTAGGAAGAATTTAAGAGAGGTAACTATAGTGGTGATTACGGTTTCCAATCACCGAAAGGCCGCAAGTATGGCGGCTGTCAACCTGGATTTAGTTCCAGTAAAGGTACCAGCCAGAATAGTAGTATTGGAAATCGTTCTGGGGAAGGTGTAGCCAGAAGTATTGAAAGACAGATGTTGCTAGGCTCTAACAGGAGAAGTTGCCTTAATGTGCCAGGTGTGGCAGGTACCGTTCCGGGCCCTGCTAGAGAAGTATTACTGGAGGAAAATATTATGGGCAGTCTAAATCTTTTCAAAAAAAAAAAAAGGGTTGCCACTATTCCCTTAGTATAAAAAGATCACTACTGCAGCAAAACAAGTATGCAAGGTAAGTTACAAGAAATACCACAGTTGATGGGAGCTCTGTTTAGCGATGGGCCCAGATCAGTAAGGCTAGTTGAGGAAGCAGTCAGCTGAAGGGAAGTAGTAACAGTTTTAAACCCGCAGATAGACAATATAACATGACTCAGTAGGAAGCATGAGCATTATTTACTGCAATTACCGATTGAATTCCCCTTCGGCATGGTTAACTGGAGATTATCCTAGGGTTGGATTGATTTGGCCGGATACCGTACCTCAAAGCTACCTTTTCATCAGAAGATCAAATTTATTCTTGAGCTCGCCCCAGGAATGGAGCCTATTTCTCGGGTAAAATACAGAATGACACCAGTAAGTTGAAGGAGTTAGAGACTCAATTGCAGGAATTAATAGCGAAGAGGATCATTCAGTTTAGTGTTTTCCTCATTGAAGTGTTCTAGAGTTATTTAAGGAAGGAGATGTCAACATGAAGTTATACATGGACTTAAGGCAGCTGGACAAGATCATAGTGCGGAGATCAAAGTCCATGGTTTCACAGTAAGGGAATTGTTTAATAAGCTAAAGAGTGCCAAAGGATTTTCTAAAAAGTGACTTAAGGCTTGGATATTTCCAGTAACGAATTAGAAAGGAGTATGTACTTAAAATAGCATGTTGAATAAGGTATGGGTACTTTGAGTTCCTGGTCATGATATGAAGAATTAAAGAATGTACCAGTTGTATTTTAGACCCCCCTTGAACAGAGTGTTTGGGTAGTAGCGAGATCGCTTCGTGACTATGTGCCTAGATGATATTTCGGTATATACTAAGAGACAGAAGGCACATATGAAGTAGTTAAATGTTGGGTGGTGGACTTTGAGAAGGCCGTAACTTTATGCCAAGCTCAGCACGAGTACATGTTGGATGGACTGAATGAGTTTCTTGGGACACATGATTTCGGTTGAGAGTATTTTGTTGACCCTCAAGGATTAAAGCTGTAGTAAATTTAATGACGACCAATCGGTGCTACTGAGGTACAGAGTTTTCTAGGTAAGTCGATTTTTACTGTCGCCCTGTGGAAGGTTATCCACCATGACGACACTGCTCATCTATTTAGCAAAGAAAGAAGTTCAATTGGTGTGATCAGCCCAGTGTGAATTTCAGTACTGCAAGAGGTTAGTGGGAATTTGGTATGCTACAGTGTTGTTCGCCATAAGAATTAAGGTTTGTGCTGATACTGCATGGTAGAATGAGCGCTTATGTGTTTCAACAACGGAAGAAGCATAAATCGAAGTAATCTATTCACGATTTGGAACGGACCACAGTAATTCTGGATTATTAAAGTTGGTGACCGTCTTTTTATGAGAACATATGCCAGATCTCTACAGATCACTAAGGATTATAAGATTTCTTTAAACAGGAGGAAGGAAAAGTGAAGCAAAGAAAGTGGTCAAAGCTTACAAAGAAATAGGATTACAGCACTAAAACTCATCCAAAACAAGTTAATATGGTTGTAAAGATACTTAGTATGAAATCATTAGGAGCAGTAGCTTTGCTCCGAAGGAGATAGTTATCAGAAATAGTAGAACAAAGGTTGAGCTGGATACAAACAATCAGAAAGCATTGTTAATTACTTGTCAGGAAAAATCAGTACTAAAGAACTCGAATATTTGTAGGTTAATTCCAGGATCTTGATTTAATCTTTACGAGAAAAAGGTTGAATTACATGATATGAAGAGCAAAAGGGTCAAAATGGAGATCTTACTAGGAGCTTCTTATGATAAAAAGGAACAGTAGAACTTGTCAGTAAGGAATAGCTCCGCGGCAGAAATCAACAAAGTTTTTGAAACCATTCCGATTTCTGAAGGGAAGCAGAAGTAATTTACGATGGATCTTGAGTACAGCCTCATTGATCATAGAGAAAGCAGAGTGGAGTGTAGGAAATTAAGGATCGATTCAGTAAGTCTGTGTATGTTCCGCAGGTGAGAGCCAAGTATATATATTTCACAGGATCTTGCGACGCTATGGAATACCAGTCCCTATGATTTAGATCAAGAAACCCAGGTTATTTTCTAGTTGGACTCAGCTAAAGGAAGCTTTTGGAAATTAATTACAGTTTAATACTACAATCCACCCCCAAACAGATGATCAGCTTAAGAGAATAATTCAAACGTTGGAAGTGTTGCTGGGGTGATTAGGGTAAAAAGTCACCACTTGAGAGGGTGTATACCTCAAATGACAGTTGCCAGATAAACTGAACTTCCTTGGATTATAAATCTCAGATTGCCACTAGTATCTATAATTAAGATGTTTTCAATTAATGCTCTATACAAGACATAGTATGGACCACCTAAGTATGAAAATGAAATGTAAGCAAGGTTTATTGAAATCTGAAAGCGTTGAAGGAAATAAAGAACCTTATTGAATCAAGCAGAGAAAGACTCAAGCGACCCAGGGTTGGCAAGGAGTTGTGCAGATGCTAGAAGAAGGATCTTCAGTTGGGTATTCTTCAACATTTCTCGTCTAAGGAAGGTGTAGTGAGATTTAAGGAAGCAAGGGAGCCAAATCCTAGCTGTATTGGACCCAATGAGATTTTAGAATGTGTGGGAAACAAGCAGTTCGGATTGGAATAGGAAGTGTTTAACTTTCAGTAATATATGCGGCGTAGTAACTCGAGTTGCAGATACAAGAGCAATCTTTCCCCCCTCTTTGAATGACATGGATGTAAATTTCGTCCTCGAAATTTTTACAAGGGGGGTAGATTGTAATAACCCAAAACAAAATATATAAAAAGAAATAAAATATCTAAAAAGTAGGATTAATATCTTCTAGTAGAAAGACGATTTTGCCCTCGCATATTTTAATGGGGGAAAATTTGACTTTTTAATCGAGAAAGAATTTAGGGATTCCGCTTGCGCCGTTGCGTAGAGCACGGCGAAACGAGTCCGTAGACACGGAGTAGACCCGAATCAAAGTTGTAACGAAGAAAATACGATCAAAATACCGCGAAGGGCAAAATGGTAATTTGGTCAAAAAGTCATATTTTTATCTCTTCCTCATTTCTCTCTCCTCTCTCTCTCTCCTCCCGATTCGACCTCGCCCATGACCTCCGCTCGCTTCCGTCGTCCTAGCGGCCGCCATACTTGGAGCCGATCTCCGAGACCGGTGCCAAACGAACCACCACTCGACCGCCGACAATTCCTGACCCGTCGCCGCCATGATTTCCAGTTTGAACTTCCAGCTCGTTTTTCTCCTTCAATTCTCCACCGAATCGATCGAGTAAGGTATGGTTTCTCAGCTATTTTCCATGTTCTAGCTGATGGATGTATGAGTTTCGATCTATTTTAGCTCTAAAGGGTTCGATTTTCGACTTGAAAATTGGCCGAAACTTCGGCCGCTGTGATCTACTATTTCCGGTCACTTTTTGGGGTATGTCCAAGAACAAAAGTGACTCCAAATGGGGTGTTTTACCTAGGATAGGAGTTTGGAGTCTTGGTTCCGAGATGTTTCGACCACCCGAAATCGCTTAGGACACCAAAATCTACCCGCGCGTGAGGCAGCGCGTGGGCTAGGGTGGTGAAGAAATTCTGTGCAGTTTTGTGATCCTCGTGTCGTCACGAGCGCGTAGGATTTCGCGGATCTCGATTCAGAGTCCGTTTGTGCCCCGAACGGATTTTCCATATCGCGCGATCCCTGGGTACAGTGTCGTTAAACCGTTGGATCGCACTGAATTTTGGATATGTCGTAGTACATGATTCCAGGATCGTGTAGGACTCGACGGATTGCGAATCGGAGTCCCGGATACTCCAAAATCGCTAACCCTGGGGCTAGGGTTTGGATTTTAAGCGATAACGCGAGTTCGGCTAATCCGACAGTCCGTTTCGGACTAAATTCGCGGAACATGGTTCCTTATCTATGAGGAACCTTCAGAGAAGCCCAGATTGACCATCGGAGATCATGGACCCCACGGGTCCCGGGTCGGCCGATCTGGCAGCTTATCGCTTCAGTTAAACGTCGGATCTTCCAAGACCGTCCTAAATGTCTGAAAGGCTAATGTGGGCATAGGAGTAACTTTAAAATTGAGCGCACATATTTCTAGGAGCCGGGGGCAGGGTGTTTAATTTAATTCTCTTATCAAGCAGTTTTATTAATTTATTATTCATGGTTAATCAGGCACCAGAGGTCCAGTCGACCTACAGGAGGAACCATCGAAGGGTCCAGCTAGCTCGGACCACCAGTGAGTGGACTTTCTTTCATAAAGGATTTTATATAAATAAGTTAGATAAATGATTATATAAATGAGTTTACGTAAATGATTTTATATTGATTTTATAGAAATGAGTTTTTATAAATAAGTTTTTATAAGAAAATTTCATTATTTGATCTTGAATAAGTACTCTTGCATGTCTTAAAGTATGTTTTATACTGTTAAATATTTTGAGTTATATATATTATTAAGGTTATATTAGCAGCAGACCTTGAGCTTTATATAATAAAATAGCAGCAGCATTGAGACTATAGTTAATTTATCAGATTTTAGAGAATTATCAGATTTTCTAATTAGACCACCATGTACCCATTATTTTTGGTGATTATCCAGAGTTGGACCGATGTCTACGGACATCCAGTCCGATTTCAGTTACGTCAGTGCACTTGACTTTGCCTCACGAGTTACGGGGACGCTCGGACCGTGAGTGCCAGGATTTGCGGCTCGGCAGACTTGGTGTCCCGAGACCCTGCCAGGATTGCGGCTCGGCTGACTCTGTGTCCCCGAGACCTGCCAGGATTGCGGATCAGGCTGACTACGGTCCCCTGTATCTTGCCAGAGCGGCTCGAGTCGACTTGGTGTCATCGAGACCTGCCGGCGGATCAGGCTGATCATAGTCCCCTGATTTCGTCAGTTTGCGGCTCGGGTAGACTGCGTGACGCCCGAGACCTGCCAGGGGAATTGACGGATATGATAGGGGTACAAATAGGTGGTAGTTTCAAAGGATTTTGAGCTTTCTTTTATCCAATTATGACTTTCAGTTATTTTATACCAGTTTCTTTGATATTCGCGCATTTATATCTTTATATATTTGTTCAGTTATACGAGTATATTCATCAGTATGTTTTTACATGCTTATTTGAATACCTTGTATTGAAATATAGACAAACCCTCGATTTATATCCTTACTTATGTTTAAATGGGGGTTATTATGGTTATAAATCGTTCTCAAGAACATTATTTTTGTCCACTCACATTTTCAAACTGTTTTTCGCCTCCAGGCCGTGGAAGTGCGCAGGATCCACCACCGGGCCATTCCTAGCTTCCGCGCCATCAAATCAGGTAAAGTTTTGTGGAAAAGTCCTTGAAACCCTGTAAACTTTAGAAAATGCTCTGATATCTTGTCTTAGTGGAAAACTGGAGCTGGTGAATATTTGGTTATTCTATTCTGGCAGTTGGTGTGGATTTATTTGGTTGTTTGACAGGTGGAAAAATTTGGGTTTGGTCAAAATACAGGGGAGACTCTGCCGAATTTTCTGCAGGAGTTCAGAGAAAGTTTTCATAGTAACTGTAGTAGGAAGGGTAAAATGGTCATTTGTGCCCGACAGTTGCCAGATGTCGGACATGCACAGGGCTTGGTTCGAATTCCAAAGTGGAATTAGGATCGGGTCCTGTCATGACATGCCAGCTCCTCTGTTAGCCTTATGCCAATATGTCGAGACCAAGTTGAAGCCTGCTAATAAGACCATTACAATTCACATGCCAGAGGAAATTTTTGGCACTGAGCATGATATCTGGCTCTTGTGTGATGACGTTTTACAGTTTGCTTCCATGGTTGAGATTGGATCCACAGTGATTGCAGTATACATGAGGTAATTCTAGAAATCCATTTAATTTTTTTTGGGAAATAGCCCTAAATGCCACCATTTTTATAATTGTAACTGAAAATACCACCCTTTTTTAAAAAATTTGGAACTATAACCTATAAATAGATTTTTATTGTCCCCTTATTGCACACATATCACTTTTGCTGAAATTTTATTGTCTCTGTTTTGCTGAAGTTCTCTCTCGGCTCTGTCTCTTCGCTGCCCTCTGTTTCTCTTCACTCTCCGGTGGCTTTGCTCTGAATCTGTGGTCCTTCAGCTCTCAATCTCTCCTCACTCAGCTCCGACTGTCTCTTCTCTCTTCCTCTCCCAGCGACAGGTACTGTTCATCGGCATTTTCTTACAGTTTAAGGGTTTCTCTGAAGTTGGTTTAGGGTTTATGCATTTCTCTGAAATTGGTTGAGGGGTTTGTTCGAAATTGGTTGAAGGTTTAGGGGTTTCGCTGAAATTAGGTTAGGGGTTTGTTCGAAATTGGTTGAAGGTTTAGGGGTTTCTCTGAAATTGGTTTAGGGGTTTCATCGAAATTGTTTTAGGGGTTTGTCTGAAATGATCTTAGTATGATGATTCCTTGTTTCAAACAGTGAATGGGTTTGTTCTTTGTGGACTGATGCTTGCTGTTGTGTTGCTGTTGCTATTGCTGTCGTATTGTGTTTTTTTGCTAGTGTATTGCTAATGTAGTGATGTTGTGTTGGCATTTTAGTGCAGTTGTATTTTTAGTTTTAGTATGGTTTTATTATGGTTTTTGTAGCAGTTATTGATTGGTATTTGGTGGCTTAGTATGAGTCTTTATGACCATTGCATTTAACCTTCTTACAAGTCTAATTGGTATCTATTTTGTTTGTTGAAGATGATATCTAAAGTGTAAGACAATTAACCTGTGTATATCATTTTGAACTTGTAAACTCCCAACCATATCATACTTTTTGTTTGAGAATAATGCTTGTTAATTCGACATTTTTTTTATAACTTTGTTTACTAAGTTTAGGGCTTGCATATTGGATATGGATGAGTTTTGTTTAGAACCATATGTGGTGTAATATGAGTTCTTTAAAAGTTTGCTGTTTTGTGCTTGATCATTGTGTGCTTAAAAGAAAGCGGGAAATGAGTGAAGATGGGAACCTACCACCAGCAGGTGTGGTTTAGAGAAATGGGGACATTGATTTTGCTATAAGCTAACTGTTTAAGCTTTTGCTTTTGTTGTTTGTGTATGGATACTTAGAGAACTCTGTTTCTGAGGAGAACTTATAATTTTGTAATTGTACATGTCTTACAAACATTTTACACCGTTTTGATGGTTTATTTATGAATTTATCTTTGATTTTTTTGTTAAGAAAAAACTGAAGGGATGGTGCCAATTTCTTTCATTTTCTTACATTTGAAAGGAGGGCCATAGTAGAGTCAGTATTGTGGTTGCCACTAATTCATAGGATGTTCCATTACATTATACCTTGAAGTGAATAAATTGTTTCCCGATGTCTTGTTGTTTTTTAAACTCTTTCTAGTCAGATAGATTTGTATCGTTAGTCTTGAATTGTTCTCAATTAGGCTTGTGCTACCGCACATTCCCATTCTAGCTGAAGCTGTCTCATGATTAGATGGTGTGATTATATGGTGTGTTGAGATGTGTGTTTAGATATTATATTATGCAGGAGTGGTAGAGTACTGGGTGTGTTGAAACTTGGCTTTGAGCCATTAAATTAGGAGGTCAGTTGTAAATAGCTGGGGTTTTGTTTATGATATGTATTTTTTGAATTTTTTTCACTTCATATCCTATAATAGGCTGTTCATAAGTGGTGATTGTTTATTGCTTGTTATTGTGTAGATTGCAACCGACTGAAATTTTGTTTATAATATTGGCATGCAGGGAAATATGGTTGGTGAAATGAAGTTGATGATTACGGAGGAACAAAAATTCCAAGGGAAAGCATTGTCGTTATCCCATACGAAGACCGCAATCACTACGATAAAGGAGAAATTCACTG
Source organism: Prunus dulcis (assembly GCF_902201215.1). Classification (NCBI taxonomy): domain Eukaryota; kingdom Viridiplantae; phylum Streptophyta; class Magnoliopsida; order Rosales; family Rosaceae; genus Prunus; species Prunus dulcis. The sequence continues at coordinate 10,703,431 of NC_047652.1, read as the reverse complement.
AACAGCAGCTGCAAATGTTTGAACAGAGTTGTTTTGGTCATCTCCTAGGGATTGAGGACCTCAAGTGGACTTCTCCGATTGTCCACGGGTTGCTGCTCAGGAAAGCTGATCCCAAGACAGTTTCCCAACTGAACGGGATCAAATTCATTGTTGGCAAGAAGGTCATCCAATTCACGGCGCAGCAATTTTGCATCGTGACAGGGCTAAGGTTTGGAAACCTTCCCTTTATTCCGATTCCCACGAATGAGAACTGCTCATTGAAACGGAAGTACTTTGCCAACGATAAAACTGTGAACCTGTTGGAATTAGAAAAGGCCTTCCTCGAATGCGATGATGTGGACGATGTATTCAAGCTTGGATTCTTATACTTTGCTGTCTTTGTGCTGTTGGGCAGCGAAAAACATGTCCACATTGACATGCGATATTTGAAGTTGGCGGAAGACCTTGAAGACTTTGGGAAGTATCCATGGGGTGCTGTGTGTTATGCGAAGACAAATGCGTCACCGCTGAGGGCACTTTGTGCAGATTACCAGCGAGTGAAAGTGCCCACAAAAACTGCCAAAACAAAAAAATCTGGAAAGAAACCAACAACAACGGCAACCGGTAGACCAAGAGAGTACCACCTCAAAGGTTTTCCCTATGCACTTCAGGTGAGCAAATGTCCATTGATGTTGAAGTTAAATTGCATTTGTTTACAATGACTGACCTTTTATTCCTGAAACCAGATTTGGGCGTATGAGGTGTTTCCAGTGTTGGCTGCACTACATTTGGTGGTGCACGAAGAAAATGCGCACATCCCTCGTTTACTACATTGGAGGAGCAATAGTTCGCCGCATTTTTATGAGCTAATGAGCCAAGTATTCGAGAACCGTGAGGTTAGTTCAGTTTTTAATGATAATGTTCGGGATATGAAAATATAATATAATTACTTTACTCATATGTATATTGTATGTGTAAATTGCAGGTTGATGTGCAGCTTCTCCGGCCATCTGTGATGGACAAGCAGCAGCCGTATTGGACTTGGGGTGACAGTGCTGACGACACTGAAGAACTTGTTGACTTGTTGGGCGATGACGCTGAACAAAAAACCGGCACTTCTGCCTCTGTAGAAGAAAAAGATAAGGACATTGACGAAACTGACGAAACTGCAAGCCTTCCGTCGTCTTCTAAGGCAAGCATTACATTTTTTCGAAGATATACGTCATAATACAATAGGAAAATAACTGCTGTATTGTTGCAATATTTTTTGGCCTGCATAGTAACACATGCATTATAACTTAATGCAGGGTACAGTCGCGTCCAGAGAGTTACGCACTTTGAAGCGTGACTTTCAAAGGACAAAGGATGAATTGGCCAAAGTTTCCCTATCAAATCGAGCACTTTGCGACAGAGTGCATCAGTTGGAAGACAAGGTACGGAAGGAGTCAATGAAAGCTGAAAAAGAGTTCGAAAAAAATACAAAGTGTGTGGAGGATTTCCGCAACACCCTGGCTTCAATGGAGCATTATTTTAAGTTGGAGATAGAGCAGCTGAAAAAAAAAATGGTGGGGTGAATGAAGCTGCGGAAGGACATGAGGACCTCGGTAGTCCTCATATGAATGAAGGAGGCAACAATGACTTGTCGCCATTACATGCCTATGTAAGTTCGCCGACAGAACCGGCAGTAATGGAAACACAAGTCCCCGGTGATGGAGCCGAACCTTCCGCAGCCATGGTAGTTGAAGAGGCAAAAATGGCCGCTTCAGTTCCTCACTTAGAAGTGCATGAAGTAGCTGACCCGGCACAATCCGAGAAGCTGCCTACCCCGGAAGATGTGGCCGGGTGTGACGAAATCTGCCAAAGAGTCATGAAGCTGTTAGAAGATTGGAAAATCACTAAGAGTATGCCATCGGGAGGTTTGATGAATCCTCCAAGTCTACCCACAGTTACTATGGCTGGTGATGAAGAAGGTAGTTCAAGTGTTGAAAAAAAAGAAGTGGAAGGTAAAAGGTGCAGACAGAAGCGCCCGGCGCAGACATTGTTGAGCCCATTTACAGATCCTTTGAGGAAGAAGAGGACGATGACTGTTTCGGCTGCGACTGCAACCCCGCCATGTTTTGATCCATCAAAATCCTTGCCCATTGAAGATGTGAAGGCAGTAATAGAGTTTTGCACTGCCTGGAAAAGCGATATCATGTTACGATTCTTTACCTTTGAATTCCAATCTTCATCCTATTCTACTATGTAGTCATAGACTAATGAGAGAATGTAGAGTTTGCTTTAATATACATGTGTATTTTTTTCATCAACAAAGTCATATTTATGACATGACTACACAAGTAACCGTTGCAAGTTTGCCTTTTGTAGTGCGAAGGTGCAGCTGGAATCATTTTCAGTGGGCGCTGATTTTTTCTACAGACTTGTCGATGAAACGGAATGGATGAGCTCAAGGGTAAGGATACACAAAGCTCTACTTTATTACGATAATTCAATTGTTTTCTCACCTTTTTTAAGTGTAGAGTTGTATGAAATTGTGCTAATATTATATGTGTCAACTTTCAGCACCTGGACATGGCAACCTTTCTTATCCGGAAAAGGCAACTCTCTCATCCGTTGGTATTTGGAACTGACTGGACAATGGCAGATTGTTGCTTGCAGGTAAACATGTAACCATGTTACATTCACTGCTTCATTTGTTGTCGGTTGTGATTTTCTAATATGCCTTCATTTAAATTTGTGCAGCAATTTCTAGAGCCGTTCAAACCGACTGCCAGGAAACGTGGATCGAAGAAGGCAGCTGCTTCAAACACCGTTGACCTTCCACCCAGCAAGCTAAAGAATATACATCACTTTGTGCGTGGTACGTGGCAACACGGTATGCCCAAGCTTGGACAAAAGTCCGGAAGGTCTATTTTCCATATAATCTGAAAGGGTCTCACTGGGTTGCAATCGAAATTGATTTCGTCAGACATACTGCAACTGTGTATGACTCCTATGTTGATTTTACCAAACGTTCAAAGCTGGTTACACTTCTGCACCCTATTAGCGATACGCTGGCACGAGTGCTGTACGATATGCACTTTTATGATGATTCTGAGGTTGAAGAGGTGAAGCAAAAGGGGCTGACGATGTCGATGTATACGCCATTCTCAGTGTGCAGCATGGCAGATGTGCCACAACAACGAGATGGGTAAGCTTTGTGAATTTAGTGCAGTTTATCCAAATTTTACATAACTGCAGTTCTAATTTCCCAACTTATTGGCCTCACAGTACGTCTTGCGGAATCTTGACCGTCAAATTCCTCGAGCATCTCAGTGCTGGGATTTCGGTAGATAAAGTTGACCCTTTGAAGATCAAATATTACCGACTGAAGCTTGCAATTGAGGGTTTAAGGGGGGAGGCATATTTATGAGGTAAATGTCTTCATGTCCGTGAATTCACCTCACTCTGGACTTATGACTTGGGAATTCACTTTGCTCATTGCTTATGTCAGGAACTCCTTTATATGAAGATGCAGACGTAGATGCTTTGCTGGGGGTACTTTAGATGGTCATCCTGCCTTTTTGCTACAGCTAGTTGGTTTAGTTATTATTGTCAAGTGTAATATTGTACAGTGTAGAAGCAGTGGCTAATTGCCTTACATGGCACACACACTGTTTCGATTTTGAAGGTTAACTCTTTTGTACACCTCCATATATAAACATAGTTGCTCTTTGTGGATGCTTTAGTAGCCATTGTTCACATTTTGTCTCTGTGGTTTTGGGAATCTGTTACTGGACTTACTGAAGCATACAACTTTGTTAACATTTCTCCATTTAGTTTTGACTTGGGGTTCGTTTTAAATAATTTTGGCAGCAATTCTACTTTTCTGCTTAGCATTATGTTGTTATATGAATTTGGAACCTGATACTGTGTTTGCTGATCTTAGCTGGAGTAGGTGCCAATCACTCCTCTTTCATCTTCCATACTGGATTAGTTTCCTTGTGTATTTAGCTATATTCGATCTGAGTGATTGTTCTCTTTGTACAGGGTATACTAGCACCATCCGGCGGAAGAATGGTAAATTATCTGAATTGATCGGTGAACTTCAGGTACCATTTTCATGATTTGTACTCTGCTTTGCTAGTGGAACTCGCAGAACATTTGTATTTGGTGTTATTTTTGTATGAGTTTTTAATTTTGTAATGCATTTGGTAAACTTGGTAAACTAGTGGAACTCGCAAAACATATGTTCATATTATTTCATCCATTGGTTCTGTGAGTTGTTGTCTTCTTTAAGCAAATCTAATATTTGCTCTTCACAAATGGTTAGGGTCTAAAATTCTCAGATCTTATGTATGTGACAAAGCGTAGTATGAATGCTGCTGTTTCAAAATTGCATAAACGTCTGGAGAGCGTGACAGAGGCTATTGCTGCAAGTTTCTTTTCGGCTGTCTATGCCAACAAAAATACAAAAACTGATTTGGTACTATGAACTGATTTGGCAGTATGATATTTGGCAATATGAACAATGAACTGATTTGGTGGCAGTTACAAATGAACATAGTCTTCATTCTGGAACTGCCCTTCATAAATGCCTTCATCTGCACTGAACCCAATTGTTTTTGCAGGTCGGTCTCAACCAAGGGTTGATTGCAATATTCCAACCAAGATGACCATACACTGTTATTTGATGTAGGTTTTTTGTATGACATGGCTTTGCTTTAATTGGTTTGGTTGTTCCAAGTTTTATGTACACAATCTCACAGTAACTGCCGAGTCGTTTTTCATTTCATGTATTTGTCCGTGGTATTTTGTTCCCCAATATTCTGATTATGGTCAATATGTAAACATTACTGTGGAGCTTATTGCATG
>NC_047652.1:10680604-10698498 GCF_902201215.1 Prunus dulcis | reverse complement strand
ACCAGATAAGTTATCATCTTGCTCTAAATTATCACCTATCTCCATCAAAATCATCTTTTTAGTGTAAAACGCAATGGAACTAAAAAATTGAATTCTGCAGAACATCAAAACACAAGTAGCACAAAGAAAAAGATGAAAGCACACCATTAATAGGACAGCATCCAGTATTGGTCTTCCTACCCAAAGATTTTGATAACTAAAGAGTCATTTGGATGATAAAAGTTTCGTAACTAATAGACAACGGCAAAACATACACATGGTAGGCTCATACCAACAATGCATTGAAGGAGATATGTAGCAGACTAAATACCAAATATTCTACATTCCTAAAACCTTGAGGGAAAACATTTACCAAAATTTCAGAATGCAAGGAAGAGCCAAATGATTTCAAAATAAGCAAGCGCGTGCACACACCCAACCCACAAAAACAGAATTCTTTAAACCTAACCTATAAATATCCTCAAGAATAAATTAGATTATGTCAAAGATGTATCCAGTAGCAGTAGCATAAGAGGGCAAAAATCAGTAAGAGAAATCATATCAAAGCACGTTATATGTGAAAATTTGCTTCATCCGAAACCATCATCACATTTCAAAGATAAGACTTACCGGATTGGCCTAAAACCCCAACCTTCAATCAACAGATTCTCAGTGCGACCTTACTCTTCAAACCAATATGAACAGGTAACAATTCAAGTAATAGCAAATGTGAACTTTCGCAGACCGTAGGCTTATCTGAAAAAATACAGGCAAACCCAAATGGGGGTCAAAAGCTACCCATAAGATATTTTACCAAAACAGAACTACCCAAATATGTAAATGCTGCCAATTTAATGTTAAATCCTCTGACTAAATGAAAAAATTATAAGCAGACCGAACCCACTGTAGGAATGAGTTCAATCGGTTGGATTCAATCCCATATAAGCAGACCCACAATGGGATTTCAAAGTCAATACGAAAGTACAAAAAGAATCCGACAACAGAAAAACCAAACTATTCTTTACCTGGTAAACAGAGACAACAATGAAAACTTCAAATTCAGAAAGCTATAAACGGGGGGGCGAGAGTGTGTTGGTTCGAGGAATTGACTGCACAAATCTAGCTTCAGAGACTTCCTTGTACCGAAAATTATTTTGCCAAAATAAAACAACCCAACAAGCTAAACACTACCAGCTCCAAAATTATTTCAAGATAAACAAGGAGAGGAGGAACCCCAAACTGCGCGTAAGAGTGAGAAAGGGATGCTGTTCTAATTTCAGATTTTGTAAATGTTTCTGTTTGTGGGCTAGAAGGAGGCGGCAATTTCTGAAATCATAGTGTTGGGTTTGTGCTTGGGCTATAGATTGAAAAGAGGAATTAGGGTTGGGCTTTAGGAGCAAAAATGAAGTCGGTTTCATTTTTGAGTTTGAATTGGATTGGGCTTTACGGGTAAAATTGAATTGGGTTTGGGCTTTACGGTTAACATTAAATTGGGTTAGGGTTTAGGGTAAAAATGATATTGGGTTGGGCTTTATGGTTAAAATTGAACTGGGTTGGGCTTTAGGGTTAACATGATATTAGGTTGGGCTTTATGGTTAAAATTGAATTGCGTTTGGGCTTTAACCGGAAAAAATTGAATTGGGTTTGGGCTTTAGGGTTAAAATTATATTGGGTTCGGCTTTATGGTTAAAATGTAATTTTGTTGGGCTTTAAGGTTAAAATGATATTGGGTTTGGGCTTTGTGGTTCAAATTCAAGGATTTACGGTTTAGGGTTTAAGGTTTATGGTATACAATTTACGGTTAAAATTGAATTGGGTTTAGGCTATATTATTCAAATTCAAGTGTTTAGGGTTTAGAGTTTGTGGTTTATGCATAAAAGTTAAAATTGAAATGGGTTGGACGTTACGATAAAAATTTAATTGGGTTTATGCAATTCAGTGTTAAAATTCAAGGGTTTAGGATTTACGGTTACAATTTAGGGTTGGGCTTTATGGTTAACACTGAAATGGGTTTGGGCTTTAGGGTTTAAAGTATGGTTTATGTTTATAATTATATTGGATTCAGGTTATAGACTATTCGTAAGCTTAGGTTTTAATAATTTTAACTGTTTCAAGTCGTATGTAATTGTTATATATAATTTTTAAAAGTAGCAATACTTTTACAAATAGTTACAATTTTGAATGTCCATTAATTAGGAAAAATAAGTTTTGGAATTTATTTTTTAAAAAACAATCTCGGAAATGTTTTTTGCAACCAAAAAGAAGGTTATTTGAGGGAAGTATTTGTTGTAATTTTCAAATGTTGAGATAAATAAGTTTTGAAGGAGTTTATTCCGAATGGACAATTTAACCTCCTAAATGTTTATTTAAAACAACCTCTCATGTCCAACCAAATGAAGAGCATATGTACACACTCTAGAGTACTCTAACTTATCTATCTTCACCAAAATCATGGGGAAAAAACAATTCTGCTGTGAAGAAAGGGTTTATGGGTGATGTACCCAGTAAAGTGAAAATCACTACACGAGATTCGTTTACTGATGCGAACAAAGGTAGTAAACAAGCGTCTGCAAGTGAACCTGCATAAAATAATATGCAATTGCAGTAATCAGATGCAGTTCAGAGGTACCTCTCCGCAATTCAAAATTTCGTACAACGGGTGGTTATAATTTTCACTTCGAACGTACAAACATAAAATTTAACAACCCAAACAGTAATGTACATAGCACAATACTGAAAACGTTAATATAAAATGTTATTTTTGGATCACACTTCCAAATTGCAAACATGAAAAATGTAAACTAAAACATTACACTCTAATCCCTGAACTTGTAGTTTTCATCATCCGAGTCATCCGTGGACTCCCATTTTTCAACTTCCTCCCAATGCGTAATGAGCTTGTCAGCGTAGCAATCACTGCACCATTCCGTCTTTTGAGGGGTGCACTTGCAAACAAGAGGAGATGGTGGCTTTGGAGGCGAGGGAGTTGGAGACCGGTAAACTTGAACATTATCCGAATTTACAAAAAAAAAGATCCTTGCAAAGTTGACATGGACGCAAATCATGTGGAACATGCTTACAGAAGTTAGTCGTAACATGAACTTTGGGATCATTTGGATCCCAACCTTGCTGTTTTGGGTTGTTGACAACGGGAGGTTGGTTTGAAGAGGAAGCCATGCATTTGTAATGGATAGAGTGAAAGAGGCAGTCACTGAAGTAATGCCCTTTTATAATAGAATGGAGGGTTTCAAATGTTAACGCAAGGGTTATCCGGAAAAATAAACCCAGCCAACTAACTTTTTTAAACTAACAGAGTATTTGTTCAGACGAACGCAATACGTGCGTTCCTGGAGAAAAGTTACCCGTTCGCCGAAAACATGCCCCAACCACCTTACTTTTTCAAGAAAACAGAATACTTTTTCACACGAACGCAACAGGTGAATTCGCTGAGGAAAGTTTTATGTTCGCCGAAAAAATAAATCCAACCAACTTACTTTTTCAAACAAACGGAATGTTTGTTCTAGCGAACGCAAGGGTTGCGTTCGTTCAGTAAAGTTACCCGTTCCCCAAAAAAAGGCCCAACAAACTTACTTTTCTAAACAAACGGGGCGTTTGTTCAAACGAACGCAAGGGTTTGCTTTCGTTCAGAAATACTCGACGTTCCGCCGAAAAAGAAGGCCAACATAGTTACTTTTTTAAACCAACATGGTATTTGTTCAGACGAACGCCATACGTGCGTTCCAAGAGAAATTACCCGTTCGCCGAAAACATGCCCCAACCACCTTACTTTTTCAAGCAAACATAATACTTTTTCACACGAACGCAAAAGGTGCGTTCGTTGAGGAAAGTTTTATGTTCGCCAAAAAAATATATCCAACCAACTTACTTTTCTAAACAAACGGGGCGTTTGTTCAAACGAACGCAAGGGTTTGCTTTCGTTTAGAAATACTCGACGTTCCGCCGAAAAAGAAGGCCAACATAGTTACTTTTTTTTAACTAACAGAGTATTTGTTCACAGGAACGCAATACGTGTGTTCCTTGAGAAAAGTTACCCGTTCGCCGAAAACATGCCCCAACCACCTTACTTTTTCAAGTAAACTGAATACTTTTTCACACAAACGCAACAGGTGCGTTCGCTGATGAAAGTTTTATGTTCGCCGAAAAAAGAAATCCAACCACCTTACTTTTTCAAACAAACGGAATGTTTGTTCTAGCGAACGCAAGGATTGCGTTCGTTCAGTCAAGTTACCCGTTCCCCTAAAAAAGGCCCCAACAAACTTACTTTTCTAAACAAACGGGGCATTTGTTCAAATGAACGCAAGGATTTGCTTTCGTTCAGAAATACTCGACGTTCCGCCGAAAAAGCCCCGCCGTCATTGTTACTTTTTTAAACCAACAGGGTATTTGTTCAGACGAACGCCATACGTGCGTTCCTTGAGAAAAGTTACCCGTTCGCAGAAAACATGCCTCAACCACCTTACTTTTTCAAACAAACGGATTACTTTTTCACACAAATGCAACATGTGCGTTCGTGGAGGAAAGTTTGATGTTCGCTGAAAAAATAAATCCAACAAACTTTCTTTTTCAAAGAAACGGAGTGCTTGTTCTACTGAACGTAAGCGTTGCGTTCGTTGAGTAAAGTAACCCGTTCCCCTAAAAATGAGTCCAACCAAATGACTTTTTCTAATGAACCTGGTGTTGGTTCAAGTGAACGCAAGAGTTGCGTTCGTTCAGTAAAGTTGACCGTTCCCCAGAAAGATGGGCCCAACCAACTTACTTTTTCGAACAAACGGGGTATTGTTCAACCAAACGCAAGTAGGTGCGTTTGTTTAGAAAACTTTGACGTTCCAACGAAAAAGGAACCCAATCCAAAGTACCAAGTACCAAATACCAGGTACCAACTACAGACGAAGGATTATTTAAGGAGTTACTTCCTATACATTTCAACTCAAACATTTCCACCTCTTTTACTAATAACATTACTCATACACAACCTGAAAGAGAAAAACGAAAACCCAAATAATGTCACATTCAATGGTTGGTAGCTCAAGAGGCTCCTCCACGCCTAAGAAGAAGGGGGTGGGTGATGATGATGGTGTTGATTGTTCGTATTATATTCGCCAGCAAGTGAAACGAGCCCATGATGTCACAAAGCCTCCGACTGAGGCTAGTAACAACATCTTTCGTGAAGGAGATTCAATCACCAAGTACGAAATTTACAATGGGGGGATTGAGATCGGCTTTGAGATGTTTAGGAAATACGCTCAGCTTGTTGATGCTTGTTCAACAAAGTGGGACAAAATCGAGTTATACGAAGCAATTGCTGTATTGGAGAAGCGAGCTCCGTGAAGCATCGGTATTTTATGATTTGCGTTGTGTTGTTTGTCATAATTTCAGATGTTATAATTTCAACCGTACTATCGGATGTTAAATGTTATAATCAGTATGGTAGAATAGTTTGAGGGTTTAGTTTTGTAAAAAAAAAAAAAAAAAACCCATAAATATGGTTAGGAGACCTTTATTATGAATGAACTAGGAACTCCAAAACGGGAATGAAAATCTAGGAGCACAATGACTTGCTTAGAAAAACATGCATATACAAAAGTGCACTAAAGATATTGTAAAAAATAACTTAAATTGATACCTTCTCGCACTTCGTAAGGCCTACGGTGAACCGTTTTGAGATTTCCCTTCTAAGTTTGACACCCAATTCAAAAAGTTTCTCATCACTTGTATTATTGACTTGCTCCTACATTCACATATAGTGTAAGCGTAAATTCATTTACTAAATCACAAACTATAATAGTTTGAAAAATATGAATGCTTACCGACATATATGTGTGGAAGTACCAATTCCCTGACCCCTTTTCTTGTAGATAATAGACTTGCGCGTTCAGTACTCTATCATTAATCCACATTTCAGGCCTCAGGCACATGAACTCATCTCTCGTGACATGATGTTCGTTTTCTATTTCAATTATAACTTCCTCACTAAAACGAAAGAAGAAAGCAATTGTTATAATTAAATTCACGTACGGGACAAGATATAAGGAATTTGGTCAATTTCATAATTCAACATTTGTATGTAAGTAGTTACCTTGAAAAGTTGTTAGGCCTAAAAATATAACTGAATAATTCAAAATCGGAGTCTTGTAAGTCCTCGGGTTTTAATTTGAAAGGCCTAATTTTAATCTTAGACGCCGTCTTTTGCACAGCCTTTCCTTTTGCATTTGACGGGTCAACCCATGGCTCTCTACAATGAAGCCCTAGACGCCTTTCAGCCGTTCGACGTGTTTGAATTCGATTTTGATCACCACGGGCCAATTTTGTGAACTTCCTCTTTTCCACGCCAAATTTCAACTATGGAAAAGGGAATCCAAATATTACAGTTTGAAAAAAAAAAATTCAGTATTTTACAACTATGTATATAAATGCGTACTAAATAAACGTAAAAGATAACAACAAACTCGATCTTGAAACTCCTAATCGCTCATCATACCTCAGGTTCACTGAAAGTCTGTCCATCCGGTAATGGCATCCAAGGATTGTTTACATGAACTGGACCTTTCTCCTTTAATTTCCTAGATTCTTCACCCTTCTTCTTCACAGCATTCTCACCACCTTCATCTCGTATTTTCGGTGGCCCGTCCTCCTTAGTTTGATTCACATCTTCATGTCTTGCGTCTTTCATAAAGGACCTCACTTCACTCATTACCTTGTCAGTGAGTTCCAACACTGAGCACTGGACCTCTGCCTGTATTATCTGGCCCAAAGCAAGTCCTTCAATTGATCGCTTCACCTCTGCCTGTATTACTGGAGCCAAACTGATAGAAACTTCTTGAACTATTCTTTCAACGTTTACTCCAGACACTTCATTTGTTCGACGGTGCTGTGAAACAACCCGCACAGTAGGACTATCAAACCCACCTTGCTTGATAACCCATCTAATCATTTTCCACACTGAGTTATTGTCCCAAGACACAATGGGATCCAAAGACTTAACAACATATACTCCACCATGGACAATTGAATCGAAATACAATAGTTGCAGAAAAAGCAATGACCCATTTACATATGCAACTTTCGTCGCTTTGAACGACCTAACACCTTCACATAAGAAGTTGAATCCATGGTCGGCCCAGTTCTTGGTCTCTATCTTCCCTGGGATCGTCAAGAAAGTTAAATATTTCCCGGTCACTGATGGTGAAGATGTGGGGCAAAGTATAGTGTCAAGTGCAAACATCACAAATAGAACTTTAAAGTCCTCATTCCCATTTTCGCACTTTTCCAATTGTTCAGCTAAACCCTTTACTAATACTCTTTTGCCATTTCCACCGAAACTCTTGACTAATTGTTTCACCTTTTCATCTTCTACCGGCCTGTCGAGTTGAACATCCTCGCCGGTGTTCTTAAGACCCATAACACTCCCAAACTCATCGGCACTTATTCTAATCACATTGCTGTGCAGTTCTATAGAAGACGTATCAGGATTGAACTTTTGAATCAAAAAATGGCATAATTGGCGGTGTAAACGAGTGCACGACAAAGATGACACATTACCGAACCCAATAGCCTTAATTGCTAACCGCTTCTCATTTTGACAATTTTTCCACCGTACGATGGAATCGGTCCGGGCTGCATCTAGTTATACAACTCATCTCATTCACTGAGTCGTTTACTTGCCCGCTTGAACCTTCTAAGGCAGAACCATATGTTGCCTTCTCTGTAGTGTTCAATTTCCTCCACTTATTACTAATCTCTTCTTGTACCTGAAATAAAAAATTCTCATTAATATACCCTTCTTAATAAAATAATTAATAAACTGACCAAATCATTGTCATCTCTCACCTTATGGTCCAACTTTGCATTGGCCACTTTCCCCATTTCTTGTCGTTCTTTTTTCCTGAAAATCATTTATTTTTTTTTAAAAAAAACCATTATAATATTAAGCAACCACATTTCCAATTTGTAGATGTACGTGTAACTTACATGAAATTAAAAAATGCATCTCAGCCAACTCTTGATTGTTGCACAGTACTCTTGGCCTTGCGCTTTCCTTTCGCTGATCCCCTTTTTTGAGCTTCCATAACTTGCACAAATCAAGTACAAAACACTATCATGCAATTCTCTCTAGCGCCGAGAATTTGAATACTAATCCAAAGCCTAATACCCCCTAAACCCCGTAAACCCAGTAAACACTACAACATCACATTGCTTAATTAAAAAAATACGGGGACCAGGATTTGCACACAGTTGCTTAGTAATTGCATATACTGATATGCAATTGCACTACACTACTTGCAAGTGCATCAACCCTCGATTATAACATTGCACATATAATGCACACAACCCACCAATGCATTTCTATATTGGGCCGACATTCTTACTCATTTCAAATCCCAATCCAAATCTTAACCAATCCTAACATTACACTTTTGGAACACTTTACTCCCCATACAAAAAATTCAAAAACACAGTCAAACCTACCTACCTACCACGAAATCACCTCACGTGCATAATTTCAAAACAAAACTATATCCTGTAATTGCATTCAGTTACTTGGATTTGCATACAGGCGATTAGTAATTGCATATAGAGATATGCAATTGCATGAACAGAACAACCATGAATGTGAGATACCCACTTCACCTCACGACACTTTCAGACTGAGAAACCCACTTCATCTCATGAATGTGAGAAACCTACTTCCCCTCTTGCCCCAATTCATCAAGACAGAAATTCAATTAACAATAACATAAAACATAGTGTTAACTTACCTTCACAAGGAACTAATACCAAATGCTTTCACAAGGGCTCGATTGCAGATGAGAGGAGTGCCAACAACCTTCCAGCGACTAGAAAAACTGAATTCCAATTCCTATTATCAACCCAAAATGCTAACCCAAAAAATTTCCCCAAAATCCAAACCCTAGAATACGGGGTTTTCTACAATGATGACAAAGAAGAGAGAGAGGTTGCAGAGACAAGGAAGAAACTTTCTACAGAAGAGGAGTTGAAGAAGATGACTTTGATATAATGAAGATTATCAGTTTCAAGTTGAAGCCCCTCCACTTTGAGGAAGAAGACTGAGTGCATGCGAAATTGTATTAGGAGCAGCGCGTCCAAATATTTACCTGTTGACCAGGTCAGCAGGTTTCCTTTGTTTTTTAAAACCCCTCACGTGATCGGCTGTACTGGTACAGCCGATGCACCACAGATGGTCTCGTGTAGTTCATGTCTTTATTTTCCGATAAAATAATTTGGGGGTCAATTCTCAACCGGGTGATAGTTCCCCAGGGGAAAACGGCAGTGTACTTTTTCGTATTCGTATATCGTGTCCTTCCCTGATAAGCCCGAAATACCACAACCCTTGTCGAAATTACAAATTGACCCGCAAAACTCATTCGCACGCATCTTCGCAGCTCTGCCAGAAATGGAAGTGATGACGCTCCACTGACGAATTGTCACCCACGAAGCAGCGTCGACATTTTTCTTTTTTCTCTCCAAATTAGAATTCCATCATTCCGTACAAGTCCATGACTCAAAAGCTTCAGTTCTTAGTCCCATAGCCTTCGAAGCACACAAATTCACCACTCCAAAACAGAAATAGGCAGAGAGTTATGGTCCTTCCAGCGGTAAAGTTAGCAACCCTTGCCCTCAAAACCATCTCCAAACCCATTGCTAATCGGCTGAAGCGAGAGGCTGGCTTGCACCCGCGATTTAGGCAGTTCATCGTTAACATTGCCCAGGTTCTCTATTTTTCTCTTTTACCAGCATTTTCTGTTTTCATTCTCTTTATTTTTAAGCTATTTTATTAAATGGGTTTGCCTTAAACCTGATTTTCCTGCGTGGGTTCTCCCTGTTTTCTCTCGTATTCGCTTGGTGTTGGGCCTTTCATCTTTTGTGCTCATTTGGGACTGCAAACATTAATTTTTCATTTTGTGCCATCTCCATGGTCACTTTTGAGGCGAGTTCTTTGATATTTTCAAATTGTATATTAAAAATTGATTTTTTTTGTTTGTTCTTGTTTTGGCGTTTTGGGTGTCGTTGCTTGGTTCTAGCTTTGCCATAGTATTACATTTTGCATAAATTATGCATGTCTAGTAAATTATGGGAGTGGGGCATTTTAGATGACATTAAGCTGCAATAAGTTCTTGATTACTATTACTAATGGATAAACTTTTTAAGTATTTAAAGTCGTTTGTGATCTGTATGGGTAAAAGAAATGATCATGATTATGCTGCAGTATGCTATTCCCATTCGAAAACGGTTTGTTATCCTCGGAATATAGATGCTGCATTTTCAATAGATCATATTTGGTTCATATACTTGTTGAATTTCTCACATGCAATCTGTAGCCATTTCTAATTTCTGTATGTATATTGACTATATTCTTGAGCTTTTTCTTCCATAGCTGGTGGAAGTTCTACTTTTTCTTTCACTGCCAGTGGGAAATTGCACTTCCAGATAGTTTCCCTTTTAAATTATTTGTAGTTGCCATCATTGTTTATTTTCTCCATTGAGTTCTATTTCCATAACAAGTCCACAGTTGCTTTTAATTTATGGTTTCTGGCTGCTACTTTCTTGGACCATGTGTACCACATGTCCTGTGGTGTTCTTGTTTTAATTGATTCATGTTATTATCCGCTAGTTCATGTTTCATCCACCTTCCTATCCAATGTCTGCTTTTTGATGGATACATGTCATACTTTGATTCTTATGTTCTTCATTTAGGTTATGCAGTTTGTGTTTAGCTCCCACCCCACCGGTCAACCTATAATCAACCACAAATAAATAAAAGTTATAAATGTCCATTTTGTATAGAAATTATCTAGTGTTCAGCAGTTTCTTGATTTGGTTAACACTTGTTTTTTTTAAATACGTAATTCCTCTCTAGTTATATGCACTTATATTTTACATAATTATTTATTTTTTTTCCCATTTTGATATTGAATCAGGCAAATCATCGATTTACAACAAATGTGCAAAGACGGATTTATGGTCATGCAACTGACGTTGCAATACGCCCACTGAACGAGGAGAAAGCTGTCCAAGCTGCTGCAGATCTTCTCGGGGAGCTCTTTGTGTTCACGGTACTATGAACTCTCATTTTTGTCCCCAGTCTAAGAATGTTATAAAGATGTAACTGGCATACTGAATTACAAATGATAAGTATATTGTTTTGCATTTCTTACAGGTAAAACATAGGCATACCAGTAGTTTACAATCAATGAACGTAAACTTAAAATAAACTCAATTATGTAATCAAACAACAAATCTGAAGTGCTGGTAACCTAAGAGAACAAAGCCTCACAAACAGATCTTTAATCTCCAAAATCGAACTTTCTTCTCCCCAAAAGACACATCTATTAGTAGTCTGCCTCCTGTTTGACCGAAGAATATTCCTTTTTCATTAAGTTGTCCAAGGTTAGAATTCACCCCAAAGCTGCAGTCCAAAACAAAGAAAACCACACAGGGCCTTTGTGCACCAAGCTGCCGAACAACCAAAAGCTGCGGTTCAGATCCAAGGTTCCCACCAATGCCATATAATAGGATTTGGCATCAAACACTCCTCTCCAATTGAACCTGTATACCGTTACATCCGTCCTTTCAATTTTTTTTTTTAATCAACTTTAGGACATGAAATGCACAACCTCGTGCAACTCAACATCATTAAAATGAGTCAAAAAAATAATTTTTTCTGCAAAGATCACGAAAAATTGAGTTTTTTTTTGAACTTTTTTAGTCCAGTGCCTCACCCGATATCTTCCGCAATCTTAAATGACACATGCTCTGAAAACTTAGCGCAGAACATCAAATGCACCCCATAAGATATTCCTCTAGAATCCTTTGCAAATGAACTTGGTTTAGTGTTTAAAATTGACACTTGTAATTACTGTTACCAATTTACACTTTGACAAATAGTCTTTGCCAACCAGTGAATGTCTGTTCAAACTGCTGAATAATACACAATTTAAACAGAGAAAGTCTTAAAGGAGACCTGAAGGCAACCCCAAATAGCTCATAACGAGGGAGCCAGCTGTACTCACGCGTATTATGGGCATGGACATGTTTCTTTGCCTATAAGTGCCTTAGATTTGGCTAGATGGTCTTTGACCAAATAATTGTGAACTTGGTCACTATTTAATTTTCTGGGGTCATAATGCATGCAGATCAATTCAAGAAAGTAAGAATCTTCCCCATAAAATTCAATTTGGCTTGCTTCATGTGCATAATTTTTTTACTAAATACTTGCCAGTAGTGCATGAATTGTATGCTGGTACTACACTGCAATATTTAGGACCTATTGGGGATTGCTTTTAGAAGTGCTAAAAGAGTTTCAGATTCTCAAAAGCCCTTTTGACAGTGTTCGGAGAAATAGTTAAAAGTGCTTCTTTTTTAGAAGAATAGTTAAAAGTGCACCTGCTAGGTGCTTCCTTAATGAAGCACTTTCAAGTGCATTTTCAGGAAGTAATTGGATTTTTAATAAAAAGATTACCCTGCTTCTAGAAAAAAAGGCTACCAAGAAAAAGTGCTTCATCAGAAGCAGTCCCAAATAAGTCTTTATAAAGTTACAATTGTCCTCCACCTATGTGACCCACTAGTTGCTTCAGTTGTACACTATTCCATAGTTCACGGAGCCCTATTACATGGTGAAATGGCAAACCTCTTGTGGGTTACATTTTGAAATTCCATTGCTTGTGGCAAATGCTAAAGCAGCATAATTCGTCAGAAAACCAGACAAATGTTGCTCATTACAGTATTACAAGTTGATGAGTAACCTCAGATTACCTTTGTTTCACTGTAAAGCCACATTATGTACAAGTTTTTGTCATGGGATTGCTGTGGAATTAATACTATGATATGCGATTAATACTTTCTCTCTGGCTGATAGACCACACCATTCTTTCGTTGTTCATCCAGCTGTTTCTTATTCTTCCCTTTCAATTTAAGAGAAAGGAACTTTGAAGATATCCTTGCACAAAGTTGGGTTTAGGAGATTTTTAATTATATAAGTTATGAATCATTATTGTATCTCTTCAGGTTGGAGGCGCTGCAGTTATTTTTGAAGTACAAAGAAGCTCAAGATCAGAAGCAAGAAAGGAGGAGCTACGTAGACAGGAATTAGAGGTACGCACTCATACTATTGTAGCATAAGGAAACAGCCATGGTTGCATCTAGTTATAGTATCTTCGTTGCTTAGTTTACCTTTCAAAATTTTCACCACTCTCTCTGTGTTCATGCTGCCTTACATTGAGTAAGTTTTGCATCACACTACATAAAAAACTGAACTATAAACTATCTATTTGACATTCTAAATCGTTGTGTTATCTCTTCATATTTACGCTAGAACTTCTTGAGGTTTTTGGTGTTTTCACAAAACCTCCAAGGTTTCAAAAATTACACTAACATCCCCTAAGGTTTCAAATTGTTTTCACAATATTCCTTCTGTTAAGTTTCCATCCAAAAATTGTTGATCTCATAAAAAATTTCTCCAAACGACAAATTTAACCTCAAAGATTAAATTGCACACACCCCTGAGGTCTATCTGTATTTTCATGTAACCCTGTCAGGTTTGCATATTCATAAAAGAGAAAAGAAAAAAAAAACATCATGACAATTATATACACAAATATTTGCTCAATGAAATAAATAAATTATTTTTTAAAACATCACAATCAATTGTTTTGAATATATGTATTTCTTTGAAGATAATAACACCATGCCCCACATTTCACTTACAACTGTTGTTTATTGTTCTAGGCAATGAGACAAAGAGATGAAGATTTAGCAAGAGAAGTTGAGCTGCTGAAGAAAAAACTTGAAGAGCTGGAACAACTTGCCAAAGGACGAGGAATTGCCGGATATTTCAACTTCAGGAATGCTCAAGGCCCTGAGAATGAAAAGGCTAAAATCCCAGTTTGATCACAGCAAAAATGAAGTACAGCACGTAGTATTACTGTAAGAACCAACCCAGCTTGATTTATACTTACTCATTCTCTTCCGGAATGGCTTGGCCGGTTGTATTTGCATGTATTTCGCAAACCTTCGAGGACAATTTTTGCAGAAATCAGCAAGATCCACAAGACGGAAGTCCTTCAACTAAGGGCAGTGATACTTACAAGGGAAGCTCACACAAATCTGATTTATAACTCACACTGCAAAGATAGCATTTCAGGATTTAGTGATATTATTTGTGGACTCATCTGGGACTAGTTAAGTACTTGTGACTTTGATACGACTACGAGCCATACAATTAAAAACCTTCAGTCACTCTTTTTGGGCTTTAAAGCATTATTCATCCAATTGGTCGATTTGCTGTTTTGAAACACAAGCCATGTAAGGAACGTGAAGTTTGAGTCTCTCTGCTTTACCTTTGTTCGACAAGGAAAAGATGTTCAATTATTTCTTTGAGGGACAATAAATTTTAAATAAATAAATTGACAACTTCCCACTCCCCAATAAGGACAAGTAAACACAAGAGAATTTAGGGAGCAAATTAATACGAGCTACGGGCCACATGCCGCGCCAAACAAGAACGTGCGGGAAGACCAAAAACATGCTAACTTTACAAAAAACATGCTCACTCCTATTGAACCCGGCTATAGCCTATGATGATAGGATAAAAATCCAAGCACAAGCATAGGTGTCGGAACCGCCATGCCAACGCCAAGATGCGTTACAAGCTCAGGTGGGCCCAAGCCACCAAAATTACCCGGGGCTTGCTTGAACGGGTTGTGGTATGGATGGCAACGGGCTTTCATAAAACTCATTGACGAGCCAAGGGAGTGGTAGTTTCGGGGTCACTTGGGGGGCCCAAAACTCAAGCCTATTTCTTCGGCCCGAAATACATGGGTTAGCATGAGAGAAGAGAGAGCATGACCCAATACCTTAGAAAAAAGTGTAGAGCCTGTTAGGAAAGGCTGGGACATTTAGAAGGACTAAACGTGCTGTTAAGGCACAATTGGCAGGCTGCTTCCGGCAGCTTGACGAAAAGCCCAGTAGATTGACCAGAACGACATATCATCCATTCAAAGCCTAGGAAAGAAAAGCCCAGCCCAAACTTCCTGTAAAATATCTGGCCAAGCATGTTTGTCCCTATCCAGAGAGTCAACGGCGACCCTCTCAAAAAACCAGAGGAAATCCACATGAGTAAGGGGTTTACCCGTCGAGTAAAGCACAGCTCCTTTCCCTTCCATTGTCCTGGCAGCTTGCATAGGAAAGGTCGAGAGAAAAGCAGGCGGCTCTTCACCTCTTTGAGAAGAGGCCAGCAAGACCGAAACCTTGAAACCACAAATGGGTTCCTTACCCATATGTCTTGGGCGGACGGAATTCATCAAAGAGGACAAAGTGGGGGAAAACAATGGAAAGAGGGAGGGAAGTATGACGGAATTAGAACCCTTAGTGGCTATAAAAGGAGGACTTCTGCTACCCAGAAGAACCAACCCATTTTTCCATAGCTCGACCAAGCATTGTCAAGCAGCTGGAAAATCTACTCAAGCCACCCCATCTCCTCCTCCATTCGTTTTTTCTTCCTCCATTAGGAAGGAAACCAGCCAAATCTTCCTTTGCCTGCTCTAAACCTCCCTCCTCCATAGGAAAAACTCATCTCTCTCTCTCAAAATTGCTAAACCTGTGAAAGCCTAGCTCCCATGCCACATGCTCTCCAAGCCAGGCTCTTTTGTAAAACTGGTTAAGTTTGTTTGGGCTATTAGCGAAGGAAGCCTGAGAGTGTTTGCGTAACAGTTTCATCGAATTCTGTGAAAAACACTCTTCCAGGCGCTTGGTATCGAACCCAGGCACTTGGGGAATTTTGCTCACTTCTCTTCTTACGGCAGCCCAAGCCCATTCGTCAGGCTGCTGGAACAAAAAAAAAAGCCCCAACATAAATTGGCGACTCTGCTGGGGACCAAGCTGCCATTTTTTCGCTAATGCCTCCAAAAAGGAAGACTAGGAGCAATACCATGGCCTCTCAAGGCGGATCTGACCACGGTGATTCTGAATCACGACAAAATGCCTCCTCTAGGCAGCAAGAACGTGCAAGTGAGGGAGCTTTTACCCTCACAGACCTTATTACGGCTATGCAGACTATGGGGGAAACCCAAAGAGAGATGATGAACACCATCAAAGAGCTAAGGAATGCTGTTCCTAAGCCAAACGAAGAAAATACTCGACATCCACAGGAGGAATCTGCTGCTGCCGGAAAGGAGTCTGAACAAAAGGGACCATCTTTTGTTACCCAGGAGGATGTCGTTGCCATGTTGGAAAGGGAACTCAGTCGAAGCCAAGAAGACTGGAAATACATTCCTCAGCCACCTTACCCATCAAGCTTACTCCAGCAGCCTTACCCCAAAGGCTACGAAACACCGAATTTCGTCCTTTTCGATGGAAGGAAGGGGAGCCCAAAGGAGCATGTTAGTCGTTTCATCGACGCCTTAGGACCACATGCTGGTGATTATAATCTCCGACTGCGAGAATTTTCAAAAAGTCTCACCGATCGGGCCTATACCTGGTATACGACGTTGGCACCAGGCTCTATTCGTTCTTGGGATGATCTGGCAGGCAGGTTCTGTAAAAAATACTTTCAGCACGAGGAAAGAGTCACCGCCACCCAGCTCAACAATACCCGCCAGAAGCATGGTGAAGATCCTGTGGACTTTGTACGAAGGTTTCGAGATCTGGCCCTAGATTGCTATGATGAAAAAGATGAAGAGGCACTTGTCGAAATCTGCATCAGCAACATTGTCGCAGATTATAGAGTGTACCTAGAAAACATTGGCATCATTCAATTTTCTAGGTTGTTGGAAGCAGTAAGAAAAACAAGCATGTCTGTCAAACCGACGGGACAAAGGACTTGGAGGAATGAGAAGAAGGAGGCGCACCAAACGCTAGCTGTAAATGACAAGCCGTCCAACGACTACAGCGCACGCAAAAGAAAGGACCGAGAGACGTACCCGCCACTACCATGCAAAGATGAGGAGTTTCATGCCATCCTGGACACGATGATCGCTGATGGCGCAATCAAACCTCTCAGGCCCTACAAAGTCCCTACCCGAGAGGAAAAGAATGATCCTAGGTACTGTCGCTACCATCAATTCGTGGGACATCCAACCACCGCTTGTCAAACTCTGAGGAGAATCTTGCATGGCAAGATACACGAAGGAGTCCTTGAGCTTCCCTCTAAAAAGCAGATTATTGATGAGGACCCTATGCCAAAACGGAGGGGGAAGGAAATAGTTGCTGTCATAACATGCTCTGATGATTTACTCGATGACGATGAGCCTTGTCATCCATGGAAGGACGACCCCAAACCGCCGGAGGCCATCTGGGAGCCTTGCGGAAATATGGAGAAAGCTTTCTGGCGGAAATACTCAAAACCCCCGAGTTATGATGCGCCATGGCCACTCGCTCAAGGATGGGATCATTGCACAGCCGATAAGGCGTTTACGCTGGAAGAACAATGCCTGGGAGCCTTCGCAGGACAACAGGAAACAGCGGCCGTCACGTTTCATGCTCTTACCGAAGCTGAAGCAACTGTAATGGAGCGCTATTTAGGTAAAAGGCAAGGACCCACGGCCTCACAAGTCCTTCAAAGGAACCCAAAATTCAAATCACTCTTTGATCAACTTGACTTCGGGCCTCAAGCGAGGGAAGCAGCTACGGCAGCTCTCATGAGCATCTCTGAGTCCGGTTCTCATTGTTTTACCGCACAGCCACAGAGGTCATTTTTGGAAAACGACAACGCTATCGTTTTCACAGATGAGGACATGGAGGTTCCATATCCGGATCACAGAAGGCCACTTTACTTGGAAGGACAAATCAACGACGTGTTTATAAGGTGGGCCTTGGTAGACACAGGTTCTTCCGTTAATATATTACCTCTGTCTGTGCTTACGGCAGCTGGCATCCCATTA
>NC_047652.1:10556549-10678256 GCF_902201215.1 Prunus dulcis | reverse complement strand
CAAGGGAAATGGGTGCAGAAAGAGTGAAGGTCATTGGAGATTCAAATCTGGTATTGAGCCAATTGCAAGGGAGCTTTGCTGTGAAAGAAGCAACTTTGGCACCCTATCGTACAGCTGCTGAAAGGCTCATTAATTCCTTTAAGCAGGTGGTGATGGAACACATCCCGGGAGTCACTAATAGGTATGCAGATGCTTTGGCTACACTGGGATCAAAACTCTCATATGTGCAGGAGCAACCTAATATTACTGTGGTAAGGAGAGAGACGCCAGTAGTAGAGGCAATGGTCCAGGAGGAGCTGCTGGAAGAAGATGACTGGAGAAACCCGTTAAGAAAAGAATTTGGTGGAGAAAGCAACATTAAGGACTTGAAAGACTATGTGCTCATCTTTGGGGAACTCTATAGACGCCTTCCAGGCGGTGTTTTGACTAGATGCGTGGGAATGGTAGAAGCAAGAAGAAGGTTGCAAGAGGTACACGATGCCACCTGCAGTTTGGAACCAGTGACCAGTTTGTATCGGCGCTTGCAGCGTAAGGGTTATTATTGGTCAGAAATGAGGAAACAAGCAGCCGATGTTCAGGCTAATTGTCCTAAATGTTCTACGGTACCCACTACCGAGGAGGCTTTTACTGTGTCACTGGCGGAGGATTGGAGGGCCCCATATCTAGCATTTTTCGTTGAAGGAGCTCTCCCAACCGATTCCAAGCTCGCTTATAAGCTCAAGAAGACGGTAAAAAGATATTTCATGGATGGAGCGACTCTTTACAGGAAGGGATTTAATGGTGAACCACTACGATGCTTGGAAAGGTCGGAGGCTCATCAAGTCATGCAGGAGATACATGCTGGAGAATGTGGAGAACATCAAGGGATGAAGAGGCTTTATCGGCAGCTGCTGAGTTTCGGATACTATTGGCCTACTATGAAGAAAGATGCACATGACTTTGTTAAGAAATGCCACACATGCCAGGTCCATGCTAATTTAAGCCATAAACCTCCAACACTGTTACAGGATATGCGCACCCCTTGGCCTTTTCATACATGGGGGCTTGATTTGATTGGGACAATCCATCCTCCTTCCGACGGTTACATATGGATTCTTACAGCTACAGAATATTTCACGAAGTGGGTTGAGGCAATTCCTCTTCGAAAAGCCACAGGGGCTGCTGTCTCGAATTTCATTCGAGAATACATCGTGTGCAGATTTGGAATTCCATACAAAATGGTTACCGATAATGGCACGCCTTTTGTCAACAAACAGGTAAGCTCAACACTCAATGGTTACGGTATCAAGCATCGTCGCTCCACACCTTACTACCCACAAGGAAATGGTCAAGCAGAGGCTACCAACAAGACAATACTGAGAATTCTGAGCAAGATGGTATATGAGTATAAGGGGAATTGGAGCATCCATCTGCCGGACGCTTTGTGGGCTTACCGTACCTCACCAAGGGGTGCTACTGGTTTTTCACCTTACTCACTCGTATATGGGTCTGATGCCATCTCACCTGTGGAAATCACCATCCCCACGGCTAGAGTGTCGGCTGTCAATGATCTTGAATGGGATGCAAAATCATGCTCGGATTGGCGTGTGTTAGACCTCGAAGCAGTGGATGAAAAGAGGATGGAAGCCGAAAGAAAAATGGCACTTTATCACAGGACTACTGCCCAAGCATACAACAGGACCGTTAAGCCTCAAGCTTTCAAGCAAGGAGATCTCGTGCTAAAAGTTGTCGAACATGTGAAAAGACAGATATCAGGACCTTCCAAGTTTGCCCCGCAATGGGAGGGTCCATTCGCAGTCAAAGAAGTATACAGCAGTGGCTATTATCACTTGATCTCTGTCAAGGAAGGCACGCTAACGGATCCCATCAATGGAAAATGGCTCAAGCCCTACTATTGCTAAGAAGGAATAGTATTTTTATCATTATATCATCGTATTTATCCCCTCATGCCCTCCTTCTATATCCCTAACTCTCGCTTGGGAAGTTTTTGTAACATGTACCATTGTGGTGACATGAAATCTGAAATGAAAAATGAAGGAGTATTTTGAAAAAAAGAAAATTGCCTTTATATATTCATGGTAGTTTTTTTAAAATATATATATATATACATATATAAATATTATTTAGCAGAGCACATGCCAAGCCAAAGCCATTTGTATGGGATCCTAAGTCACTAGCAGACCTCATGCTTCATCAACAAAAAACATACGCCAAGCTAACTAGCATAAATAAGCATTGAAGCTTCAAGCATGGAGCCTGCCAAAATTATGGCGGTATCTACCTTATATTAAGACCCAACATGCGGGAAATCTCAAGCGAAAAGTTTCAACCAAGCACTGCATATGATACCAAATAGAAAAGTTACAAGAAAGGGAGGACATAATTTCCAGCAGTCAGCACATAACAACACTGCAGTGCCAAGCTGTCACAATGCAAATTTTACAAGCCTAAATTCGAGCAAGTCATACAAACTAAGAGGTAATGTGTTGTCGAATCTTGAAGGAGATCTCGAAATGTGTCGCGCTAACTGAACCTATACCAAAGCAAAATGTAACCTGTTAAACCAAGAAGAATGCCGAAAGAGAGTAAGTTGATATTAAAGGCGGGGTGAAGTAAGGAAGGATGTAAGGTCACAAACCTCAAAAGATGTCAGGGGTGGCTAGAAAGGAATGGAGGAGGCCTTCTGAGAAGACCTTGTCACTGCTTCTATTATGCAACCAGCACTGTCAGAAGAAACATCTTGAGCAAGAAGAAGGGCGTGCAACTCCCTGTGTTGGTTCTCCAGTTCACGCTGCTTAAGAATCGAGGCCTCTATCGCTGCCCTTATGTCTTCAGAACCAGAAAATGACTCCATGCTATGGATAGCTCTTTCCCCGAACACGGCACGTGCTAGGTCCTTTACCAGATTCAGAAGAAATTCTATCCGGAAGCCGAGGGTCAGGGCTTCACAGATTGCATCCCGCCAGCAAAGAAGCCGATGGTCTGTAATGTCTAGCAGCTGCATAGTGTCCATGCCATGGAGCACTAAACCAAGGGTCCGGAAGGCGGCACTCCGTGAAAAAGAAGACGTGATGCCTGTGATGTCCATAAGATCTCCGTACTTGTCCATGAACCTTCCTAAAACCGCCACTGTTTCAGGATAAACAAAAGCTCCTCGAAAGGGTGCATAGCCGTTAAATTGGTGACAAAGTGGCAGGAGCTCATCTGCAGAACGAAGAATCTGGGCACCCCCATCGAAAAAGGCCATGAATGTAGTGAAGGAGTTCTCCCATTTCGACCAAGACGCGCTAAAAGAAGCATGCTCAGCGACAGTAATACTGGCCTGGGCACCCTCGGTAACACCTGTGTCATTAGGTGAAGGTGCTGGGAGGAGCGCTAAGGGGCCAGGCTCTGGTACTCGAAGGATTGGCTGAATGTGGGATGAAGTAGGCAACGCCCCGTGGAAGGCAAAAGTGTTGCTCCGGGGAGCTGCTGGAAAGGCTGGAGGAATTGTGGGCTCAAGGTCTCTTCGAAGGAAGTGTTGGAAGATAGGAGGCAAGGGGCTGGTGATTCGAAATGCGGGAGTCCAGTCTCGTGGACTTGTCGGCAAAGACGACTCAGCAAGAGCTGCCTCAATCAGTGTGTCAAATGTATCGGAGGAAGAAGGTACCACAGACACGATCGCCATCTCCTGAATAACATCCCTAGCTTGCGACTAAAAAAAAAAAGAAGGAAGAAGGAAAAAGAATGTATGCATGCGTCAGAATCAGCATGAGATGATTGACAAATTATACGCAGCAGCAAAAGAAAGGAGAACCAGTTCTAGGGTAGACCAAGTACCTGCTCAACACTGACAGGGTGCATGCTGCTACCAGCAGGGCCGATAAGAGGAACCAGGCCACCTTGTTCCTCTTGACGGTCGTCAAAATGCACGGACCCACCTTCGTCCTGATCATTGTTGCCCTCCCTGTCGGAATCCTCGCGCATGTCACTCACGGCGTCAATATTCTCTTGCTCTGGAGTATTAGCCTCCGACTCAGTAGTATCGCTGTCATCATCAATCGTCACCACTATTCTGGTCCCGGAAGCCTCACTGCCGCTTACACGAGCTCTAGAAAATCTTGCCTGCAAAACGCGCATGCTGCGACGTTTCGGAGGTGCTTGCGGAGACACGGAGGATGTGCTACTTCTCTTCCTCTTTGACGTAGTGCCCATTTTCCCTAAAAAATATATATATATATGTATATATGTATACGTAAATATATGTAGTTGAAGGAAAATAATAAATAAATAAAACAAAACAAGGGAAGGAAGTAGCACTCACTGCGAAGAGGGGGTGTTCCCAGCACCCTGTCAGTGCGACTCCGGCTCTCAGAGGCAGTGGGCCTCGCAGGGCGCGAATGTTCTGGAGGAGTAGCCTCTCTGGTTCGGGGTGGACCACTTGGTGCAACTTTCGGGATAAACTTTCTAGGCTTGCCAGCAGCTTGCTTCTTCCCTGCACTTTGTTTTTCCACCTGTTTCCCTTCGCTAGATGTTGGTGCTGCGACTTTCCCAGAACTGTGAGGGCTCTGTATTCCCGATTTTGGCTTCACTTTGGAGAATCCCCCAACGATGTCACCACTCTTAGAAATAAAAGGGAGGTTGCGTTTTTGGCTCAGAGGGATGGCCTTCTCCTCCGTGATTAAGCCTGCGAGGCGCGCGGTTGTAGGGGGCAGTCTATCCCCAGGAGAGGATTGGAACTCGAGGAAAGAAGCAAGGCAGCGGTTCCAGTAGGATTGGTAACCTCGTGAGAAGCCACCAATTCTCCCCTTGCTGGCTAAAACAAGAGGCCTGCAGCTGTTTGGTATGTGGCCATTGCTCCAGAAGATGCTGTGTAGCGCGAAGGGATCATCATGGTTAGGATTATCCGGTACTCCTTGATCGAGTCCAAACTGCAGCCTAACTCGATGTGGCGAATAGGATACCGAAATTTCTGAACGGCTGTCTCCAAGAGTAGGTAATGGGATGGGGGCAATGTTCAACAAGGCGTACTTTCTGAATTGGCCACCATGCGATACTGCTGCTGGAACTTCAATGGCATCATTGACATCAGCATAAAAGGGCACGAAGGTGAAGGTCTCTGCTGAGGTGCCGTAAGGGCGAAAAACGAAGTTCTCGATATTGTCCATCAGTGATAAGAAGTCTTGGCCTTTCCGCGGCATCCTTTTGAACCATCTGCAAACCAAAGGCAGATTGTCTGGCATAAAGGAACCATTGCCCCAGTCAGCCAATTTCAGGGCATGTGAGTGCGGTAGTGAATATACGTCCAGTCCTTTGAGACGCTCCCATAGAAACACCTGCAGAAAGCCATAATTCAAAAGGGTCTCCACACCCATGGTTTCGGACGCGTTCTTCTCTAAGAGCTGGGTCCGATCAAGCAGTCGGTATAGATGACCCAAGAACATGGGGGCTAAAGGGATTGTATCACCCCGAGCTATAGCCAGAGCCAAGGGAAACACACGCTCATGCAGGCAATCTTGGGAGAAATCACAAAGTACGAACCGCCCAAGCCATAATGCTATGAATGCAGCCAATCGATGAGAGCCTTGTCTGTTTGCATCACCAAAATATTGAATCCAATTACTGAACCGTAATGAGTGCTGGGAGAAGTGGGGGCACCTCTCTGTAAAACTGCAAGCTTGTCTACTTCTTCCGGAGTAAGGGCAATGTTGAAGGGGCATCGGTCGCCACAAACCGGAAGGCGGGAAATATTCGCTACATCTTCTAAGGTAGGAGTAAATTCTCCCCATGGACATATGAAGGTATGGGTTGCAGCACTCCACCTCCGGACCACGTGGCGAAGCATCTTTGCTTCGATGTGAATGTCCCACAGTTTGGAGAGAAAGATAGCATCTAAGACCTGTGCTCTGCGCAAAATATTGCATGTGGAGGGATCCCGCAGCTCGCAGTCAACCCATTCGGACCAACTTTTGCTGATGCTACAAGGAAATTGGAAAAATAGGGGAACTGCTGGAAACAGGCCCTTCTCGATGCAGCACCTAGAAATGGAGGCAAGTTCGATCACAGGGGCAGAGTCAGGTGCTGGTTCATTACCAACAACAGCAGTTTCACGGGCATCTTCGAGCAGCAGAAGGGGGCCTCCTGGTTTGAGACCATCATCCATAGAATAGTGGTGGTCCAGCATAATTGGTGGGAGGATGGCTGCCATGGCAAAGCTAATAAGGTCACAGATACCTGCAAAAAAAAAAAAAAAAGAGAAAGGAATAAGGAAATAGTCATAATAATATGTAGGTTCCAGCACCTTCACGATCGTTGCGCGTACATACATCTACAGGATTTCATGCCAAGAATACGCTAACAGCAGAACTAATGCAATATCATCATGCGGAGGGGCTATTCGATGCAAGATTAAGAGGAAACCAAGTCACAAGAGAGCAATTACTTGGAAGGAGACTGCGGGGTTGATATAAGTGCTTATGGTTTCTCCACTTTGGTCAGATACAGCTTAAAGGTTTTGAATTTGCACAAGGATGGTTGTTATTGGTTAAAAGTTTAAAACCCCCAGTAGGTGGCCCGATTTTGAAATATAAGAAAAGGGGAGGAGTAGTGCTTACCACTATCATTGGTAATTTTTTTCCAGCAGCTAGCCGAAATCAAAACGAAGAGGGGCTGTCTGGCGATTCTTGCTGTCGGAGTGGCTCCGCGTCTTGCAAAGTGATTCTGCCAAACCTGTTTTTCTTTTCTATCAGATTGAAGAAGAAATTAGAGAAGAATGAGGGATTTTAAAGCGAATCG
This sequence comes from Prunus dulcis, assembly GCF_902201215.1. Classification (NCBI taxonomy): domain Eukaryota; kingdom Viridiplantae; phylum Streptophyta; class Magnoliopsida; order Rosales; family Rosaceae; genus Prunus; species Prunus dulcis. The sequence continues at coordinate 10,671,482 of NC_047652.1, read as the reverse complement.
GTGACTTCTCCCGGTGGGTGCGAGCGGTTTCTCCAGGCGTAACCGATCGGCAGTTATGGATGGCACCCCTCGTCAATTTTCTTTCGAAACCCTCTAGACCTGTGCGTGAATGAAAGCCAGCGATAATGAAAAGAAGAAGACAAGGGATGCAGGTGTCATACCTGTAACAGAAGGAAGTCGAAGGGAAAAGAGAAGAGAAAAAAAATAAAACAAAATAAATTAAAACAGATGTGATGGAAGCATACCTGGGGGATAGGCGAGACTGCTGGAAAACAATCATGGCAGCACGTACGCGGGAAACAAGAAGGGCACGTCAGTGGCAGAGGTTTGATTTTTTTGGCCAGGTTTGATTATTTGGCCCATCTCACCATTTGCTCATGGCCCCAATAATCAAGGGGGCTAATGTTGAGGCCCAAAAATCCAAGGGGCTAAGCCCAAGATGACTATTGGCCCAATAGGGACAAGTAAACACAAGAGAATTTAGGGAACGAATTAATACGAGCTACGGGCCACATGCCGCGCCAAACAAGAACGTGCGGGAAGACCAAAAACATGCTAACTTTACAAAAAAAAACATGCTCACTCCTATTGAACCCGGCTATAGCCTATGATGATAGGATAAAATCCAAGCACAAGCATAGGTGTCGGAACCGCCATGCCAACGCCAAGATGCGTTACAAGCTTAGGTGGGCCCAAGCCACCAAAATTACCCGGGGCTTGCTTGAACGGGTTGTGATATGGATGGCAACGGGCTTTCATAAAACTCATTGACGAGCCAAGGGAGTGGTAGTTTCGGGTCACTTGGGGGGCCCAAAACTCAAGCCTATTTCTTCGGCCCGAAATACATGGGTTAGCATGAGAGAAGAGAGAGCATGACCCAATACCTTAGAAAAAAAGTGCAAAGCCTGTTAGAAAAGGCTAAGACAATTAGAAGGCCTAAACGTGCTGTTAAAGTGCAATAGGCAAGCTGCTTCCGGCAGCTTGACGAAAAGCCCAGCAGATTGACCAGAATGACATATCACCAATTCAAAGCCTAGGAAAGAAAAGCCCAGCCCAAACTCTCTGTAAAATATCTGGCCAAACACGTTTTGTCCCTATCCAAGAGAGTCAACAGCAACCATCTCAAAACCAGAGGAAATCCACACGATCAAGAGGATTACTCGCTGTGTAAAACGTAGCTCCTTTCCCTCCCATTGTCCTGGCAGCTTGCATAGGAAAGATCGAGAGAAAAGCAAGCGGCTCTTCACCTCTATGAAGAAGGGCCAGCAAAACCGAGACCTTGGAACCACAAATGGGTTCCTTACCCATGTGTCTTGGGCGGATGGGGTTCATCAAAGAAGACGAAGTGGGGAAAAACAATGAAAGGAGGAAGGGAAGTATGACAGAATTAGAACCCTTAGAGGCTATAAAAGGAGGACTTCTGCTACCCAGAAGAACCAACCCATTTTCCAGAGCTCGACCAAGCATTGTCAAGCAGCTGGAAAATCTACTCAAGCCACCCCATCTCCTCCTCCATTCGTTTTCTTCCTCCATTAGGAAGGAAACCAGCCAAATCTTCCTTTGCTTGCTCTAAACCTCCATCCTCCATAGGAAAATTCATCTCTCTCTCAAAATTGCTAAATCTGTGAAAGCCTAGCTCCCATGCCACATGCTCTCCAAGCCAAGCTCTTCTGTAAAATTGGTTAAGTTTGTTTGGGCTATTAGTGAAGGAAGCCTGAGAGTGTTTTCGTAACAGTTTCATCAGACTTTGCGAAAAACACTCTTCCAAGCGCTTGGTATCGAACCCAGGCACTTGGGGAATTTTGCTCACTTCTCTTCTTACGGCAGCCCAAGCCCATTCGTCAGGCTCTAGAACAAAAAAAAAAAAAGCCCCAACAGGGAGCTTTAGTGATATACCCAAAATAGAGGTTGAAATTATAAAAAAAACCATACATGAAATGCACTTTAGAAACATACCCAAAAACCATTTACTACATACAAAATGAGTGTTGAATTTCCTATAAATTACATGACTGCCACTAACTAACTTAAAAGAAGCCCGACACAAAAAACATAAATAAAAAACCCAAAACAAGCTCAGCCTAGATTTCTTTTTCTTTTTTTAAATCCAAACTCAAGTATAAAAAATAAAAATAAAAACACGAAAATCAAGGGCATGCCCACACGACCCTTCCTTCTCCATCGAACCTCTGCAAACCATGTCATAGAAGTACATTGTTAATATCATGTCATAGAAGTACATTGTCAATACAATTTCATAGAAAAACATTGTTAATACCATTTCGTACAAAAAACCATTGTTAATACCATTTCATATATATATAAAAAACCCATAAAAGCCTAGCAAGACATCCAATATACTTTGCAGAAACCACCTCCAATTGTATACAGTTTCACAAGATACAATTGCAAAGGCAAAAAGAAATACCTCTACAAGTAAAAAAAAAAAAGGTACACTGTTAATATCATGTCTTAGAACTATCTTCCTAGTAAAAATCACAGCATATCATAAACTTCAAGTGCACAATTATATATAGAGCAAAATATAGAGCATGCTTTGTTACTGAAAATACGTTAATACTATGTCATAGAAACCAACTTAGTTGCATGGTATGAACAGTTGTTATATTGTTCATACCACTTACTAGAAGTTAACAACTACATCATTTCATTTGCATAATCGGTACGATAAAGTGTATAACTCCATACCACTCAAAGTCAATTACATCATTTCATTTGCATAATTAATTGACCCACACCTGAGGAGCAAATTGTAGTTTTCATGTATATAAACACCCAAAATTGTTTCATTTGCATGTCGAGTTTTGCTTCCAGAAAGATATGCTTGATCAACACCTGAGGAGCAAATTGTAGTAGATGCCAAATGTCCTCAACAAGAGATCTGATATTCTAGGGAGGTGCTTGAGCTTGGATGGATATTCGTTAAAGATATTGGGGGAATCGAACCTATGACGTCAGATGAAGGGATAAATGCTCGTAACCACTTGAGCTACAGGCCCTTGCTTGGATGGGTATTCTTTGAATTGATTATATCTTGTTATTCCAACTAAAGTAAAGGAATGTTCTTTCTTCTTTTTTTCTTTTTCTTTTTTCCTGATACAAGAAAGACAGGATTTCCATAACAAATTTCCTATATTTGGTTTCCAGCAAGTAGTTAAAAGAATATATGTTGGAGGTTCGAGTTTTTATACTGCAGCCTTGCTGGCATCAATTGGAACCTTTGCCCAAATAAGAGGCAATGATCCTTGTAGAAGTAGGACAATGCTTGTCCTTAGAAGTATGGCTCTGGGGACTCGCTTGCGTGCTGAGACATTCCCAGTTTGAAGCATATTTTGTATTGACATTCCCAGTTTGAAGCCACTCGAACAAATTCAAAACAAACTCCAACCAAGCATTTGCCTCATAAAAGATGGCTTCATGTTCTACAAGGATTCCTAGGCCGAAAGATCCACGGATCATGTATAGAGAATCCTTAGAATGTTTTCATTCCTGACCTTAGAGGATCCATTTTCTTCTAGATACATGAAGATGATTTGAATTCAAACTCCTCATGGAAGAAAGTTTGGCGTCTTCTTTGCCAGTTGAGTATTTTCTGGGTGGCAGGCAGCGGGCCTTGAAGAACATATTGGCTGGGTAAACGCCTTCCCCTCTTAGGCATAGGCCGGCCATTCTAGGGAGCATGTCTGTAGTACGAACTTGACCTCAGCGTAGTGTTCAACAGAGAGAGAGTCCTTAAATGCGTGCCTAAGAATTCTTAAACATGTGTCTTCTTTCTGTAAGCATGTGGCCATTATGGGAATTACTGGCGAATTAGTACACAAGCCACACACTATGCTTCTCCCATTGGAATGGTGAAAAGAATCTACGCAGGTGAAAGACGTAAGAATCATACCCATGTTCCAGACTCAGTGAGAGCTGCATGTAAGCTCTTAGTGAGATTTACCACCACGGAACAAACCAATGAACTCACATCCACACGACATAAGTTAACTTGTTTTTTAGTTCATATGAAGTGATGCCAGCTGATCGGCTCGGCTCAAGTGGGCCATCGGTCAAATGAAAGTCACGCTTATCCAAGATTTGAGATTTTTCTGAAGCAGCAGCAAAGCACCCCATATGCTTGCATGAAACTGGCATAACAAATTGGGTTTGACCGCCGAACAAAAGTATCATGTATGGAGCAGTCAAGTAGAATGCTGAATCTAAATGCCAACCTAACAGAAAGATTCTGCATTCAGAAACCTAGGCATTGACAAAGTATTGTTTAAACTGGCTCTTTCATTTGTTGGTCCAATGCGCTTAATGTACTGTAGATAATGCTTCTTTCTGGATGGGACCAGTCTCCAGCCATAAAAAGGTTCTTCCTCCTCTCCACCTCTATCCAGCTGCATCCCGCTGGCTTTTTTATGTCTCTAGTTCTCATCATCCTTCTTACCTCCATGACCCCATCCCATCTAGCTTCTGCTGCATATAGATTTGACATCACCACATAGTTCCCAATATTATTAGCTTCAATTTCAAATAGATGATCTGCCACAACACGGCCCAATTCCACCTCATGATGAGTCCTGCAAGCACCCAGCAGTGTTCCCCATATGTTAGCATTAGCTTCAATAGGCATCCTCGACACAAAAGAAAATGCATCCTCAATTCGTCCACCTCTAGCAAGGAGATCCACCACACAAGCATACTGTTCCATTGTTGGTTTGACCCCATGAATCTCTTCTATTGAATAAAATATCTTCAACCCTTCATTCACCAGGCCAGCATGACTGCAAGCTGATAAAACAGCAGTAATAATGACATTATCTGGCTTGACACCCAAGTCCAGCATATGAAAGAAGACCTTCAGTGCTTCTTCTCCCCTACCATGCATGGCAAACCCACCAACCATAGCTGTAAACATAACCAGATCCTTGTGCAGGCTTGACTGGAAAAGCTTATAAGCACATACTATGGAACCACATTTTGCATACATATCTAACAGAGCTCCCTTCAAGCACAAGTCATCAAGACATGCTCTCACCACATATCCATGACACTGGCTCAGCAGGTGGACTGAGGCCATTTGAGCAGATACAGGAAGGAGGCTCATAATGGTCATCGCATCAGGCTTCATTCCTTGAGCTTGTAACTCAAGGAACAGGCTGAGAGCTTGAGCAGGACAATCATTTTCAGCATAAGCTCGAACCATTAGATTCCAAGTGGTGAGATCTGTTTCAGACATGCTGTTAAATATGATATATGCATCATCGTGTGACCCACAATTTACATAAGCTGAAATCATTGAATTGCAAGTAACCAAATTCCTTTTACCCAATAAACTCTGAAAAATGTTGAATGCATACTTCATGTTACCACATTTGGCATATGCATCCAGGATTGCATTTGCAATAGTAGGCTCAATATCATTACACAAAAACCCAGCCCTAATTGAGTAGCTATGAATTTCTTTAACCTTTCCTACTCTCGAAATTGCAGCACAAAATTGTATTATGGTCAAGATGGTTATATGGTCAGGCCTCATGCCGTCCCTTAGCATATCATCTAATAGGTTGAGGAACTCTGTACTATGCCCAATCTCTGCGAAGGCAACTAGCATGGTGTTCCATGATATCAAATCTCTCCTCAAAATCATCAAAAAAGTCTTGAAAGCTGCTTCTATTTTGTAGCATTTTGAATAAAAACTAACCATGGCATTTCCAACCGCTGTTGCCTCAAATAGGCTAGGATGTCGAAGAATGCACCCATGGATCTTTTTCCCCACCTCCAAGTTTTGTAAATGTGCACAAGCAGGAAGAATGCTGACTACACTTACAGAATCCGGCCTGATCATCTGCAGAGCGAGTAATTTTCCAAACAACTCCAATGCTTTTGACCACTCACGATTTGATGCATATCCTGCAATAATTGCATTCCATGAAACCAAATCTCTTGATTTCATCCTGTGGAACAAGGATTCTGCTTCTTGCATTCGTCCAAGTTGTAAATAGAAACTTACCAAAGCATTGCACACCGAAACATCTGCTGCCAATTCATTCCGGCGCAGCACATAACAATGGATCTCTCTCCCAGAGCAGTAGGCAACGTCTTTATCTAAAGAAGCACAAACGGCCAGAATATTTGCAATAGTTGCATAATTTGGTTCCACTGGTCCTTTGAGCATCCAACTGAATAACTTGTATGCATCATTTATGAAACTATTTTCTGCAAACCCTGCAATTATTGCATTCCATGAAACGACATCTTTGTCAGTAATGCTATTAAACACAGCATAGGCATCACCAGAAACTAGCCCACATTTTGAATACATTGATATAAGAGCATTTCCAACAAGGACATCTTTTTCCAATCCAGACTTCATCACATAAGAGTGCACGCTCTTCCCTGCATGCAAATCTCCTAACCGAGCACACACAGGTAGAAAGATAGCAATGGTAACAGAAGTGGGTTTAGCCTTCCCATCTAGACGCATTTCATGAAACAACCTCATTACCTCAGCATCATAATTTCGAGATGCAGAAAACCCAGATAAGACAATGTTCCAAATGACAGGATCCGAGTAACCCATTTGACCAAAAAGTGTTTTGCAGTCACCCAATGCAGCACATTTGGCATACATGTTAAGCAGTGCTTTAGAGATAGAGTGACAGGAAAGATGGCCTTGTTTGACAACATAACCATGAAGAGCTTTCCCAAAGTTGATAGCTAAGAGGGCAGCACAGGATTTGAGAATGGCTGATAATACTTGGTAATTGGGTTTAAACCCAGACGAACTTTGACAACTTTGAAGGAGAAGATACAACGTTTCATTACGTCTGACATGTATGCTGTAGCTCCTGATTATGTTGTGAAATCTGGTTGAAGCATATCCACAAACAGCTCTTGCGCATCTTTGATTTATGTCGGAAACGTTAAAAAATTTCAGCATTCTAATCTAAACGAGTGAAACTAACTTCAAGCTTTACGACTTTCCATTCAAAATAGTCTTCAGAAAAAAACAACAAAAATGAGGTCTTTCGTTTTTAGCGGTGGCTTCGGTTGGTTTGGCTGGCGGTCAGCTGTGCCAGTGACGAGTGGTATTTGTCCTTTTCGGAAAATCGCCCACACTACACTTTGTTAATCAAAAGGAAAAGGGAAGGGGAAATTATCAAAAAGTCCCTAAAATACGAATTACTCCTAAATCGGTCTTTCATATTTTCAAAAAGGTCGACAAATAATAACCAAAACACTCTCCTTGCCGACAACCAACCGCAAGGAAGCTGAGGGAGAGGTGTCCACTTCCCCACCTTCCTTTCGCCCATCTTCCCTTTCCTCTCCACATCTCCTTTTTTTTTAAATAATGTTTATTTATTTAATAGTATATATGAACCACGTGATATCATATGAGTGAGTCTATATGACATATTTATTGTCATGTCATTAGTTAACAAACTTGTTAACAGAAAGTGACGCAGCACAAGCAACAAAGGTTTCAAGTGAAATCTTGAGTAACAAGAAATCTGGATTCCACTAGTAATTAAGAGGAATTCTCTTGGGATAATTTTATTAAAATCTGATATAATCAGAAACGTTAGACAAACCTGTCTAAATACACAACTCTCAACCCTTGAACTGCTAGGAGAGTTATTATATTAAAACTGAAAAACAGAATTAATTCGGAGACTTAACTACGTAACTACGAAACTGAAAAATAGAATTTATTCGGAGAATTAACTACGAAACTTTGAATGCAGTTTTGGAAGGCCAAACGACCTTAGAATGCCAAAATCCATCGTACACCACAGCAAAGCTGTGTGTTTGACTCGTGGCGTCGTTCCCTTTCCGAAATGGTATTTTGCGTCCTAATCGGAGCTCGGACAATAAATCTGCAAATTCCCGCTACGTCCTTTTTCTAGCTCAACCGCGATAAAATCTGCCATCTGTTCTACATCAGTCCCCTCCACCTCCGAAGAACTCGACCCCGAGTTATGATCTGGATAAAGGACCTCATCTTCACGAACTCATATAAATCTGCAACATTAAAAATATTGAAAATTCCCATGGAATCCGGTAACTCAATAACATAGGCATTATCATTGATCCGTTTGAGCACTTTGTAAGGACCATATTTTTTTGGTTTAAGCTTGCTATATGTGCCAACTGGAAACCTCTCCTTCCTCAGAAATATCATCACAGAATCGCCTTCTTGAAACACTTTAACTCGCCTATGCCTATCTGCAGCAGCTTTGTACTTAGCATTAGTTTGCTCGAGTTTCTGCTTGACTTCATCTCGAACGGCTACTACTTCCTCAGCCAAATTTTTCGCCGCCACACTGGTTTGCTGGCCTCTAGGCAGTTTCACCAAATCAACAACATGGTTAGGTATAGCGGTATAAACAATGGAAAATGGAGACTTCCCAGTTGCACTATGGACTGCACTGTTATATGCAACCTCCACCTGCGGTAGTGCATAATCCCATTGTTTTGGCTTCTCTCCACAGACGCTTCGTACCATATTGCCCAATGTCCGGTTTGTAACCTCAGTCTGGCCATCAGTCTGGGGATGGGCAGTGCTGCTACGATTCAAAGTAGTCCCAAACAGCCTCCACAAAGTGATCCAAAATGGCTCAAGAACTTGGTGTCACGATCTGATGTAATGGATGTAGGAACCCCATGCAAGCGAACAACCTCCCTGAAAAACAGTTTGGCTATATTTGATGCATCAGCAGTCTTTTTGCAGGCTATGAAATGCGCCATTTTTGAGAACCGATCAACCACCACAAATACAGAGTCCACTCCCCTTTGTGTTCGGGGCAAACCGAGGACAAAATCCATAGCAAGATCCTGCCAAATATCGTTAGGAACTGGTAATGGCATATATAATCCAGTGTTTTGTACCTGCCCCTTTGAAGTTTGACAAGTGTAGCACTTGCGCACAATAGTTCCAACATCTCGTTTGAGCTGTGGCCAGTAAAATCTCTCCTCCATCCCTGCAATTGTTTTATCACGGCCTAGGTGGCCACTCAACCCTCCACCATGCAAGTCCCGAATGAGCTTCTCCCTCAAAGAGGAAACTGGAATACACAACTGGTTGCCTTTGAACAAATAACCTTCATTAAGAAAGTAATCTGCCATCGGCTCTTGATTGGTGCACTTAGTCCAAATTTCCCGGAAATCATTATCACCTTCATATAATTCCTTCAGACATTCAAACCCCACAACTTCTTGAGTCAGCGTGATTAACAATGAAGCTCTTCTACTCAGCGCATCCGCCACACGATTTGTCTTGCCGGAAGTATGCTTGATAACGAACGAAAATTTCTGCAAAAAAGTCACCCATCTAGCATGCATTTTATCAATATTTTTCTGGCTGTTAATATACTTCAACGCTTGATGATCTGTAAACAGAACAAATTCCTTCTGGATAAGATAGTGCTCCCATTGCTTCAAAGCTCGAACAACTGCATAGAACTCTTGGTCATAAGTACTCCACTTTTGACGTGCATCGCTCAACTTTTCAGAGAAGAACGCAACTGGCCGCTTGTCTTGTGAAAGCACAGCTCCGACTCCCACACCGCTGGCATCACATTCAACTTCAAAAACTTTCTCAAAGTTTGGAAGGGCTAGAACCGGCGCGGTGCAAAGCTTTTCTTTTATATCTGCAAAGCTTCTCTCTTGCTCCGCTCCCCAGCTGAACCGGCCCTTCTTCAAACACTCTGTGATAGATGCAGCGATGGAGCTGAAATGCCTCACAAATCTTCTGTAAAAGGTGGCCAAACCATGGAAACTTCGAACTTCAGAAACTGTTTTTGGAGCTGGCCAGTCAAGGATTGCCTTGATCTTCTCGTCATCTACCTGGATACCATTCTCACCAACAACAAAACCCAAGAACAGTAGCTTATTTGTGCAGAAAGTACATTTTTTAGGTTCACATACAGTTTATTTTCTCTCAAAACATCTAAAACTTGTCTCAAATGCACAAGATGTTCTTCTTTTGTGGTACTATAAATTAAAATGTCATCGAAATAAACGACTACAAAAGAGCCAATAAATGGTCGAAGAACTTGATTCATGAGTCTCATGAAAGTGCTAGGCGCATTTGACAATCCGAATGGCATCACCAACCATTCAAATAATCCGTCCTTGCTCTTGAACGCTGTTTTCCATTCGTCGCCAGGTCTGATGCGAATCTGGTGGTAACCGCTTCGCAAATCTATCTTGGAAAACACCCTTGAGCCGCTAAGAACATCCAGCATATCCTCCAACCGTGGAATGGGAAACCTGTACTTGACTGTTATCTTGTTGATTGCTCGGCTATCAACACACATTCGCCAAGTCTTGTCTTTATTCGAAACCAGCAAAACGGGAACTGCGCAGGGACTCAAACTCTCCCTGATAAATCCCTTCTGCAGTAATTCTTCAATCTGCTCTCTTAGGATGTCATTCTCCTTGGGGCTCTTCCGATAATGAGGCAGATTCGGAAGGCTAGCTCCAGGCACCAAGTCAATTCGGTGTTGTATGTCCCGCATAGGTGGCAGCTCGTTTGGCAATTTTTCAGAAAGTAGTTCCTGAAACTGTGACAAAATCTGCTGCACGTCTTGTGGAATGTCACTTTCTCCTTTGCCAAGCTTCAACAACCCCTTCAACACCAAGGGACAAAAATACTCCGCCTCTTTGACAGCCTCGTTCAACTCCTGCTCGCTGCTAATTAGGGTTAGGAAACTAGAACTCCTCGTCTTGGGCTCAACAGATTGTTTTGAGGGCTTTGTAGTTGCCATTGCAATTTTTTGGTTGTTCCAAGAAAACAGAATTACATTATCTCGTCCCTTGTAAGTCGCATCCACATCAAATTGCCAAGGTCGCCCTAATAAAATATGGCATGCATCCATGTCAATAACATCACATAATACATCATCACTGTAATGCTTACCAATGGACAGTGGCACACGGCAAGTCTCAGCAACACGAACCGAAGGGCCTTTTTTAACCCAACCTAGTGAGTAAGGGCTGACATATGGCTCCGTTGATAGCTGCAAATGCTCCACCAATTTCTTTGACAAGAAATTCTCGCAACTTCCATTGTCGACGATCACATCACACACCTTGTTTTTGATTGAGCAGAGGGAACGAAAAATACTATGACGCTGCCCTTCCTCCTTTGGTGCCAAAAGAACTCTCTGCAAAACCAAGGTAATCCTCTCCATTCCTTCCTCAATTGCAAATTCAGCCCCTGCATAATCATCTTCCCCGACTTCATCTTTTTCCTCATCTTCATCGACCTCCTCGATAAAGTTAGCCTGCTTTCGCTCTGGACAAACATTAGAACGATGCCCTAGTTTTTGGCAACGGTAACATATGTCCGTCATGGGCTTAGCATACGGATTCTGGGATTGGTTTCGGGACTACCCTCTATTGAAAGTCCGGCTGCTGCTTTCGTTAAAGTTTTTATTTTGGACAGTTGTCGCTGGTTTCATCGTTCCTCCAGGTTGCTGCTACACTTTCCCCTTATCTCCGGAGCCACTAGAAGCACCAGTAGCATATTCAGAGGCTTCCGTCGTGTTCTTGCGGAAGTTGGGTTGGCGCTTCTCCTTCTCCAACAGTTCAGCTTTCATCGCCATGTTAATCGCCTCTTGCAAAGTCCATATATTCTGCATACCAATTTTTTCTTGGATGGAAATCTTCAGCCCATTGTTATACCTCGCGACCTTTTGATTGTCAGTCTCGGTCAAATGGTTTCGCTATGCCAAACGCATGAATTCTTCGGTATATTCAGAAACCGAACGGTTGCCTTGCGCACAACCTGGATACATATGGTATAGAATCTGCTCATAATCTGTGGGCAAGAATCTTTCCATCATAAGCGACTTCATCTTCCGCCATGTACGAACCCGCTGCTTTCCTTGCCTCTGCCTTGAATTTTGCAATTGATCCCACCATAAAGCAGCTGTAGCTTTTAGACGGAAAGCTACCATCTTCACCATTTTATGCTCAGGAACCTCCATAATATCGAAAAACCTCTCCACTTCTACAAGCCAATCCAAGAAGTCTTCAATCTTCAGATTTCCCCAAAAGTTAGGGATTTCGGCTTTAATCCGATAATTGCCAAAATTTTCGTAATTACGATTACGACGATTATTAGCCGGTGGTGGTGGTGGTTCCTCAAGTTCTTCTTCTGACTCTGACTCGCTATCCGGAATATGTTGCCTCCTATTATCTCTTCTCTCGCCATCTCTACCTTCTCTTCGATTGTCTTCCCTGCCTTCTCTTCTTTCGTCATCTCTGCCACTTCTTCTATTGTTGCCACCAAGAGCTTGCAACAACAATTCTCGCATCTCCCCAAATTGGTTGGTTAGGTTGTCGATCCGTTGGTTTTGAGCGTCCAGATCCGCTCGAGTAATTGGGGCTGGGACATCAGCTTCTCGATCACCCATGATAAGACAAGACAAGAATACCGAGACGGGAGAGCCCCGCTCTGATACCACTTGACGCAGCACAAGCAACAAAGGTTTCAAGCGAAACCTTGAGTAACAAGAAATCTGGATTCCACCAGTAATTAAGAGGAATTCTCTTGGGATAATTTTATTAAAATCTGAGAATAATTCAGAAACGTCAGACAACTACCTAGCGTTGTTCCCTTTCCGAAATGGTATTTTGCGTCCTAATCGGAGCTCGGACAACAAATCTGCAAATTCCCGCTACGTCCTTTTTCTAGCTCAACCGCGATAAAATCTGCCATCTGTTCTACATCAGAAAGATTGACGACATGTATGAAAGTTATAAAAAAATCAACTTTGTGTATGTGACTGAGACGAAAAAATTTGATGTATTGAACTCTAAAAGTCGGTAAACTTTACTGTAGTAAAGTGAAATTACCCTTTCTTTTTTTTTCAATTTTAAGATTTTACTTTTTTTTTTTATGTCTTTAATATTTATTTTTAAAATGAATGACTTCTTAATAATTTGTTGACTAAATTACCCTTCTACAACTAAGAGATCTTAACAAAAATTGATAAAAATTAAAGGTTACCTTTGAATTGCTTCAAATTGAAATTATAAGGACCAAATTGATTAAAGTAAAATGATAGGAATCAAAATAATAAAAGTGACAGACTAGGAGAATCAAAAGTGACTTTTTGCTATAACAAAAAACAAAAAACAAAAAATGTACTCTATACAAGTTACTCGCTTGAAAAAAGTCGTTAAAGTCAGAATTGATACACCCCCTTAGGGTTGGGTCATTCTCTCCTCCATTTCGAGTCGCTCCTCTCCTTCTTCCATCTCGATTACAGCGGCTCCTCCTCTCCAGCGGACAATTTCCTCCGGCTGCATCTCCTCTCGTCTCCAACAGGTAAGCCTCCTTCTCCCTTCTTCTACCTCCTTAAATCTATCTCTCTCTCTCTTAATTCGATTTTCTTCTAAATTTTCTCAGTCTTAGTGCCGTGTCTCAGTCCTCTCCAACGGGACAATTTCCGGCGGCAGATCTTCTCTCCTTTCCAACGGGTAAGCCTCCTTCTTCTCCTTCTTCTATCTCCTTAAATCTCTTTTTCTTAACTCGATTTTCTGTTATCTCTTTAACTAATTCTTGTAGTTCTCTATGATAGGAGAGGGCCGAATTGTAGTAATTTTTTTCTTTCGTCATTCGAAAAACATAATTTTGTGTTCGTTTGAATCCAGAGTTCATGCTTTTGCCTTCATCCTTATGTAAAATGCTTTTGAATAATCTATTGCCTCGAAATTATTTTAATGTCTTTTCCACATATTGCATATATTGTCTTTAAAGATGTAAATGTAAAACCATGTCTTTTCCTCATATTGCTTATATTGCCTTTAAATATGTAAAACCATGTTTACTCAATCCATGTTTACTACGGGTCGGAACCCAAAAGTCTGCAAAACATTCAGGTAAAATTGGCGTTAGTTTCTGTGCTTCTCTATGCTTTTGGTTTTCCATTCTAGTTTTTAGGGCATTCTCATGATCTAATTTCTCAACACCACCAACCACACCCGCTGATATTTTGATCTTCAATTCGTCATCTTCTATTTTGTTTTTTTCGTTTTATTTTCTGGTCATGAATTCAGCTTTGGCATCTTTATTTGTTGTTTGGTGGGTGCGTAAAGAATAGAAGGAAAATAATGGAAAAGAAGAACACTTTTTCTTCATTGCAATTTGTTGAACAAGGTTTTTCTTAGTGGAAAAAGCAGCCAATCACTGTTGTTGAGTTTGGGTTTTGGGGAGGGATTGAAACACTGAACAGGGTGATGCAGTTTCTCAGCAACCCATCACTGTCTTAGTTGAAATCAAGGAATCATTGCATTCTGGGTTTATTTTTTTATTTTATTTTATTTTTGTAGGGATTTGAGGAGAGTAGCAATGCTCAAGGGCTCCAAGGGCAAGTGTGAGTCTCCATCTCACAAGCTCTTGAAGGAAAAAACAAAAACTCGATTGGAAGACCTTCAAGGGATGCTCACCAATGTTCAGGCTGCCAAGAAAGAGAGTGGAACTGATGACATTGTAATCTTGGTGGAACAAGCGAATCAGATGGTTCGGGAGTGGAGGGCCGAACTCAATGAGCCGTCCCCAGCATCTTCTCTACTGGTGCGTTTCCTAATTTGGTGGCCGCACCAATTTTCCGCTTTGTATTCTGTATTCTGTATCTTTTCTGTGAACTAGTGTTCGGTAGATATATAAAATTTTATATGCGAATTCTGTAGGGTGGTAGCCTTGGATCATTTTGCGAGGAGGAGTTAGCTCGGGTCTTGAAACACTTAGATGAGGAAGATGATGCAACAAGTCCGTTAAAGCAATTGCCACCATCTATGCCAGAATCCGATCTTCTAAACCTTCATTCGAGTAATATGTTGGCATTTAAAGAGGTGTATATTTTGCCCTGTTGTTAATGTTATTTGTATATGACTGTTGTGCTGTATCAGCTAACTTTTCATTTGAAGTTCTTCTTTATGTGATGTCATTTGGTCAACATAGTTTTCCCATTCTGTTTTGGAATGATTGTAAGGAAAAGAGATTTTCAGCTAAATTTGACACTCTATATTTCTTTGACTTGTGAAAATAATGATTACATGTCATATACCTTTCCCGATAACCAAATAGATTGAGATTTCTTCCTTCTTCTTTCTTGGATTGTAACTGTTGATTGTCATCCTTTTTTATAACATCTTTTGCACTTCACACGCTTTTGGTTTTGTTGGAGTGCCCAGAATTTGATTTTAATAAAAAGGTTTTGCTCTTATTCATTGATTTGTCAGTATTATATTATTTGATTTTATAAATTAAATTTGGTAAAGCTAATGGTCTTTGCTGTTTTCATACATATTCTGAGTGGTAGCTTATTTAACACCCTTATATTTTAGATGTCAGGATACTTGATTCAACTTTCCATTAGTTTATACAGTACAGCTTGATTCCTATCTACAGATATATTTTTTTATTCTTTTTCTTTTTCATTAATTGACTTTGCAATTGTCTTATTCAAATCTTTTTAGTAATAACTAAAATCCTTTATTTGTAATGTTCATATGCTCGAAGAGGTGAATAATGCTCTAATGCAAGTGACCTGTAGTTTACTGAAGAAGTACATTTGTAATATTCGGGATATTTGGTGCAAGTTTCCAATAATTTTTTTTAAAGTCGAATGTGATACTTCCCGTATTGGTTGCTTTGGCATGTAATTAATTATGAATGCTGGTAGTTCACCCAAAGTATGTGGCCGTGGAAAAGAATATAAAAACCATGAATAACTTAAGCATATGATTTACTTTAGTATGATGGCAGAATGTAGTCTTGACAGTACGCTGTTGTTCAGAATGTAAGGGTAGGTATACCTGCTTCATGATTGATTATTCACGATCTCCCTGTGTGACCAACTTTTCAGGAATTTTTTGTTTCTAAGGAACCTGAAGAAGATATATTTCAAGGATTTGACCAATGCTACCCTGCTTCCAATTTGCAGAATACAATGGTTGATAACTCAGATTTAACTACTCAATTAAAATATCGTCACTTTGATTTTCATGAAGACTTAGATGAAGGGCTTTTCATTGAGGGCAACAATATCACGCAGTCTGAACAGGATGTTGTGCCAAATGTTCTGCCAGATATATGTCCTCCAGTATCTGCTTTCTTGGGGCCAAAATGTGCTTTTTGGGAGTGTTCCAGGCCTGCATCAAATAGGTGCCAGAACTATTGCAGTAGTGGTCATGCTCTTTTGGCACTAAATGAAGGTCTTCTTGGAAGGCCTCCAATTTTGCGACCTGGAGGCATTGCTTTGAAGGATAGTTCACTTTTTGCCGCACTTAATGCTAAGACACAGGGGAAGGATGTGGGAATCCCCAATTGTGAAGGGGCTGCTACTCTAAAATGTCCATGGAATGCTCCTGGTTAGCCGGCATACTCTTTTTTTTTTTTTCTCCCTCAATATTTTATTTTCCTTTTTGGTTTAGCTTGTTCATTATCCTCCATGAACATTTACCGCATCACTCACTACTATCAACCTATTTATATTTTCTGTTTGGTTTCTTTTTCCTGTTGGCAGTCATTCTTTGGTTCATTGTGATGTAGCTTGTTATCTTCTTATTTTTGGCTGATTGGCTTTCAATATTGCAGAGCTATTTGATCTTTCCTTTCTTGATGGTGAAACGATTAGGGAGTGGCTTTTTTTTGGTAAGCCTAGAAGGGCCTTTGAGAGTGGAAATAGAAAGCAGAGGTCATTGCCAGACTATAATGGGCGTGGTTGGCATGAATCAAGAAAGCAGGTTATGAAGGAATTTGGGGGGCAGAAAAGGTCCTATTATATGGACCCACAGCCTTCAAGCGATAGAGAGTGGCATTTGTTTGAGTATGAGGTCAACAACTCAGATGCCTGTGCACTATATAGGTTGGAGCTCAAGTTTGGCAGTGCAAAGAAAAGTTCCAAAGGAAAAGTATCAAGTGATCCGCTTGCTGATCTGCAGAAGAAGATGGGAAGGCTCACTGCAGAGGTTCCTACAGATGATGCAAGCAATGTTAAGGGGAAAGCTAGCACAAAGGCTGATGCTGGAAATATTTTTTCTTCTCATAATCAGACAACGTCAACTACATAAACCCTGATATTTTGGAAATGTACATTTTGCTGAAATTCAAATTACTACATTCACCAAAACCTCGAGTGTTGTGGTTCCTGCAATCATATCGCCACAAATATGACCGACTGTTATGGTACTTAGTTGGGAAAACTTGCCTGCATGTAAGAAGAATCAAACATTCTAGTTTGTCGAGTTTCCGCTGTGTATTGACGTATTGTTTGTGCTGTTCTACCTTTTTGGGTTGATGAGCGGACCTAGTGTCTTGATGCTGTCAAGTTCTCCTGCGCTATGCTAGATGGTTGCAAACTGCCTCAACTTCACTTCTGAAAGATCTTAACCATTGGGGTAAGGTCGACAATGATGCCAATAATTTATTATAGTATAGTGTACAGCCTACTAAAATTACAGTAAATTTGTGATAATGTACATAAATGCTATTTCCTTCTGTGTTTAATGCTGGTTGTATTGTGAGTTTTTAGTTTTTATTTATTTGTTTATTATTTTTCTTTCTGTAATTTTCTGGGAGACGAAAACTTATGTCAGCCACTTTGAATACAAATGAGTAGCGTAAGAAAAAATCTTTAGGATAACTCGCTATATTTTTTAAAGCATGTCAAAGGAAGAAATGAAAATGAATTTAGTTCATCCAAAAAAATGAAAAATAACTGAAGAGAAAAGTAGAAGATGAATTACTTACGAAATGGTGTGATATCTTGTCAACACCTTATAATCTATACATCATAATTCCTTCAAAAAGAAAAATCATTCACCTCTACATTGATTTCCTCCAACATACACTAGATTTAATGACGTATCAAATCTAATCCAATTCTAGGTATCAAACTTTAGTGGATTGAATTGGACTTGATAACTCACTAATCCAATTCTAGGTATCAAACTTTAGTGGATTGAATTGGACTTGATAACTCACTAGATTCAAGCTCAAATTGAATGAGATTGGATTTAATAACTCAGTAGATTTAGCATTTTTTTTAAACAAATTTCGACTGCAGGAACTTTAGGAATGCTTTAAATCCCATTCCACTGCCAGTTGAAGCATTATACAGTTAACTAAGGTTTTCAGACCCAAAAAAAACTGACACTTAAGGAAGCAAAATGGAGCTTCCAATTACTATTTTACTCTAACAAACGACACAACACGTCCAAGTCAGCAGCAAAATGGAGGGGCAATTTGAACTCACTCGTGCCTTCAAACTTGAGACTTATCTGGTGTTTCCTCAAAAATTTGATTATGAATAACACCATGCAAACGCCTAAAAAGCTGCTTCTTTAATGATTCAAAAGCCATGTCCAACATTTTTAGCTGTTCCATTGCATTCATATTGTACAGGAACAACCCATAGTAGAGATCAAAGCTATCTCCTGCCGTAGTCTCCACCAAACTCAACAAAGTCTTGTAACCATTTGTGTCGACTGCTGTCGATTTCAAACCCAACTTTCCCAGAACCCTGCCCACAGTGTGTGTAATGAACTGTGACTCTGCTGCATGCATATCATGTTCTGCGCAAGACATTTCAACCATTTTGCATCCTTCCCGTGCAAATATGTCCAGAAATTTGTTGCACCGTAATACTCTTGATTCGTCACCTCCGACCCTGACCTTGTCATAAACAAAAGGAAGACCATTCCACCCATTTTTTCCACTCTCCGGTCCAAACATAGGATGCGTACAGAGTATATCATAATCCAGCGGCAAATTTTGAAGTAACAGATTTCTTGGAAATTCTTTTACCGAAAGAACATCAACAAACAAAGTATTCTTCTTCAACCTTTGCAATGGCAATGACCTAAGGACTTTCTCAGTTGAAAGAATGGAAGTACAAATCAGTACTACTTCTGGACGTTTTTCGAAAAGATCCTCTGCATTGGAGAAGTATGAAACCCCTAATTTTTGAGCCACATCGGAGTAATCCGATCGGGAGTAGGCTAGAACTAAATGGCCTTGACGTACCATTGTTTTAGCGAGGAATTGACCAAAGTTTCCAAAACCAACAATTGCAATCTTGAGCCTTGAGTTGTTGTCAACAAAGCGATCTGAAATCTGTGCTTTGTGGTCCTGTGGCTGAGCAGCATTCTGCCATCTGAAAATACAAGTAAAATTATTTGTTAACAAATCACTGACATTAGCTACAAAAGTTTTGAAGTGGCAACATGGATCTTCTTTTGTAGTAAGAAAATTATCATAAGGTCTCTAATCCTTTAACAAATTTCTAATTATAAGATCTTTTATATTACTGTTGTTTTGGATCTGATATTTCTTTTGGTTTTGTTTATTACAAAAGGTCATTGGAACTTTACCTCATAGCTTTTGATGTTGAAGAAGATACCAATGCAGTTCCATTTTGATCTTCCTGCAAAGGTGCTGCTACTTTATCTGCATTGCCATTGCCAAACAATTGGTTTCCCACAAACTGGTGCAAATACCCAAAAAGCTGATTCTTCAGGGCATCAAAAGCCAAGCCCAACCTCTCCAATATCTCCAAAGCATTTTCGTGGTGCATAAACAACTCATAATACAAATCAAAGCTATCCCCAGAAGATGTATTCTCCACCAAACCCAACAGTGCCTCATACCCTTCTGTATTTATCGGCGTAGACTCCAATTTCAACGCCCCCAACACCCTCCCAACTGTGAGAGTGATAAACCGAGAAGCCGCCGCGTAATTGTGGTGCTCAGCACAGCTCATCTCCATCATTCTAATTCTAAACTCCTGTTTCTCAAAAATGCTTAAGATCTCGTGGCATTATGAAATCCCCAAAGTGAATAGCGGCGATTTGTCATTTTGAGGGCTATGGGCTTGAGAAATAATTGAGTCTTTAGGAGTTGCACGGAGTAGGAGAGAGGGTGTTTCGTTTTTTTCGAGTCCCAGCCGCCAACGTATGCAGCACGGACATTCCATCAGGCTGAAGCCTCCACGTGTGTACACGTGTAAACACCCCAAACCCCATACGCCTCGGACACGGCTTGAATATGGGTCAACAATCAAGACAATTTTGGACACGGTAAACAAAAGCCAAGACACTACAAGGATCATTTTGGAAATTTTAAAACAAAAACTGAGGTCACAACATAGTTATTGAAACAGTTGTGAGCATATTTGAAATATTTTTAAAAGTGGGCTTTTCTTCTCTCCCAGCCAGCTGCATCTTTCATGAAAAAACCCATCTTTTCTTCTCTCCCCCTCTCCTCATATTCTTTCTTCTCATCTTATTTTAAATTATTTGAAGTCGAAATATCATTAAATGCTTACGAACTGCTCTAGGTGCGGCGAGGGTCTGATTTATTTATTTATTTATTTATTTATCAGTTTTATCAGATTTCTGGCTTCAATTTTTTGTTTAATATTTTTTTTCTTTGTTCCTTTTTAGCAGAGCTGATATTTTTGGTTGACTAAAGATATTGATAACAATTTGGTCGTGCGAGAAGCATCTTTTTGAGTAGGTAATTCATTCACTTTGTTTCGTTTTTTTTTTCTTTTTTATGCTAAGCCAATTCTTATTTTATGAGGTGGGAAATTTTTTTATGTGTTAATAAATATGTATATAGTGCTTTATTGTGTTTAGGGAACGATGAGTAATGCTAATTCAAAGGAGGCCTCCTGTCATGCTCAATCATATTTTGTGGTGCATTAATTATTATGTATAAATTATGAATATGAGTACTTTGTTTTGTTGTATTATGACATTAAAGTATTGAGTATGAATTATTTTTAATATAAAGTATATACCATTATAATTTTATTGAGATTTATTATTATTTTAATTGTCGTGTCCTAGCCGTGTCCATGTCCTAGTTTTTTGAGATTTTCCGCCTCGTTATGTAGTTGTGTCGCGTTTTCATGTCCCTTTATCCGTGTCCGTGCAACATAACCACCAACTCTCATTCTCATTAGCTTGTATAATTATCTAATATTATTTGTAGAAGCATTCTCCAATAAGTATTTAAGTTAAGGATTTGTTACATACTTCTAATCTCAACCGTTAGATTGCATATAAGAGACTACCAACACATTTAATGAATGCAATCCAATACCCAAGATTAGAAGTGTGTAACCAATCCTTAACATAAAATATTTATTGGAGAATAACTCATTATTTGTATATCAGGAAAGATGGTTTGCCAACGCGTCTGGCATAGTGAAAAATAGTATGTACTTGCAGACTAGTGGTCTCAGATTCGAATCATCATAACACTTTGATTCGTATAAAAAAATCTATCTCCACCTTCCTAACTTTGGCCTAAAAAAGAAAAAGAAAAAGTGGGAGAGCTTTTGGTTTTAGAAAATGAAAAATCATAATGCTTACCAACCATTCTCTCTACTATGTCCCAGGTACTTCCTAGACAAATTTGACCAAATTATGATTTTGAACAATTTTTTTTAGGACATTTCTTATTGAGAGGGGGCATAACATACTAAACTCTCACACACTACACGGAGACTAGAACTCGAACCCAGAACTCAGGACTTTTCGTGGAAAAGCAATAGCTCCAAACAACTATACTAGTGGGTGCTTTGCGGATTTTAAACACTAAGGTAAATACATCTACTTTATTAATTATTACAATTTAATGACAATAGTTTTTGTTGTTGCCAAAGTTAGAAAGGGGAGAGAGGGTGGGAGAAAACTAACACACACAAGTACCATGAGGGCTTGAACGCAGAACCACTTGGGAGCACACCAAAGACTTGTGCCAAATCCAACTAACACCCCCATTGATTTTAATCACAATAGTTTAATTTCATGCATGGCATTTTGATTCCAAGTTTGCAACTTTTTGAACCACATTGACTAAAGGGGAAACCTGCAAGCTGCGTGATAAATTCGACAGAATCCAAAATACTTCATATGACAGAGTCATGATAGTTTGGTTTGATTGACGTAGGTGGAACAGCATAAATTGCTTCATCATACTTAATGTGATGAAAAATATAAGGAACGAACACATTTATTATTAAATGATTTTGGAGTTGATGCCATCTATAATTTATAAAATTAAAATACATACAGGATTACTTATTAATTGCACAACTAATTCTAACAGTTCGCACATGGAATGTGTTTTCTTCAATTAAAAATGAGGGATGAGGGAGGGATAAACTGAGACTTGTGCTAGTGCTGAACTGAAGACCACGAATTTGCATCAATCCAGTTAAAAGCTATAGGACTCAAAAAAGCATCAGGGATGCCAAAGGAACTGACCAAGGCAAGTGCATGTGGTCGCAGTTCACCACAGAGTCTGCTTACTTCTTTCCTCACAGCAGCAACATTATCAGTTGATAAGTACCCAAATCGGAGGAATGCCGGGTCTTCTTCCAGGCAAATCAATGCATACATGGACCTCAACATAGCTAAGACATTCTGCAGCCGAAACGAATATGTAATCAATAACTGGATTTATTTCACCTTCTCAAAATAATTTTATAGCTTCTGGAAATTGATTAGTAACAGACATTTCATACAGGAAAGTATTCCAAACATTACAATGGGGAAAGTAACTTCAAAATAGACAGCCTACTAAGAAACTCTAATTTAATTCTCCTGTCAACTCAATCGTCAGGCTGCAAAAGAAGTAAGGCAGATTGTTGATTTCTGATGGAACATGAGGCATGATTTTTTTATTTTTTTGACTCAGACAGAAAAAAACCTGAGCATATGTTCTATTTCCCATCTATGAATCTAAACCCCTTTCCAACCCATCTCCCACTCAAAGCCAATTTATGACAGCATATCCTACTCCTTTAGTCATAGGAGATTCAGATCTTCAGACTAAATCATCAACAAGTGTCAAATCAGACACAATGTCAAAAACAGTTGCTAGGAGTTACCTTCAATGAACCAGAAGGTACACCTGCCTCAGCATCTAGGAGGGCTTGCAATATTGTTCGATCTGAGAAAGCTCTGCCCAGATCTTGGGCAAGTTGATAACTCTGGTACAGGAAAAAGTGAAGAAAATTGTGAGTCTAGAGAGAGAGAGAAAGAGTAGAGTAGTTTCAGTGAAGGGAAGACACCGCTCACCAGAATGACGGAGTATTCTTTGCTTTCTCCCTGTTTTTGACGTTCTGACACTTCCATAGCAAAGCGATTCAGTAGATCTCGCTCTCTTAAGCAGAAAGCATCCATCTGATGTAGACAAGAAGTTACAATATTTAAAGTTTTATCGATCAACTAATGTAAAAAGCAATGCATCCAACAGGATTTGAAGATGCACCAAAAAAATTAGATCACCTGGAATTGGCTACTCTGGAGGGTAGAACTTGTAAGTTGAGATGGAATGACAGGACAAGGTTTATTCATGTGTTCTAATCCCAAAGCTTTAAATGGTTTACTTCTCTTTTGAGCTGCTATATACTCCGCAAGAAGTGCTTTGCTGACCTGAGTTAAAACCCAAAAATTTCCACTGCTTTAGATAGAATTCTGATGAATGGTAAAAGTCACAAACAATACCTTTTTTTTTCAGAGACTAAATGAATGCTTATCTACTATAATATTGCCACCAATTATCCCAACGTCCATTAAATCTTTGATAAATATATCATGCTTATATAATGGACCATTGCCATCATTTATCCATAGGTCCATTAAATCTTAGATAAGTATATCGTTACTCCCTACTCAAATAAAATATTACCCGAGGAGATTCAAATTACAAAAACATTTTACCATTGATGATACATGGGTTGATCCACTCTATAATTGCATGTTAACTGGGCAACATAGAAAAATGACGGGTATAGTGACAATTTCTAAGTTTATAACAAAACAGTTACACAAACTAGCCAAAATTCAGCGTGGTGTTCGCTGAACCTAGGCAAGAAAACGTACACACACACATATATATGTTACCTTACTGGTACGTTGTTTTATGCAAAAATAGATAATCAATTTCAAAGTAACAAATTGGACTGGACATAATATAATGTCCATCCAAGAAGGCCATTCCTATTCTAAAGTTAAGTACATGTCAAAAGTCTATTATAAAACAAGTTTTGCACACACCACAGCTCACATCAGATGTTTTATTTTATTTTTGAGAAAAATTTTCTTCAGTTGCTAGCAATTCATATCTCAAATCTCAACAGAAAAGACATTGCATTTTGAAAAGAAGACTATAATACTTGACGCTACCTGCTGCATCAGAACATTGTTGTCCCCCTCAAAAGTGGACTGCACATCATATTCACCTTTGAGAGGACCGATACGGTTTTCAGTCTTCAGACCTTGCCCTCCGCAGGCTTCGCGGCATTCCTGATATTTATGTCAACAACTTTCAGCAAGGCCAAATATAACAATAACTTTAACTTGTATTTTAGATTCCAGTTCCTTACCTGAAGAGTTCGCATGTTATGCCAGGTCAGTGTAGCCTTGAATGCACTAGAAACAACATGGATGGTTTTGCTCAACTCAGGCGTCCGCTTAACATAGATCATTTTTAAGTGATTTGCAGCAAAACTCATAGCATATCTGAAGCACATGAGGAATTAAAATATTAGTAAGAACACAGGATTAAAAAAAGTGGCTTATATGCTTAATAGAACAACATTTCACAGTGCCAATAATTTGACCACCAATAGTTGACCATTTGCACCAAATTTTACTGAAGGGATCAGGAAGCACGGGATCTAGGAGAAAAATATCTATTATTTACTAATTTTATTTAAAACACGTGACACCAAAAATAAAGCAACTTCAGGAATTTGTCTGAACCATCAGTTTTGTTACAAAAGTAGCAAATACACTAGTAAGTTGACTGTATCCACCATCTAAGAGCATGAAATCTATTATAGAAACTGTGATGGGAAAAGAATTTAATTGGAAATGAAAATCCAATGATTTTACACTGACAGTATCGATTTGACTCATGCACAAGAAGTTATTCCAACAAGTTCCTATTAAACTGAGGACACGAAAAATGCCACAGAATTCTTACGTCTTTGCAAGAAGAGGCAAAAGCCGCTGTTGATGACTAGGGTAGTCGAGCAATAGGACTTCAGGCCCTTTTGGAGTAACAGAAAAGGCCCGCCTTGTCAGTGAGTACCTTATGGCTATTGCTAAACTTATCTGATCAGAGGGAAATAAATAATTCTATCAATTATGAAAATTCTGGTAAGAGATATCTGCAATCCCTAACCCTAAAAATACGTAGACGCAAGAATGATTAATTGTCACCATGCTTATGACCAATTACCTGTGATGAGTAAATTGCACCAACTGCTATTGTTACACGACCAGATGTTAATGGAGCCAAGAATGCTGCAAATCTCTGAATGACAAGAAAAAAACAGAGGATGATAAAAGGAGAGAACTTCTTTGGCTAAACAAAAGGAAGACATATATATCCATCTTGAATAGAACTACCTGATCTGGGTCTTTTATTGCACTCAGATATTGCCCATCTGGAGAAACATCAGCCACTGAATTTAACAAATTTTCCCTGGGGATTCGAACGTTGTCAAACCTGAAAACACATTTCTAAATCCTCTAAGTCACACGTTGTTGAAACTTACAGAAATCTGTAATTGACATTAATAGTGAAATGAAATGAAAACTAGAAACATGAACCTTACCATATTCGACCATTATCAACACCATTTAACCCAATTTTATGACCACAGTCAGCAATACGAATGTTTGGACAGATGTTACCATTTGCATCCCGGATCTGGGCTATAAAAGCATGGACACCATGGCTTTTCCCAGATATATTGAGTTGTGAAAAGACTATTGTGTGTGTGGCATGCTAACCATCAACAACAAAAGCACTATATCAGTGTATAGACAGCACAGGAGGAGGAATTCTATAAGGAATTGAGCAGTGATGTAAAGTATAATTAAGGGCGAGAAATTTTAAAAAAAAATGCACATTTTTTAATGTGATGATCCTTGCATTATAAAAAAGACAGAGACAGGAAAAAAAGAAGAAAGGGTGATCCTTACATTAGCTGCTCCTCCAATCCAATACTTCTGAGCTGATTCACAAGGAGTATTAATGACAAATTCTCCAGTATTAGAATCATAAGTGGTGACTGTTTCAATTCCTCGAACCTGAAAACATCAGTGAAAACTTAGCAAAATAGTATGCAAACATCCATTTACAGGCCTGAGAATGCAGACCAAATGACTGAACAGCCTCAACATACATTACTCCCATGCCCCAACTCTGACATTGCAAAGCAACCCTTGATTGTATAATTCTCGGTGTCCCTCAGCCACTTGTCGTGATGGCGCTTTGTGCCGAAAAACTGAATGGCACCACCCCTGAAATTCATCAATGAACATAAAACCTAATAATAAATGAACTCCTTCCTTGACATTCCAACCAAAGCAACAAATTAGCCACTTTTGTAGAGGTCAAAGGTTAGTTCCCATTATACCAAATAAAAAATTCACTCTTTCAATAAAAAATAATGCCATTCAATTTGATTCGTATCTCACATTTAAGCTTCAATTCATTGACATTGAGATCAATAAGAACTACGAATTTATTTCCAATTTCAATAAAATGTAACGCAACCAATAGTCTTTACCTCAGTTAAGATGGACTACGCCACCATACTCAGAAAACGAAAAAATACACGTACAAGTCTAACGAGTAATGTTGAGCAATAAAAAAAAAAAGGATAAAACAATCAAAAACAAATGTGATATAAACCAAATTCCCATACCACAAAAAGAAATGGACACCGAGCTTCACAGAAAGGGAGTGATCATAAATCCCAATAACCTCATGCAACGCAAGCTTTCTCAACTCAGCTTCGACCCCTTTCTCCGTAAGCCAACCTTCGAAAACCCCACGATCCAACAAGTAGGCAATTCGCTTCATGGTCATCTCTCTCTGCTGCTCCATGCTTTGGTTGTAGTCAGGCGAGACAAACACTCGGCCACCGGCCTCTCTGGGATTAAACGGCTTGCTCTGCTTCATCAGCCCGAAGAGCCAGTCCCGGTCCTCAAGATTGTGGGCGTCCAGGAGCTTACGCATCTCCTTGGTATCGAATTCAAAGGGCTCGGAGAGCTCAGGAGGAGAAAAGCCGACGCATGGGTTGGGGGAGAGAGGCGAGGACATAGAAGGTTGGTTGAGATGATTCGAGAGGACTTGGGTTCGCCATGTGACGCGATCCATGGGTGGAGGAATTTCAGGGTTAGGGTTAAGGACAGGAATTTTTGCAGAGAGAGAAAGAGAGTCAATTTGTGCGTGTGTGAAATTAAGGTAGACGATGATGGAGAGAGAGAGAAGGGGTAGTTGGAAATTACGCGCGCAAGTTCGGTATGGGTAGGCGAAGACCACGCTTCGGATCTACCTCGTGAAAACGCCGTCGTTTACCCATGACAGAGAAGGAAAAGCGATAAAATTCCAACTACCCCTGACGCAGATCACCTGTTCCCAAAATTGGTGAGGAGCACCATCTTTAAAGGGTGACATGTGTCATATTATTAACTTTAGTTAATTTTTATGTGGTAATTTGAAAAAATAAATAAATAAAAGACCCAAAGCCTTCTCTCCCCTTCCTTTTTTTTTTGTTTTTTCCCCTTCTCTCTTTCAGCCTCTCCTGACCAGAAAACTTTCCTAGCATGGTGGTTTCAGGTCAGCATTACAGCTCAGTATCCCTAGCCAATGAAATGATGCCAGCTGTGAATCATTTTTATTTCCTTTCCCTCTCTCCTTCCACTAGCCCTGTCGCACAATCCTCCTCCTTGGTTATTTTTTTTCCCTTTGTTCCCGTTTGAACTTTCAACCTCCTCCCCCTTTAAATTCTCTCTCCCCTCCATCCAGACCAAGCTCTTCTCCCTCCTCAGCAATACCTCTGCCACGTTCCTCTTTTGTTATGGAATACAAATTTGGGTTGTAAAACCCAAAGCTTTTTGTAACCCAAAAACACAAAACCCCAAGCTTAAAAGTAAAATACAAAATATTATCTGTCAAACTGTTGCTCCTGCATTTTGATTGTGTTGGCCATCCCTGTTTTTGGGGCTTTTGTTTGTAATTTCTTCTTTTCATTTTAAAAAAAGTATCCCTTCCCCCAAAATCATAGTTCTCTCCTCATATTTCTTATGTCTATTTTTTTTTTGGTTCATTTTGATGGGTAATGATTCACTTTTGAAATTGGCTTTGTTTTTGTGGCTTTCTTCCCCATTCTCAATTAGCTGGGAGTTCACCTACCATTGAAATTTTACAGTTAATCAGCCCTGTGAGTTGGAAGAGAGACTTAAGAATTGAGATTAAAAAGGGAGTGGAGTGTTGAGGTTTTAGACCAGAAAAAAGAAAAAAAAAACGAGGGTTGCAGGCCAGGTAGAACGCAAGGTAAGATGTAAATAGAAGTAAAAAACCAGAAAAATAAAAAAATAAAAAAAGGAGGAAGAGGGAGGGTTGCAGGCCAGAAGGGACGGAAGGTAAGGGAAAGGAGAAAAAATCAAGGAAGATTGCGGGCCAGGGAGAGCGGTAAGGGAAGAGGGAATGGAAATTAAAAAATTCACAGCTGGCAGCATTTCATTGTCTAGGGATACTGAGCTGTAATACTGACCTGACACCACTGTATCAGGAAATTTTTTCTCGAAGGGGGAAAGAAGGCTGTGGGCCTTTTATTTATTTATTTTTTTAGATTCCCACATAAAAGTTAACTAAGGTTAATAATAGGACACGTGTCACTCTTTGAAGATGGTGGTGAGGGTATACTTCTTGTTAAGGGTGGTGGACAAAAACGTTCCGAAATTTGTTAGAATAATGCTACTCTTACCATATTTGTATACCACATTCTTATACCATCTTATGTGGCAACTGAGATGGATAGCCACATCAATTAAAATTATTTCATATTTTCTTTTCTTTTATGATTTATTTTAGTGTTTGTTTTTCTAATTGTCTTAATTAAAATACACTTAATTGATTTAATTAATGTGACATATAATATAGACATGCCACATCACGTGGTATAGAAATATGGGATAAAAATGTGGTAAGTGTAACATTACTCAATTGGTTAAGGGTGGTGAGCAAAAACGCTTCCAAATTGGTGTCCTCTTCTTAAAGCATTTCCACCCATTTGCCATGGCAAAGAGCAATGGGAGGCAAGGGCTGTTACTATTCACATGAATAGTGATAGCCTTTGCAAAAGGCAAGTTGTGTTTCCACCCATTGTCATGGCAAAAGGGCAATTACTATTTACTTTAATTTTTTTAAATTTTTTATACTTAAATGATTAATTTGGATAAGATTTTCGATTGCTACGTGTCAATATTTATTATAAAATTCACATCTCATATTTTAGATAAAATTTTCAGATAAGATTTTCGGTTGTCACATGTCCATATTTATTATAAAATTGACATCTCAAATTTCATATAAGATTTTTGGATAAAATTCCCGCTTGCCACGTGTTGATATTTATTATAAAATACAAATCTCATATTTCAGATAAGATTTTCACCCTGTAAAATTGCGCCACGTGTCATCTCTATCTTTTAAATCTCTCAATAAAAGCACAGACTCAACTCTGACCTCTCACACCATATCTTATCTATCCTTTCATTTTTTAGATTTTAGCAAACACATTCTACTCTCAATGTCTTATACGAAGAGGTTGTTGGAGAGGCAAGAGAGAGAAAATGAAGAAAGAAGGCGCAAACGAGCTAAAGAAGAAAGGGAGGAGGAAGAAGATGATGATCAAGTTGCCATGGCAATGGGTATGCTCCATCAATCAAGCCAAGACCACTGTGGTTCACAATTTAGTCGTGGGCCGAACGTGGACCAACGTAGGTATTCTTGGGGTAAGAATCTCTTGGAAGATTACTTTATCCCAAATTCGTTGTACTCTAGTTTTGATTTTTGAGGCCGATATAGAATGTAGCCCCATTTGTTCAATAAAATCATGCATGATGTTTGCAATTACGATGCATACTTCGTTTAGAAGTATGATGCTATTGGGGTTTTGGGTCTTCTTCCAGAGCAAAAACTTACAGCTTCTTTACGGATGCTGGCGTTTTGGCGCATGTGCAGATCAGATGGATGAGATTGCTAGGATGGGGAAATCCACTATCCTAGAGAGCTTGGTCAGATTCTGTGATGCAATCGAAACTCTCTACATGAGGGGTTACATAGGCAAACCTATGCCTAGGGACCTCCAAAGGCTTCTACAAAAAGTTGAGGCTCGAGGTTTCCCAGGCATGATTGGAAGCATTGACTGTATGCACTGGCAATGGAGAATTGCCCAACTGCCTGGCAAGGAGATTAGGGGAATATGAAAGGCCAAAGAAGTATAATTTTGGAAGTCGTTGCATCATCCGAAACTTAGGTTTGGCATGTCTTTTTGGGAGTTGCGGGATCTTAGAACAACTTCAAAGTGCTCGGTCAAGCCCCGGTGTTCAACGATGTGTTGAGAGGTCAAGCCCCTCAGATCACCTATGAAATCAATAATACTGTCTACTCAGGTGGGTACTACCTAGCAGATGGAATTTACCCAAGGTGGACGACATTCGTCAAAACAATTCTGCATCCCCAATCGAAGAAGGAAAAATCATTTGCTGCTATCAAGAGGGTTATAGGAAAGATGTGGAAATGTTTTTGGTATCCTTCAAGCTCGGTGAGCAATCATTAGGGGGCCTGCAAATATGTTTGATGAAGAGTTGCTTCGAAGCATTATGATGACATGCATCATCCTCCATAACATGATTGTGTAGGATGAGTATGATTATGATGAGCCAGGGGTGTTCAAACCTGATCCCATGAATACGACATTGACAAGAATTTATGAACGGCTTGTGGGAACAAATGGGCAACCACTGCAGCACAACTGTTGATTAGGGATGGTCGTTACATCAACCGTATGATTGACCGTTATACATAAACGCAATATTCTTATGTTCACAAACGACATCAAGTTGACTTGATAGAGAACTTATGGGCGCTAAGAGACAATCACGGTCAATGAAGTTAAGTTTAATGCTTTGTTTTTAGTTATGATTTGTGTTGAATTATGCTTTGGTTGTGTTTTGTAATGAATTATACTTTCTTTGTGTTTTGTAATGAATTATGCTTTGTTTTGATGTATGCAATGTTTTAAATACAACTAATTAAATAAAAGACAAGCAATACAGCTAATTAAATAAAAGACAAACAATACAACTAATTAATAAATGCCAACAGTTCTCAATACAACCTAATGGTTTTCATCATTTAACTAATCAGTGTTGGTAGGTCCATTGTCACGGAAAAACCTTCTTCTCATAACATCCCTTCATTTTAGCTTCCAAAATGACTTTGTTTCAGGGGACATATGGCTTGTATCTATAGCCATGGTTTCCCAATCCTTTTTGTCCATGTCTTGTTTGTGTGCATACTCCCTTTCTCTTGCAAATACTTCATCTCTTGCCTTCTCATCAGCATCTCTTTTCATGTCTCTCTCAATTCTCCTTGTGTCGTTCAGAGCAATTTGCCCCAAAACTTTTGCACAATCATTGGTCGAATTACTCATTCTCTTGGCCTTTGGCTGTCTTTCTCCCAATAAGCCTCGGTTCCCTTTGGATTGGTGAGTCTTGATTCATTAGGGACTCCAACAGCGAATCCAATGCTTGTGAATTGGAACGGCATCTCATTCAACACAACGGTCGGACCCATGGGAATAATTTTGAATCTCGAACAATTTTTCACAACCTCACAACATTGGTGATTGTTGAAAGATTTTTTGCCTTGGCCAATGGCACCGAACCACATTTGTGTTTGCATAATCTATAATTTAAAAAAAAAAAATTAGAAATGCAAGAAAATTTCAAAAAATAGGACATTAAATTTAATAAAACGGAAATTACAAATAATTTACCTCGTTCTCAAGATTTTTGCCGCCTCGAACGTTGTCTCTCGCTTTTACCAATGCATCTCTCCACTTCCCTAACTCTTTATTCAAAGTTTTCCACTGACTAACGAAGGCCATTTTCGTACGAGTCGAACCTGATCTTTCACAAAATTCGGCATGAATTTTTCTTTACATATGAGAGAACTTCATCTCATTGCTCATGATCTGGCAATGACCAACTTGGACCCAACACTTACAAAACAAAACATCTTCTGTGGTTGTCCACGACCCTTCGACTTCGATGGAAGAGGACATTTGTATTTTTACACAAATGAAATTTGGAAAGTGAAGAAAATTTGGTGTGGAGAAATTAGGATTAGACACACCAGGACGCGCCACTTGGCTTATAACTGTTGGTGGAAAGTAGGATTGACACCATCAGCCCTTGGGCATGAGTTCGGGCTCGATCTGTCTTTGGGGTTGCCCGGATAGGGCTAGCCCCTCGACATTTGCTAGGGCAAATGAAATGCTTAGGAAATGAACTTTAGCCACAACCTATACAACAAAAACATTCTAAATGACGGATTCATTTTGTTTATACTAGTTGAGGTAAACCTTTTTCATTTTAAACCAAGTATCTTAGCCTAGTCTCCTTGAACACAAATAGAAAAAGGAAAAACGGAATAGATCTTTTACCCTTAATGACCTTTTCTTGATTTCTCAAGAATGAACACCTTTGTTGGAAAGACCTTTTGTTTCTCTTGATTTTGACTCCTTCACCTTAAGGCTCCAAGATTGGAGTCCTCTACCTCACCACACCAAATGCTCCTAGAGATGAAAGAAGGCGATCAAGAAGTATGGATGTTAGTCTACTTCTTGATTGGACCAATTTTTGGTTTATGGAAGATGAGATACAAAGATGATCACTCATCAACCAAAGTAGGAAACCAAAAATCATAGCTAGGTTTTCTCCAACACTTAGCTTATATAGGACAACACAAAAGGCAATTGGGTGGGTATTTGGGGCTCCATTTGGTCCATGGGTTATGTCATCTTATGCCACTTATCCCGTGGGCCCAATAGCCTTTTGTACTATTTTGTCCCTTTCCTTTTAAATCATATTTAAAAGTTCAATCCAATATTTCTATATGTCAATATTAATTCCATAATTAATCTTTTAATTATAATTATAGTCTTACTTAATTGACCCGGTCGAATTATTTGACTTTAGTCAATTGCTCCGGTCAACATGTTGACTTTTGACCGTTGACTTTGACATTTGATTATCAACCATTGACTTGTGTCTCCTCATTTCATTTCTCCTCATTTGTACCTCTAATCACATTCTTTGGGTGTGCAGATCCGTAGGTTCCCTTTAGCAAGGTAATGAGTTGACTCAACTCCTCAGAGATGATATACGAATTAAATTCCACAATTTAATTCTTCCTATTAATAAAGGTTAATTGAAACCTTTTAGGATATCCACAAACCATGGTTGTCGCCTAGTAGCAAGTCATGTTTATCCTAGCTAAATGAGACGTTGTGAAAGAACCTATTCAAATTGGAATGATCGTGCAATTGAATCCTTCTCTTATGTCAATACTCCTTATTCACATTATTAGATCATGAAATCCGACTGTCAATATCCTAATGTGAATCATTCCTTTTATATGATTATCCTGGTAAGATTTGAAGACTTATTCTTTCAAGTCTCATCCACTACTTTGCGCAGAGATTATCTTGGAGTATTCTCTCTCCTTTACTGAGAGTAGAGATTCCTTGTTGTACATTCATTTGCTTCCATGACTCTATTGAAAATCCTGATGAGCACTTTTAAGCTATGCCTAATTCAGCATGACCGTATAGTGCCCTCAAAGATTAACAACATAGCCACAAAACATCTATGATGACTCAGGTCTAAGGATTAGTTTGCACCATTGCAATTTATGAGCTCCAGCTTGACATGTGAGTAAAAACTTCCATGTTGTAACTCATGTGTTGGATCGCGTTCAATGTACTTGTTCTTCTACAGGCACCTACACACGTATCGATGTGTCTTCACACTTAATGACTTGAGACCTTGCCATTCCTTACATATAGAGACGATATTGTTTGTACTGGTCTTTGCGGAATATTGACGCCCAATCAATATTCCTATGCCAGGGACATATTCAGCATTTAGGGATGATGAGAAGCCTCCATATATGCAATCTCATTACATAGCTCTCATATCCACTTGTGTATTCCTTGGACTATGGTTGTTCTACATATTGAAAGATAATATAGGATGATTTAATGTATAAAACAACCTTTCTTGCCTATTGATAACTTAATATGTCTTTTATCAAAGACGTCCTTAACTCTAATTATTACATAATTAGTTGGCTTTAAGGGCATATTTCTAACAATCTCCCACTTGCACTTTAAAGCCAATCTGACATGTATCTAATACCCATCTTCTCCATGTGTCGATTTAGCTGAAGCTGACTTATAGGCTTTGTGAGTGGGTCTGCTATGTTGTCTGTTGAAGCCACCTTTAACACGCTAATATCTCCACCAGCAACATATTCCCTGATTAAGTGATAGCGCCTGTGAATATGCTTGGATCTTTGATGAGACATTGGTTCCTTGGCTTGTGCTATAGCCCCCTTGTTGTCACAGTATAAAATGACTGATGACTGAATGCTTGGATCCACACCAAGTTCAGTAATGAACTTCCTCATCCAGATCGCTTCCTTTGCTGCTTCCGAAGTAGCTATGCACTCTGCTTCAGTTATGGAGTCCGCAGTGGTGCTTTGCTTGCAACATCTCCAATTGATTGCCCCTCCATTCAATGTGAACACATATCCAGTAGTGGATTTTCGATCATCAACATCAGATTTGAAATCTGAGTCTATATATCCTTCCACTAGTAATTCCGGGTTTCCTCCATAGACTAGGAACATATCCTTAGCCCTTCTGAGGTACTTTAACACAGTCTTTACAGCACTCCAATGTTCTGATCCTGGGTTTGATTGATATCTGCTTGTGATGCTCACAGCATAACTGATATCAAGCCTCATACATAGCATGGCATAGATTAGGCTCCCAATTGCGGAGGAATATAGGATCATGCTCATTTGTATCACTGCTTCTGGGGTTTTAGGGCTCATGCTCTTAGACAAGTGAATACCATGTCTGACTGGCAGAAAACCCTTCTTGGAATGTTCCATTTGGAATCTTCTGAGCACCTTGTCCACATACAGGGATTGAGATAATCCAATTAGTTTTCTCGATCTATCCCTATAGATCTTGATACCCACTATGTAAGATGCATTTCCCAGATCCTTCATTGAGAAGGTCTTTGATAACCATAGTTTCACAGAGGTCAACATGCCTATGTCATTTCCAAACATTAATATGTCATCTACATATTGTACAGGAATACTATTGCGCTCCCACTGTTTTTCTTGTACACACAAGGTTCATCTTCATTTTGGCTAAAACCATAACCTTTAACGGCTTCATCAAAAGGAATGTTGTAACTCCTTGATGCCTACTTCAGTCCATAGATTGACCTTTGAAGTTTGCATATTTTCTTCTCTTAATGTTTACATATGAATCTTCAGGTTGATACATGTAGATTTCTTCCTGAAGGTGGCCATTTAGAAAAAGCCGTTTTCACATCCATTTGCCATGTCTCGTGGTCATAATATGTTGCTATGGCGAGAAGTATACGGATGGATTTTATCATTGCTATATAGAAGAGAAAGTTTTTTCATAGTCAATTCTTTTTCTTTGTTTGTAGCCTTTAGCTAGTAATCCAACTTTATAGGTCTCCACCTTACCATCTGAGCCCTTCTTCCTCTTAAAGACCCATTTGTTTCCTATTGGTACAATACCTTCAGGAGGGTCAACCAGAGTCCAGACTTGGTTGGCATACATAGAATCCATCTCAGACTTCATGGCTTCCTACCATTTCTTTGAGTCAATGTCCAACATTGCCTTCGTGTAGGTTTTAGGATCTTCCATGTAATCTCCCATGAGAAGAACATGGTGTGAGCCCATATATCTATCAGGTGCTTTACTAATCCTTTTAGACCTACATAGAGGTTGGGTGAGTGTGGGTAAAGGGACCAGATCGTTAACTGGATCATACTCTACTTCAGGTTCATGAGGCTGTCCAGACTTTTCCTTGAGCTCAAGCTTTTGCACACAGTGTCATCCAATGCAAAATCAATCTCAAGAAATCTTGCAGATCTTGCAACAAACACCTTTTAGTTCGTTTGGATGGTAGAAGTAGTATCCTAAAGTTTACTTTGGATATCCAATGAATCTACACATTTCTGATATAACATCTAGCTTGTCAATATCATGCTTCTTGACATAAGCCGAACAACCCCATATCTTAAGATGATTGAGACTTGGCTTCCTTCCAAACCACATTTCATATGGTGTTCTGGGCACGGATTTGGAAGGTACTCTGTTTAGCAGGTATGCTGCAGTTTGAAATGCATATCCCCAAAACGATACTGGCAAGTCAGTAGTACTCATCATTGATCGGACCATGTCCATCAACGTTCGATTTCTCCTTTCGGAGACACCATTAAGTTGTGGAGTTCCAGGTGGAGTCCACTGAGATAGGATGCCATGTTTCTTGAGATATTCAAGAAATTCAGTACTCAAGTATTCTCCTCCTCAATTTGATCTTAGAATCTTGATACTCTTTCCAATTTGCTTTTCAACTTCGTTCTTGAATTCTTTGAACTTTTCAAAGGCCTCGGACTTGTACTTTATTAGGTATATATTGCCCAACTGAGAGTAATCATCAGTGAACATAATGAAGTAAGAAAAGTCATTCTTTGATAGTGGACAATGGCCCACATACATCAGTGTGGATTAATCAAGAAGCTCAGTGACTTTTTCCTCTTTTCTTGAAAAATGAAAGTTTGACATTTTTCCTTAAAGACAGGATTCACAGGTGGTCATAGGGACTGAACCCAAAGATTCAAGGTATCCTTATTTGACCATCCTTTGGATCCTATCTTGGCCAACGTGTCCTAACTTTAGGTGCCAAACTTGAGTCGGATTGAGTTCTTCGCTGGGCCTCTTAGGTCCTAGCATCTCAATCAAGCAGTTGCTATTTTCCACAATTTGAATTTGGTAGAGACCATTGATCATAGTATATTTACATATGATTCGCATGCCTTGTTGTAAATAGCATCCCATTCTATTGAATGTGACAGTGTAATCTTTATTCAGCAATGCTGAAACATATACTAGGTTCTTTACGTAACTTGGAATATAAAGACATTCTTTAAGTTCAAGTGTCTCCCCATGTGGTAGCTTAAGGTGGAAAGTGCCTATTGCTTTTGCAGATATTTGGGTACCATTACCGACACGTAGCACTATTTCCCCTTTTGACAACTTCCTATGATATGCTAGACCTTGCAATGTATTGCAAACGTGTCTGCTAGCTCTGAATCCATTATCCAGGTGGAAGTTTCAACCGCCATTATTGACTCAAGGAAAAAATTGCTCTCTTCATAAGTTTTGTTCCTTGTGCATGAAAGATGTACATTACATATCTTCTTCTTTTTAGCATCCTTATGGAAGCTAATCCCTTTTGACATTATATGGATCATTTGAGGCTTGCTTTGTGTAATGTGTTATGAATGGGGTTCTACAAAAGTATCTACAAACATAATAGAAATAAAATTAGATTGTTTTGGTTAATGCCATAGATTTTGGGTCTTTAAATTCTATGGCTCCTCCCACTATTTTAAACGATTTTCATAATCCCTAAAAAATGGAATACGAGAGACTTCTGTAAGATGTCTCTTAGCAGGATGGGGGGCTCCCTATT
The DNA here is from genome assembly GCF_902201215.1 of Prunus dulcis. Lineage (NCBI taxonomy): Eukaryota > Viridiplantae > Streptophyta > Magnoliopsida > Rosales > Rosaceae > Prunus > Prunus dulcis. Next base: position 10,633,751 of record NC_047652.1, on the reverse strand, counting down.
ATTTGGATCACCACACCATAATAGGATCTTGGGATAACACAAATGATAAAGAGAGAGTCCTTCTACTCGTTCACATCATGATGTGAGTTCCCATATAATTTGGCCTCTAGCAAATGTATACTCCCAAATATTATCGTGAGACACCATTGTACTAGTTAAGTATTAGCCCACCATTCTTGCAAAGTATAGTGATTCAATCATGAACCTCATCATAATAGAATGTTGGTCCATGTCTGAGCCTATCCTTGCAACATCCAATGTATAAATGAATTCTTCCTAAGCAAGAACATCTTGTTGTCAACCCCTCATGTATCAGGCAAAGCCTTCACAAGGGTCAAGCCTATTCGGAATTCACCATGGTGGAAGGGCACGACTAGGCTTTCAAAAATTCGATCGTTTTTCTACTTTATTTAGTAAATTGAGGGTTTAAGGTCTCATCATAAACATGCTTAATCCAATTAAACTACTTGGCCTAGGACAACTATTATTCTAAATCATATTAGTAGTTGTATGATACTCCCACTATTTGTTTTGCAAATCAAATCAATTTCATAAAACTCTTTTATTTGAGATTGGGAATATGCACTACTACTAATAGAAAGCCTTTGCATTTTCTTAAGTTTAAATAAATAGTCATTTGCTTCCATGACCCTATTGAGAATCCCGATGAGCACCTTTAAGCTATACCTAATTCGACATGACCGTATAGTGCCCCCAAAGATTAACAACATAACCACAAAACATCTATGATGCCTCAGGTCTAAGGATTAGTTTGCACCATGCAATTTATGAGTTCCAGCTTGACATGTGAGTAAAGACTTCCATGCTGTAACTCATGTGTTGGATCGCATTCAGTGTCCTAGTTATTCTACGAGCACCTACACACATATCGATGTGTCTCCACACTTAATGACTTAAGACCTTGCCATTCCCTACATATAGAGACGATACTGTGTGTACTGGTCTTTGCGGAATATTGACGCCCAATTAATATTCCTATGACCAGGAACATATTCAGGATTTAGGGATGATGAGAAGTCCCACGTATGCAATCCCATTACATAGCTCTCATATCCACTTGTGTATTCCTTGGACTATGGTTGTTCTATATATTGAGGATGATTTAATGTATAAAACAACCATTCTTGCCCATTGATAACATAACATGTCATTTATCAAAGATCCTTAACTCTAATTATTACATAATTAGTTGGCTTTAAGGGCATATTTCTAACAATCTCCCCCTTGCACTTTAAAGCCAATCTGACATGTAATAACCCAAAACAAAATATCTAAAAAGAAAGAAAATATCTAAAAAAGTAAGGAATTACCCTCGCATTATTTAATAGGGAAAAAGTTGACTTTTTGATCAGGAAAGAATTTGGTAATTCCGATTACGCCGTTGCGTAGAGCACGGCGAAACGAGTCCGTAGACACGGAGTAGACCCGAATCGGAGTTGTAACGAAGGAGTTATGGTCAAAAGAGTATCAGTGGCAGAACCGTAAATATTTCGAAGTTCAGTTTTATAAACCCAGCTTTTCTTCTCTCTTGGACCATCTCGACCAGCCAACTTCAGACATCGATTTCTCCCAACTCAGGCCATCGTTTCAGGCAATACCGGTCCCAAACGAACCACCTCACTTCCCTCTATCAGTCTTGCCCCTCCTCAGCTTCCATCGGCTACTGTAGTAGCCGGAAACTGCCACGAAACAGGCTGGTTCCAACAGTTTTTCTGAAAATTGTTGGGAGCTCGTTCTCTCACTTTCGGCCACCATTTCCGTCGATCCAGGTATGGATCTTGAACCTGTGGGGGTTTTTTTCTCCCGGCAGCTATAAATGGGCTGGGCTGCCAGAAGAGGGAAATCACTGAAATTGCCCCCTGTGCTGGAGTTCGAAAATTAAGCCCCAAAAGCACTTCGAAAGGGCAGCAAAACCTTAGGAAGTGTTCTGGTTACCTTCACCAATGAAAATGAGAGCTGCTTACAGGTGTTTTGTGCTTGCTTTCAGATAAGATTTTGGCTTAGCATGAAGAGCTTGTGGCATGGGAGCAGGGTCGGCATGAGTTGAGCACCAAAGAGGAAAATAAGGCTTCTTAAGGAGAAATGTGAGTGTTTAAAATGAGGGAAACCAGATTTGCAGGGTGATCTTGGCTGAAAGGAGGTAAAAGATGAACATTGCTTCTTCCGGCAGCTTGACAGATCCTGAAAACAATCTGTCAAGCAGAGCAGAATGAAGAAGAAGGGTGAATAAGGTTACTGGACTTTGCTAGTAAGAGAGGAAGCTTGCTCTCTCAGCCTGGGTTGGTTTTTGCTAGGTGGAGGGGACCTCCTTTTATAGCTGCGGGAAACTATCCTTTCCCAAGAAACCCTAATGGTTTCTTCCCAATCTTGGCAAGTCTTTCCATCCCTTTTTCCTATCCTTTCTTGACTTTCCTATCTGGGTGAGATTTCCCCTTATCCATTTGCACAAAATCAGGAGTTTTGGGGCTCAAGACCCCCTTTCCCGCGGCTGCTTCAGTAGGAAGCTCCACTCTTGGCTACCTTTTTCCTTCTCTTTCCTGGGGCAGCACTAATAAAGGAAAACAACTGGGTATATATGCTGGTTTGAAAGGGTACTCCCCTTCCTGACAACTTATATGCTAATATCCCCTGGTTTCTTTGGTGTTTTGTTTTGGAACTTGATCCATTCCCATGTGCTGGCATTTTCCAGCAGCACTGTTTGGTGATCCTGTAAACCTCTTCTACGTGGCTTCTATTTTTCTAGCAAAGGGCTAAGGCTTTTATGGCTTATTGTGAAATTTTGTATGAGCTAAGGTACTTCATTGAATAAGTGGGCTATTTAAACATTGGGCTTTTGTTTGGGCCAAAATTTGACTAGGCTAATTTTGGTTGAGTTATTTTCCCCTTTTTGCTCACCCATATATTTGGGCCTAAGAAATGGGCTTGGGTCCCGAGGCTCCCAAGCAACCCGGAACCTCCATTTCTCGTCCCATCAATGGGCCTCATGACGACCTGTTACCATCCATACCACAACCCACTCAAGTAAGCCCCGGGCATTTTGAGTGGCTTGGGCCCACTTAGGCTTGTAGCGTGTTTGGGTGTGGAACAACGATTTCATGCTTGGCATGGCATGTCGCTTGGCGTGCTTTAAATGGGCTGTAGAGCTAGCATGGTGAATTAGCATGTCGCATGAATTTCAATTCGCATGTGGCAAGCTTTCGAGTACCTCTTTTTCATGCCTTCTCTTAATGAAATGGCGTTTCGGGCTGGTAATTTATTTGGGCCCAATCATGAATTTTTTGGGTCTCAACATTAGCCCCCTTAATTATAAGGGCCATGGGCAGGTGCGGTAATGGGCCGAATAATTAAAACCCAACCCAAAAAATCAGATTTGTATTTTGGAGAACTCCTCTTCTTCCCGCGTGCAAAATGACGGCGCATCATGATTGGTCCCCTCAGTTACTTGCAGTTTTCCAATGCCAACCGCCTTCTGTTCTCTTTTTATTTTTATTTTTTCTTTTCTTTGCCCTTTCTTTCTCTTTTCCCATATCAGACCCAAAACTCCTCTCTAACTCTTCTCCCTTCGTTCCCTTTCATTCTTCCACGAACTCAGACCAAGTAAGAGAGAGAAATCGGGCAGAAATCACCTGCTTCAGGCCGCTGGGAAGAAGACACAAGCGCTACTCAGCCCCATCGTTCCGCCTCCGTTCAAAGGGAACCCGTTCGCCGCCGCTGGAAGGGTTCTTCTTCGTGTGGGTTTCTCTTCCAAAACCCCGATCCTTCTTCTCTCCTTGGTACGTTCAAGATCATCCCTTGGAAAATCCCACGCGGTACACTTTTCTCTTGTTTTCTCTTAAATTTGTTGAGGAATTTGTTGGGTCCCTTATACCCATGGGCGTTGCTTTCTGTTTTGGCAGCCAAGGACCAAACCCTCCTTCACCCATTTCGTTACTATTGCAACGAGAGTGCTTACGGAGTGGGTATTTGCAAAAAGGGGCTTGTGCTATTCTCTGAGTTCCTTCTTTCCTCGTTTTGTCTCCTTTTTCGGCTGCTGGAAAAAGGGTACCGACTGGTGGTACGAGTTTCCCCTTCTTCCTCTTTTTCTTGCCCCTATTTTGTCTTGACTTCTTCTGTGTTTCATAAAAAAGACTGCTCTTTACATAATGTGCCCCTGTTTTCCATTCTTTATTCTGTGCAGGTATTGACTCATCTGGCATAACCGAAGATAGGTGCTGGAAATTCTGACCTTTCTGCTGCCGGAACCTCGAGTGCCTCAACTCTTTATTCGGGACTCTAATATATCCCTTTGGTAAACAAATCTGTCGACTTGGGCGTTTTAGGATAGATGTAGACTGATGCTTGGCCTAGGTTTACTCTTGCAAAGAGAAATGATGACAGAACGCATGCTTTTATATTGCCTGCGGATTTCATACTGCGAGAGGAGACTTGCTTGAAACTTTTGCTTTTGAACTTTTAAATTGCATGTTTGCTTGGATGAGTTCAACTAAACGGGCTTGATATATATCTTGCATATGCTAATTTTATCCCGCGTTCTTTCCACCTTCTCGTGTGCAGGTATTTACCGTCTTGCCAACGGTTGCCATGTCATCCGTTGATCCGTCACCCATTATTAGGGATCACCTTTATTCCGTGGAGGACAGATTACAGAGAGGGAGGCCTCCTCCTTTGCTTAAGGGTGCAGATGAAGACATAATTATTGACGGAGAGCTAGCGCCAGAAGCAACTCTCGTAATTGATCCTGCATCCATATCCAGGTGCTGCATAGAAAAAGGTCTGTTTCCGCAGTCCCCTTGTTCTTTCAGTATCCATGCAGCATCAGCAAAGGTTGATCAGAATGGGTTGACCAAGAGTTGAGAAATCCGTCCACTTGTGACATTCTACGTCGGGCAGGGGTGCTGGATGCCATTTTTATTTCTAAAGCTTGCGATATCCATATTGAAGCCAAGATGCTCCGGCATGTGGTCAGGCGATGGAGCGTTGAGACACACACCTTTATTTGCTCATGGGGAGAGTTCACTCCCACACTTGAGGATGTAGCCAATATATTTCATCCCCCCCTTTGCGGCAGCGTAGATCCATTCCATATTGTGCTAACCCCCGAAGAAGAACTAAAGCTTGGGGTCTTACGAAAAGGTGCACCGACTTCTCCTAGCACTTCTTTGAGATTCAGCAACTGGATTCAGTTTTTTGGGGATGGGAACCGAGACACGCCATGTCATCTTACTGCCTTCATATCATTATGGCTCGGGAGATTCCTCTTTTGTGATTTCTCCCAAGACTGCTTACATGAGAGGGTGTTTCCATTGGCCTTGGCGATAGCACGGGGCAGCATGCTCCCCCTAGCCCCCATGTTTCTAGGGCACTTATACCGCTTGCTGGACCAGATCCAATTTCTTGAGAAAGGGGCGGCAGGAACTATGGCTGTGGAGACCTTTGTGAATTCCAGCTTTCTGCAAATCTTCTTATGGGAGCGCTTCAAAGGGATAGAGGTATCCCCACTTCCTTACCCGAAGGCTAAGTCGCTTGTTGGTTCCAGTGAAGGTTCCTATGTGCCGGATAATCTTCCGTTGGTCTGCAGATGGTCTCGTCGAATGCAAAGGAAGGGCCAAAATTTTCTAGAGTTGCTGGATGATGTTGAGAAATTCAACTTTCGCCCCTTCTGTGCCTCATCAGAGGGGTTTAGCAATGTACCTCTCTACGCCGATTCTGATGCTTTGGTAGAGGCCCTGGCAGTACCGGTGCAAGGTTGTCGACTACGCAGAGAGGCGCTGTTAAGTGCTGCATGCCTCCCTTTGCCCACACTTGGCGACGACCACTTGGAGATTTCTGTACATTATTCCCCTTATCGGGTTAGACGGCAGCTTGGATTTGACCAGGGCGCACCTTCCAGCCCCAGCCATGGAGATCCTTCACTACTGCATAGAATTTTTTTGGACTGAGGACAGGGTGCCGGGAGACGGCAGACCTCTTGCCCTTGCTTTGGCTGACCGGCAGCGTGTTGGTGGTCTCTCAAAGGCCTACCAAAGTTATTGGAATCGCTGCTTTGCCTTGTTTAGCCGATTTCATGCTGCTCATTGTGACAGGTTGATTCCTACCGTCATTTATCATGCTCGCCTGGTGTCGGAAGAGAAGGCCATCTCCCTAAGTGAGAAGCAGAATCTGCCCTTCGTTTCAAAAAGTGGAGCAATTGTTGGTGACTTTTCTAGGCTGAAACAGAAATTGGAGAGGCCGGTCTCGCATAGTGCCGAAAGAAGTACCACTCGTGTGAAGCGAAAACGAGAGGAAAGCAGCAGTGTTGAAAGAAAGAAGCGAGCTGTTAGTGGACCTAAAAATTTTGTTCCCAAAGTAGCAGCAAGTGGCCCCCCTAGCTCAAAAAAGGGTGCCCTCCCGGAGTCTTCACCGCGGCAGCAACTTGCAGCTTCTGGTGGCAGCAAACACACAGTGCCAGAAATTTCCTCTCCTAGCAGTAAGTCCGACCCTTCCTTTGTTCCTTCTTGCTTTATATATATGTATATATTTTATCATCATTCATTTTCTTTTCTTCATTTACAGAGACTTCCCAAAACAAAGGCAAAGGTAGAGAAGCTCCCGTGATCCCGAAGCGCCGAAGTATGCGCATTCTCCAATCGAGGTTCGCCAATACCCGTAAGAACAAGGGTGAAGACTCGGGACCCAAGGTAGTGGTAACAGTTGATGATAACGAAAATGATGAGGATGATATTGTGGAGCTCAAAACTGCCACCTGCGAGCAAGAGAGCGGCAGCTGTGAGCAAGAGAGCAGCAGCCAAGGCGAGGACCTTGGTGCAAATCAGCACCACAACCGTGGCGAAGGTACATACACAGGCCCTGCCACCTGTTTGGAAGAGTTAGCTGATCCAGATATTCCTCCAGGATTTGCTAACGATTATGTGCAGCATGTTGATGTTGAATTGGTACTGAATCATTACTTTGCTTGTTTTATTTGGTGTAGATATGTTGTATGCTTGCCATTGCATCTCACAATTCTTGTCTTGCTACTTTCGTGCAGGTTGTGCCCATTACTGAAAATACTGCAGATCGTCCACCAGAGGCTATCCTTGATTTTCCAGCTGCTCCTATGGACAACACGCAAGCTGCCGACGAGGTATTTGTTGTCGGTTCATTCTCCTCCATGTTCTAGTTTTGCTCTTCCTTTTTTTGTGCCTTTAGTTATTCTGTTTATTTCCCTTCACGCATATTCTCTTTTTTTTTTTTAGATTGAGAGTGTCCCACCAGACGCAGGGGCTACACTTCCTACCCACTTCCTTGGGACACCTAGCACTGCTGCCATCACCACTCTACACCTTCCAGCGGCGCAGCCGTCTGCTCATTCTTCCTTAAGAACACCCGACACAGCTACCGACATCCCTTCATGGCTTCCAGCAGCATCACCTCTCACTCCTTCCTGCCCGGGTAAACCTGACACGACAGCCGGCACCTCTTCACAGTTTCCAGCAGCATCACCTCTCACTCCTTCTCGCTTGGGCATACCTGATGCTGCTACTGGCACCTCTTCACAGCTTCCAGCAGCATTGCCTCTTGGGAAGACCATTGATGAGAGCCATAAAGGTGGCAATGCTTCCATCAATGTGGGGCATTTATCTGAAAAGGACATGCCTTGGCAAGACTGGGAAAATTCGTTTACGGCCTTCAAAGCTTTCTTTCATGGCGGGGTTACCATTCTTAGGTCCATTGACGAGCTCCTTCCGCTCTGCCACAGATTTAACGGTTATGCGGCATTCCATGGTGCCCTTGTGTACCCAGGGACGGTTGAGGCCTTGAAGAAGTTCATGGATAAATATGGGAATTTGATGGAAGCTACTGGTGTCACCTCCTCCTTCTCAAGGTGTACTGCCTTCCGAGCCCTCGGCTTAGTGCTTCACGGGATGGACACCATGCAGCTACTTGATATTACTGATCACAGACTGCTTTGTTGGCTGGACGCGATATGTGAGGCCATGGTTCTAGGCTTTCATGTGGATTTCGTTCTTGACCTTGTGAAGAGCTTAGCACGTGCCGTCTTTGGAGCGCGGGCCATTCATAGCATGAAATCATCGCGTGGTTCTGATGAAGTAACAGCTGCTGCCACTACCTTGAATATTAAACAGCAGGAACTGGAGGACCAGCGTCGGGAAATGCACGCCCTTCTTCTTGCCAAGGGTATTTCTGCCGACAACGCTGAGTGCGCGACAGATGCAGCAGCTAGATCGTCTTCTAGAGCCTCTTCTATTCTTTTCAGGCACTCTCCATAGCTTTTAAGGTAAATATCTATGTATATATATCTAAATTTGTTTATTCATCGATTTTCTTCTTCCAGCATCACTCAGTCTTGACATGTTCTCTTCCTTCTTGTAGGTTGTCCTTTCTTGGCTTGGTGCTCCATCATCTCAGCACACACTTTCTCGAGACCATGGGACATACCCCTTTCCAGCACGTGCAGTTTTATTTCATTTTGCTGTAACTGTGTATTTTCTTTCGAATGTTCCAGCAACTATGACCTTGTGATGTAATATCGAGCTGCTAAAGCTTGTATTATTTTCTGGATGCTTTGAGACGCATTGTAACCTGCATGCTTTATATATATATATATGGCTTGATTAGACGTAAATTGCCTCTGCGAGTTTGCTTGAGATTTTCTGACAGGTTGGGTATCTTTTGAAAACAAGGTATATGCTGCCAAAATTTTGACAGGAGCCGACTTTCTAAAGTTTCCTTTGCATGGCTTATCTAGTCTCTAAGCTTGAATAACAACTTCTTGCCCTTCACAAAAAGAGTCGGGCTAGCATGTGCATGATTTTTGTAAAATTCCCAAGTATTATGCGTATCACGTTGTTCCAGCACCTCAAGATTGCATGTGTTTTTTTTTTTTTTTTTTTTTTTTTTTTTTTTTTTTTTTTTTTTTTTTGTAATAGCTTGGCTTTGGCTTGTATGCTTGGATGCTTGGTATTGGCGTGTACGCTTGATTTTGGCTTGTGCTTGGCATTGGTTTGTATGCTTGGCTTTGGCTAAGGTAGCATGGTTTAATATAGCTTTTGGGACATTTAGCATGGTGGATGTCATTTGACAGTAGCCAGAAGTGCTAGTGGATGGTGGGATCCAATCTTGGAGTTGCGGATGCAATGAGCTTGGATTCGCCATTGTGTTTGAGTTTACAGCACTAGCCTCCGAACACTTTGAATTTAGCGGACAAAACTTCAGTGAAGGTGATAGTGTGCAACATGATGGCTAGATATTGGAAGAATGCTTGAAATAGGGCATGTGCTGGAAGGATGTTTGAAATAAGGCAGGTGCTGAAAAATGTTTTGTTTGACATAGAATAGGGTATGTGCCGGAAGAACGTAACTTGGCTTAGCATGATTTATTTTCTGGTTTTCTCTCATTCCCTTCTTTCTTCTTCTTCTTCAAGACCCAAACTCATGGGTATTGTGCATCAGTACATAGGTCATATATCGGAAGCTCGGATCAGAAAACTTCCTTGATGAAAGTTGTTCATACACTCGAGTACTATAGCCTGTAAAATTTGTAGAATTTGTAGAATTTTTCTGATGCCTCAAAGCTGGTCTGAAACCTCTGTGTTCATCCATGGCTGGTGAGTTTCTGCAGATTCTGCTTCTGTATGTATCTTTAACTTATGATGCTTGGATGATTGCACTTGCTTTACAAAATTTGCTCGAAATTATGTTGTTGATAACATATCCAAAATTGAGGATCATCCACCCATTCTAGTGCTCTATGCCTCCATTTTTCTGAAGCATGTTCATGAGTTGATGTTGATGCCTTTGTTGCATGCTTGTTTTCTATGCTTGAATGCTTGAGTTCCTCTGTATTTCCCAGAATTTTTGAACTATAAATCGGGTTCTGAGGTTTAGGATTCTAGCTTGGTGATAAACAAGAGTCATGCAAGCTTACTTGGGTATGCATGCCAAGTGTTTGTCAAAATATCTCAAAGTACCTTGCTGGCAGTTTTTTGAACTTTTGAAATGTTTCTTTTCGAATCTGAGTTGGGGCTTTTGAGACATGAAAATGGACTTCTCAATGGTTATGTCGGAATTGGTCTTGCATCACTTGAAGAAAAAATGAATTTTTGGTGGAATTTCAAAGTAAGGGTTAAGCTGCTGGAACTGTGCAGTTCCTGTGGCATGGGCTGTTTTAGGAATCTGTTTGACATGCTTCCCTAGCTCGAAATGCAACGAAATTTTGAGAAAATAAATCTTGATATGTCTAGTTCGGATCTGGAAAGTTTGGGATTTGTTTAATTGTTGCAAGGATAAATTGAGCTTTAGGAAGTTAAGCATGTGGATTATACTCAAATGCTTGACAAATGATGTTTGAAATAGAGGCATGATGTTTGAAATAAGGGGCTAAGAAGATTTGAAATAAGGCAATATGGAGAATGTTTAAGAAGGTTTTTTTTTTAAAAAAAAATAATAATAATGCCAAGGCAAGTGATGGAAATAGTGATGAATGAATGAATGTATATAGCTTGGACTTGGTTGAAGATGTGAATAATGTTGAATGTGACTCTTGGGGGAGCGGTATACCTTGGTTTAACATGAGAAAACTTTGAAAGGCTTGCCAGCAATTTTTTTTTTTTTTTTTTTTTTTTTTTTTTTCAATTGGCAGGAAGCCCCCAAGTCGTTTGGATCTGCATTTTGGCTCTTTTTTTTTAAAAAAAAAAATTTATTTATTTATTTATATTTTTGCTTGGCATGGAGCTCAAGTATTTTGGGGTTTGCATGTATAGTTCGCTCAATGGCACGAATGATGGATTTGCCTAAGCCCCAGCCCTCGTACAAGATCTAGTTTTGCTTGAGAAGGGAGATCTAAGACACAAGCAAAAGGCACATGTCAATAACCCTTGTTATGCAAAGTAGATAGCCAACAAAAGAAAAAAAAACAAGAAAGAGGAAATGTTCTTATCTCTTTATTTTCTTTGGTTTATTGCTTCTGGTCTTCTTCGTTGGAAGTATTGGTGAACATAGCGGCCTAATCCCCAGCAGAGTCGCCAATTTATGTGGGGGTTTTTTTCTCCCGGCAGCTGTAAATGGGCTGGGCTGCCAGAAGAGGGAAATCACTGAAATTGCCCCCTGTGCTGGAGTTTGAAAATTAAGCCCCAAAAGCACTTCGAAAGGGCAGCAAAACCTTAGGAAGTGTTCTGGTTACCTTCACCAATGAAAATGAGAGCTGCTTACAGGTGTTTTGTGCTTGCTTTCAGATAAGATTTTGGCTTAGCATGAAGAGCTTGTGGCATGGGAGCAGGGTCGGCATGAGTTGAGCACCAAAGAGGAAAATAAGGCTTCTTAAGGAGAAATGTGAGTGTTTAAAATGAGGGAAACCAGATTTGCAGGGTGATCTTGGCTGAAAGGAGGTAAAAGATGAACATTGCTTCTTCCGGCAGCTTGACAGATTCTGAAAACAATCTGTCAAGCAGAGCAGAATGAAGAAGAAGGGTGAATAAGGTTACTGGACTTTGCTAGTAAGAGAGGAAGCTTGCTCTCTCAGCCTGGGTTGGTTTTTGCTAGGTGGAGGGGACCTCCTTTTATAGCTGCGGGAAACTATCCTTTCCCAAGAAACCCTAATGGTTTCTTCCCAATCTTGGCAAGTCTTTCCATCCCTTTTTCCTATCCTTTCTTGACTTTCCTATCTGGGTGAGATTTCCCCTTATCCATTTGCACAAAATCAGGAGTTTTGGGGCTCAAGACCCCCTTTCCCGCGGCTGCTTCAGTAGGAAGCTCCACTCTTGGCTACCTTTTTCCTTCTCTTTCCTGGGGCAGCACTAATAAAGGAAAACAACTGGGTATATATGCTGGTTTGAAAGGGTACTCCCCTTCCTGACAACTTATATGCTAATATCCCCTGGTTTCTTTGGTGTTTTGTTTTGGAACTTGATCCATTCCCATGTGCTGGCATTTTCCAGCAGCACTGTTTGGTGATCCTGTAAACCTCTTCTACGTGGCTTCTATTTTTCTAGCAAAGGGCTAAGGCTTTTATGGCTTATTGTGAAATTTTGTATGGGCTAAGGTACTTCATTGAATAAGTGGGCTATTTAAACATTGGGCTTTTGGTTGGGCCAAAACTTGACTAGGCTAATTTTGGTTGAGTTATTTTCCCCTTTTTGCTCACCCATATATTTGGGCCTAAGAAATGGGCTTGGGTCCCGAGGCTCCCAAGCAACCCGGAACCTCCATTTCTCGTCCCATCAATGGGCCTCATGACGACCTATTACCATCCATACCACAACCCACTCAAGCAAGCCCCGGGCATTTTGAGTGGCTTGGGCCCACTTAGGCTTGTAGTGTGTTTGGGTGTGAAACAACGATTTCATGCTTGGCATGGCATGTCGCTTGGCGTGCTTTAATTTTTTTATCATCCTTGATGTTTAATTTTGGCATGGGCTTGTAGAGCTAGCATGGTGAATTAGCATGGCGCATGAATTTCAATTCGCATGTGGCAAGTTTTCGAGTACCTCTTTTTTATGCCCTTTCTTAATAAAATGGCGTTTCGGGCTGGTAATTTATTTGGGCCCAATCATGAATTTTTTGGGTCTCAACATTAGCCCCCTTAATTATAAGGGCCATGGGCAGGTGCGGTAATGGGCCGAATAATTAAAACCCAACCCAAAAAATCAGATTTGTATTTTGGAGAACTTCTCTTCTTCCCGCGTGCAAAATGACGGCGCGTCATGATTGGTCCCCTCAGTTACTTGCAGTTTTCCAATGCCAACCGCCTTCTGTTCCTTCCTTCCTCTTTTATTATTTCTTTTCTTTCTTTCTTTTTTTTTTCTTTCTTTGCCCTTTCTTTCTCTTTTCCCGCACCAGACCCAAAACTCTTCTCTAACTCTTCTCTCTTCGTTCCCTTTCATCCTTCCACGACCTCAGACCAAGTAAGAGAGCGAAATCGGGCAAAAATCACCTGCTTCCGGCCGCTGGGAAGAAGACCCAAGCGAGACTCAGCCCCATCGTTCCGCCTCCGTTCAAAAGGAGCCCGTTCGCTGCCGCTGGAAGGGTTCTTCTTCGTGTGGGTTTCTCTTCCAAAACCCCGATCCTTCTTCTCTCCTTGGTACGTTCAAGATCATCCCTTGGAAAATCCCACGGGGTACACTTTTCTCTTGTTTTCTCTTAAATTTGTTGAGGAATTTGTTGGGTCCCTTATACCCATGGGTGTTGCTTTCTGTTTTGGCAGCCAAGGACCAAACCCTCTTTCACCCATTTCGTTACTATTGCAACGGGAGTGCTTACGGAGTGGGTATTTGCAAAAAGGGGCTTGTGCTATTCTCTGAGTTCCTTCTTTCCTCGTTTTGTCTCCTTTTTCGGCTGCTGGAAAAAGGGTACCGACTGGTGGTACGAGTTTCCCCTTCTTCCTCTTTTTCTTGCCCCTATTTTGTCTTGACTTCTTCTGTGTTTCATAAAAAAGACTGCTCTTTACATAATGTGCCCCTGTTTTCCATTCTTTATTCTGTGCAGGTATTGACTCATCTGGCATAACCGAAGATAGGTGCTGGAAATTCTGACCTTTATGTGGCCGGAACCTCGAGTGCCTCGACTCTTTATTCGGGACTCTAATATATCCCTTTGGTAAACAAATCTGTCGACTTGGGCGTTTTAGGATAGATGTAGACTGATGCTTGGCCTAGGTTTACTCTTGCAAAGAGAAATGATGACAGAACGCATGCTTTTATATTGCCTGCGGATTTCATACTGCGAGAGGAGACTTGCTTGAAACTTTTGCTTTTGAACTTTTAAATTGCATGTTTGCTTGGATGAGTTCAACTAAACGGGCTTGATATATATCTTGCATATGCTAATTTTATCCCGCGTTCTTTCCACCTTCTCGTGTGCAGGTATTTACCGTCTTGCCAACGGTTGCCATGTCATCCGTTGATCCGTCACCCATTATTAGGGATCACCTTTATTCCGTGGAGGACAGATTACAGAGAGGGAGGCCTCCTCCTTTGCTTAAGGGTGCAGATGAAGACATAATTATTGACGGAGAGCTAGCGCCAGAAGCAACTCTCGTAATTGATCCTGCATCCATATCCAGGTGCTGCATAGAAAAAGGTCTGTTTCCGACAGTCCCCTTGTTCTTTCAGTATCCATGCAGCATCAGCAAAGGTTGATCAGAATGGGTTGACCAAGAGTTGAGAAATCCGTCCACTTGTGACATTCTACGTCGGGCAGGGGTGCTGGATGCCATTTTTATTTCTAAAGCTTGCGATATCCATATTGAAGCCAAGATGCTCCGGCATGTGGTCAGGCGATGGAGCGTTGAGACACACACCTTTATTTGCTCATGGGGAGAGTTCACTCCCACACTTGAGGATGTAGCCAATATATTTCATCCCCCCCTTTGCGGCAGCGTAGATCCATTCCATATTGTGCTAACCCCCGAAGAAGAACTAAAGCTTGGGGTCTTACGAAAAGGTGCACCGACTTCTCCTAGCACTTCTTTGAGATTCAGCAACTGGATTCAGTTTTTTGGGGATGGGAACCGAGACACGCCATGTCATCTTACTGCCTTCATATCATTATGGCTCGGGAGATTCCTCTTTTGTGATTTCTCCCAAGACTGCTTACATGAGAGGGTGTTTCCATTGGCCTTGGCGATAGCACGGGGCAGCATGCTCCCCCTAGCCCCCATGTTTCTAGGGCACTTATACCGCTTGCTGGACCAGATCCAATTTCTTGAGAAAGGGGCGGCAGGAACTATGGCTGTGGAGACCTTTGTGAATTCCAGCTTTCTGCAAATCTTCTTATGGGAGCGCTTCAAAGGGATAGAGGTATCCCCACTTCCTTACCCGAAGGCTAAGTCGCTTGTTGGTTCCAGTGAAGGTTCCTATGTGCCGGATAATCTTCCGTTGGTCTGCAGATGGTCTCGTCGAATGCAAAGGAAGGGCCAAAATTTTCTAGAGTTGCTGGATGATGTTGAGAAATTCAACTTTCGCCCCTTCTGTGCCTCATCAGAGGGGTTTAGCAATGTACCTCTCTACGCCGATTCTGATGCTTTGGTAGAGGCCCTGGCAGTACCGGTGCAAGGTTGTCGACTACGCAGAGAGGCGCTGTTAAGTGCTGCATGCCTCCCTTTGCCCACACTTGGCGACGACCACTTGGAGATTTCTGTACATTATTCCCCTTATCGGGTTAGACGGCAGCTTGGATTTGACCAGGGCGCACCTTCCAGCCCCAGCCATGGAGATCCTTCACTACTGCATAGAATTTTTTTGGACTGAGGACAGGGTGCCGGGAGACGGCAGACCTCTTGCCCTTGCTTTGGCTGACCGGCAGCGTGTTGGTGGTCTCTCAAAGGCCTACCAAAGTTATTGGAATCGCTGCTTTGCCTTGTTTAGCCGATTTCATGCTGCTCATTGTGACAGGTTGATTCCTACCGTCATTTATCATGCTCGCCTGGTGTCGGAAGAGAAGGCCATCTCCCTAAGTGAGAAGCAGAATCTGCCCTTCGTTTCAAAAAGTGGAGCAATTGTTGGTGACTTTTCTAGGCTGAAACAGAAATTGGAGAGGCCGGTCTCGCATAGTGCCGAAAGAAGTACCACTCGTGTGAAGCGAAAACGAGAGGAAAGCAGCAGTGTTGAAAGAAAGAAGCGAGCTGTTAGTGGACCTAAAAATTTTGTTCCCAAAGTAGCAGCAAGTGGCCCCCCTAGCTCAAAAAAGGGTGCCCTCCCGGAGTCTTCACCGCGGCAGCAACTTGCAGCTTCTGGTGGCAGCAAACACACAGTGCCAGAAATTTCCTCTCCTAGCAGTAAGTCCGACCCTTCCTTTGTTCCTTCTTGCTTTATATATATGTATATATTTTATCATCATTCATTTTCTTTTCTTCATTTACAGAGACTTCCCAAAACAAAGGCAAAGGTAGAGAAGCTCCCGTGATCCCGAAGCGCCGAAGTATGCGCATTCTCCAATCGAGGTTCGCCAATACCCGTAAGAACAAGGGTGAAGACTCGGGACCCAAGGTAGTGGTAACAGTTGATGATAACGAAAATGATGAGGATGATATTGTGGAGCTCAAAACTGCCACCTGCGAGCAAGAGAGCGGCAGCTGTGAGCAAGAGAGCAGCAGCCAAGGCGAGGACCTTGGTGCAAATCAGCACCACAACCGTGGCGAAGGTACATACACAGGCCCTGCCACCTGTTTGGAAGAGTTAGCTGATCCAGATATTCCTCCAGGATTTGCTAACGATTATGTGCAGCATGTTGATGTTGAATTGGTACTGAATCATTACTTTGCTTGTTTTATTTGGTGTAGATATGTTGTATGCTTGCCATTGCATCTCACAATTCTTGTCTTGCTACTTTCGTGCAGGTTGTGCCCATTACTGAAAATACTGCAGATCGTCCACCAGAGGCTATCCTTGATTTTCCAGCTGCTCCTATGGACAACACGCAAGCTGCCGACGAGGTATTTGTTGTCGGTTCATTCTCCTCCATGTTCTAGTTTTGCTCTTCCTTTTTTTGTGCCTTTAGTTATTCTGTTTATTTCCCTTCACGCATATTCTCTTTTTTTTTTTTAGATTGAGAGTGTCCCACCAGACGCAGGGGCTACACTTCCTACCCACTTCCTTGGGACACCTAGCACTGCTGCCATCACCACTCTACACCTTCCAGCGGCGCAGCCGTCTGCTCATTCTTCCTTAAGAACACCCGACACAGCTACCGACATCCCTTCATGGCTTCCAGCAGCATCACCTCTCACTCCTTCCTGCCCGGGTAAACCTGACACGACAGCCGGCACCTCTTCACAGTTTCCAGCAGCATCACCTCTCACTCCTTCTCGCTTGGGCATACCTGATGCTGCTACTGGCACCTCTTCACAGCTTCCAGCAGCATTGCCTCTTGGGAAGACCATTGATGAGAGCCATAAAGGTGGCAATGCTTCCATCAATGTGGGGCATTTATCTGAAAAGGACATGCCATGGCAAGACTGGGAAAATTCGTTTACCGCCTTCAAAGCTTTCTTTGATGGCGGGGTTACCATTCTTAGGTCCATTGACGAGCTCCTTCCGCTCTGCCACAGATTTAACGGTTATGCGGCATTCCAAGGTGCCCTTCTGTACCCAGAGACGGTTGAGGCCTTGAAGAAGTTCATGGATAAATATGGGAATTTGATGGAAGCTACTGGTGTCACCTCCTCCTTCTCAAGGTGTACTGCCTTCCGAGCCCTCGGCTTAGTGCTTCACGGGATGGACACCATGCAGCTACTTGATATTACTGATCACAGACTGCTTTGTTGGCTGGACGCGATATGTGAGGCCATGGTTCTAGGCTTTCATGTGGATTTCGTTCTTGACCTTGTGAAGAGCTTAGCACGTGCCGTCTTTGGAGCGCGGGCCATTCATAGCATGAAATCATCGCGTGGTTCTGATGAAGTAACAGCTGCTGCCACTACCTTGAATATTAAACAGCAGGAACTGGAGGACCAGCGTCGGGAAATGCACGCCCTTCTTCTTGCCAAGGGTATTTCTGCCGACAACGCTGAGTGCGCGACAGATGCAGCAGCTAGATCGTCTTCTAGAGCCTCTTCTATTCTTTTCAGGCACTCTCCATAGCTTTTAAGGTAAATATCTATGTATATATATCTAAATTTGTTTATTCATCGATTTTCTTCTTCCAGCATCACTCAGTCTTGACATGTTCTCTTCCTTCTTGTAGGTTGTCCTTTCTTGGCTTGGTGCTCCATCATCTCAGCACACACTTTCTCGAGACCATGGGACATACCCCTTTCCAGCACGTGCAGTTTTATTTCATTTTGCTGTAACTGTGTATTTTCTTTCGAATGTTCCAGCAACTATGACCTTGTGATGTAATATCGAGCTGCTAAAGCTTGTATTATTTTCTGGATGCTTTGAGACGCATTGTAACCTGCATGCTTTATATATATATATATGGCTTGATTAGACGTAAATTGCCTCTGCGAGTTTGCTTGAGATTTTCTGACAGGTTGGGTATCTTTTGAAAACAAGGTATATGCTGCCAAAATTTTGACAGGAGCCGACTTTCTAAAGTTTCCTTTGCATGGCTTATCTAGTCTCTAAGCTTGAATAACAACTTCTTGCCCTTCACAAAAAGAGTCGGGCTAGCATGTGCATGATTTTTGTAAAATTCCCAAGTATTATGCGTATCACGTTGTTCCAGCACCTCAAGATTGCATGTGTTTTTTTTTTTTTTTTTTTTTTTTTTTTTTTTTTTTTTTTTTTTTTTTGTAATAGCTTGGCTTTGGCTTGTATGCTTGGATGCTTGGTATTGGCGTGTACGCTTGATTTTGGCTTGTGCTTGGCATTGGTTTGTATGCTTGGCTTTGGCTAAGGTAGCATGGTTTAATATAGCTTTTGGGACATTTAGCATGGTGGATGTCATTTGACAGTAGCCAGAAGTGCTAGTGGATGGTGGGATCCAATCTTGGAGTTGCGGATGCAATGAGCTTGGATTCGCCATTGTGTTTGAGTTTACAGCACTAGCCTCCGAACACTTTGAATTTAGCGGACAAAACTTCAGTGAAGGTGATAGTGTGCAACATGATGGCTAGATATTGGAAGAATGCTTGAAATAGGGCATGTGCTGGAAGGATGTTTGAAATAAGGCAGGTGCTGAAAAATGTTTTGTTTGACATAGAATAGGGTATGTGCCGGAAGAACGTAACTTGGCTTAGCATGATTTATTTTCTGGTTTTCTCTCATTCCCTTCTTTCTTCTTCTTCTTCAAGACCCAAACTCATGGGTATTGTGCATCAGTACATAGGTCATATATCGGAAGCTCGGATCAGAAAACTTCCTTGATGAAAGTTGTTCATACACTCGAGTACTATAGCCTGTAAAATTTGTAGAATTTGTAGAATTTTTCTGATGCCTCAAAGCTGGTCTGAAACCTCTGTGTTCATCCATGGCTGGTGAGTTTCTGCAGATTCTGCTTCTGTATGTATCTTTAACTTATGATGCTTGGATGATTGCACTTGCTTTACAAAATTTGCTCGAAATTATGTTGTTGATAACATATCCAAAATTGAGGATCATCCACCCATTCTAGTGCTCTATGCCTCCATTTTTCTGAAGCATGTTCATGAGTTGATGTTGATGCCTTTGTTGCATGCTTGTTTTCTATGCTTGAATGCTTGAGTTCCTCTGTATTTCCCAGAATTTTTGAACTATAAATCGGGTTCTGAGGTTTAGGATTCTAGCTTGGTGATAAACAAGAGTCATGCAAGCTTACTTGGGTATGCATGCCAAGTGTTTGTCAAAATATCTCAAAGTACCTTGCTGGCAGTTTTTTGAACTTTTGAAATGTTTCTTTTCGAATCTGAGTTGGGGCTTTTGAGACATGAAAATGGACTTCTCAATGGTTGTGTTGGAATTGGTCTTGCATCACTTGAAGAAAAAATGAATTTTTGGTGGAATTTCAAAGTAAGGGTTAAGCTGCTAGAACTGTGCAGTTCCTGTGGCATGGGCTGTTTTAGGAATCTGTTTGACATGCTTCCCTAGCTCAAAATGCAACGAAATTTTGGAAAAATGAATCTTGATATGTCTAGTTCTAATATGGAAAGTATGAGATTTGTTTAATTGTTGCAAGGATAAATTGAGCTTTAGGGAGTTAAGTGGCATATACACTAGCTTGATGTTTGAAATAGGGCAGGGGCTAAGAAGATTTGAAATAAGGCAAGTGTCTGGAGAATGTTTAAGAAGGTTTTTTTTTTTTAAAAAAAATAATAATAATAAGGCAAGTGATGGAAATAGTGATGAATGAATGTATATAGCTTGGACTTGGTTGAAGATGTGAATAATGTTGAATCGCACAGCTCTTGGAACCGAGGTATACCTTGGTTTAGCATGAGAAACTTTGAAAGGCTTGTGCTTGGCTTTTTTTTTTTTTTTTTTTTTTTTTTTTTTTTCAATTGGCAGGAAGCCCCCAAGTCGTTTGGATCTGCATTTTGGCTCTTTTTAAAAAAAAAAAAAATTTATTTATTTATTTATATTTTTGCTTGGCATGGAGCTCAAGTATTTTGGGGTTTGCATGTATAGTTCGCTCAATGGCACGAATGATGGATTTGCCTAAGCCCCAGCCCTCGTACAAGATCTAGTTTTGCTTGAGAAGGGAGATCTAAGACACAAGCAAAAGGCACATGTCAATAACCCTTGTTATGCAAAGTAGATAGCCAACAAAAGAAAAAAAAACAAGAAAGAGGAAATGTTCTTATCTCTTTATTTTCTTTGGTTTATTGCTTCTGGTCTTCTTCGTTGGAAGTATTGGTGAACATAGCGGCCTAATCCCCAGCAGAGTCGCCAATTTATGTGGGGGTTTTTTTCTCCCGGCAGCTGTAAATGGGCTGGGCTGCCAGAAGAGGGAAATCACTGAAATTGCCCCCTGTGCTGGAGTTTGAAAATTAAGCCCCAAAAGCACTTCGAAAGGGCAGCAAAACCTTAGGAAGTGTTCTGGTTACCTTCACCAATGAAAATGACAGCTGCTTACAGGTGTTTTGTGCTTGCTTTCAGATGAGATTTTGGCTTAGCATGAAGAGCTTGTGGCATGGGAGCAGGGTCAGCATGAGTTGAGCACCAAAGAGGAAAATAAGGCTTCTTAAGGAGAAATGTGAGTGTTTAAAATGAGGGAAACCAGATTTGCAGGGTGATCTTGGCTGAAAGGAGGTAAAAGATGAACATTGCTTCTTCCGGCAGCTTGACAGATTCTGAAAACAATCTGTCAAGCAGAGCAGAATGAAGAAGAAGGGTGAATAAGGTTACTGGACTTTGCTAGTAAGAGAGGAAGCTTGCTCTCTCAGCCTGGGTTGGTTTTGCTAGGTGGAGGGGACCTCCTTTTATAGCTGCGGGAAACTATCCTTTCCCAAGAAACCCTAATGGTTTCTTCCCAATCTTGGCAAGTCTTTCCATCCCTTTTTCCTATCCTTTCTTGACTTTCCTATCTGGGTGAGATTTCCCCTTATCCATTTGCACAAAATCAGGAGTTTTGGGGCTCAAGACCCCCTTTCCCGCGGCTGCTTCAGTAGGAAGCTCCACTCTTGGCTACCTTTTTCCTTCTCTTTCCTGGGGCAGCACTAATAAAGGAAAACAACTGGGTATATATGCTGGTTTGAAAGGGTACTCCCCTTCCTGACAACTTATATGCTAATATCCCCTGGTTTCTTTGGTGTTTTGTTTTGGAACTTGATCCATTCCCATGTGCTGGCATTTTCCAGCAGCACTGTTTGGTGATCCTGTAAACCTCTTCTACGTGGCTTCTATTTTTCTAGCAAAGGGCTAAGGCTTTTATGGCTTATTGTGAAATTTTGTATGAGCTAAGGTACTTCATTGAATAAGTGGGCTATTTAAACATTGGGCTTTTGTTTGGGCCAAAATTTGACTAGGCTAATTTTGGTTGAGTTATTTTCCCCTTTTTGCTCACCCATATATTTGGGCCTAAGAAATGGGCTTGGGTCCCGAGGCTCCCAAGCAACCCGGAACCTCCATTTCTCGTCCCATCAATGGGCCTCATGACGACCTGTTACCATCCATACCACAACCCACTCAAGTAAGCCCCGGGCATTTTGAGTGGCTTGGGCCCACTTAGGCTTGTAGCGTGTTTGGGTGTGGAACAACGATTTCATGCTTGGCATGGCATGTCGCTTGGCGTGCTTTAAATGGGCTCGTAGAGCTAGCATGGTGAATTAGCATGTCGCATGAATTTCAATTCGCATGTGGCAAGCTTTCGAGTACCTCTTTTTCATGCCTTCTCTTAATGAAATGGCGTTTCGGGCTGGTAATTTATTTGGGCCCAATCATGAATTTTTTGGGTCTCAACAGAACCTCTCGAGCTGTTCTATCTGCCTGTTGGGTCGGATTGGATCGATTTGTAGTGTAGCTATCGGATTTTTGAGCTTGAAGTTTCAGCCGATTTTTGACCTCTGTTTTTGGCCACTTCCGTTCACTTTTTGGGGTAGGTCCAAGAACAAAAGTGACTCCAAATGGGGTGTTTTACCTAGGATAGGAGTTTAGAGTCTTGGTTCCGAGATTTTTCGGCAACCCAAAATCGCATTGGATACCCGAATCTGCCAGCGCGTGCTGGGGCGCGTGGGGGAGGGTGGTGGAGTAACTCTGGGCAGTTTTGAGATCCTCGTGTCGTCACGAGCCCGTAGGATTTCACGGATCTCGATTCGGAGTCCTTTTGAGCCCCGAACGGATTTTCCATATCGCGCGATCCTTGGGTGCAGTGTCGTCAAATAATTGGATCGCGCTGAATTTCGGATATGTCGGTCTACATGATTTCAGGATCGTGTAGATTTGACGGATTGCGAATCGGAGTCTCGGATACTCTGAAATCGGGAACCATGGGGATAAGGTTTGGATTTTAAGCGATAACGCGATTTTGGCTAATCCGACCGTCCGTTTCGGACCAAACTCGTAGAACATGGTTCCTCCTCTGTAAGAAACCTTCAGAGAAGCCTAGATTGGCCGTCGGAGACCGCGGACCCACGGGGTCCCGGATTGGCCGGTCTGGTGGTTTATCGCTTAGTTAAGCGTCGGGTCTTCCAAAACTGATCTAAGAGTCTGAAAGGCTAATGTGGGCATAGGAATAACTTAAAAATTGAACGCACGTATTTCTAGGAGCCGGGGGCAGGGTGTTTAATTTAAATTCTTTTATTCAGCAGTTTATTGATTTATTATTCTTGGATAATCAGGCACCGGAGATCCAGTCGACCCGCAGCCGAGACCTTCGAAGGGTCAAATTAGCTCGGACCATCTGTGAGTGGACTTTCTTTCATGAATTGTTTTACATAAATGAGTTATATAGAGGATTTCTATAAACAGGATTTCATAAGTGATTTTATATTGATTTTATATAAATGAGTTTTTATAAATGAGTTTATTTGAACAAATTTCCTTATTTGATCTTGAGTAAGTTTTATTATGGTTCCGAACACGATTATTACAGTAATAGTTCTATAAGTCTGTGCTGCTTATTTACCAGTTATAGAAACAGAATTTGAGGTTGGAATCAGTTGAGATCGCAGCACCATATGAGCTTTACAGTTATTAATCAGATATTTTTCTAAAGGAATTTATTTTAAAACCACCATGTACCCACTTTTACTTGGTGATTACCCAGAGTTGGACCGATGTCTACGGACATCCAGTCCGATTTCAGTTTATGTCAGTGCACTTGACTTTGCCTCACGAGTTTCGGGGACGCTCGGACCGTGAGTGCCAGGATTTGCGGCTCGGCAGACTTGGTGTCCCGAGACCTGCCAGGATTGCGGCTCGGCTGACTCTGTGTCCCCGAGACCTGCCAGGATTGCGGATCAGGCTGACTACGGTCCCCTGCATCCTGCCAGAGCGACTCGAGCTGACTTGGTGTCATCGAGGAATCTGCCGGCGGGACAGGCTGATCATAGTCCCCTGATTTCGCCAGTTTGCGGCTCGGGTAGCCTGCGTGACGCCCGAGACCTGCCAGGGAATTGACGGATAAGACAGGGGTACAATTAGGTGGTAATTTTAAAGAATTTTAAGCTCTTTTATACAGTTATGACTTTCAGCTATTTTATACTAGCTTCTCTGATTTTTCATACATTGATATCTTTATCTTTGATTAGTTATGCAAGTATATTCATCAGTGTATTCACATGTCAGTTTCCTTGAGATTCGTACTGCTTATATATATATATATGTATCTTATATATATTTGTTCAGGTATACGAGTATATTGATAAACGTATTTATTCTCGTTTATTTGCATACCTCGTATTGAGATATAGTAGAACCATAGAATTATATCCTTAGTTATTTCAAACGGGGGTTATTATGTTTTTTTTAAAGTTGTTTCCAAGAACCTTATTTTTGTCCACTCACATTTTCAACCTGTTTTTCGCCCCCAGGCCGTAGAAGTACGTGGGATCCAACTCCGGGCCATTCATAGCTTCCGCGCCTCAAGTCAGGTAGAGTGTTGTAGAAAATCTTCAAAAACCCTGAAAACTTTAGAAAATGCTTTGATATCTAGTTGAAACTGAGAAACTAGAGTTGAGATTGGTTATTTGAGATATTCTGGCAGTTGGTGTGAATTTAGTGATTGTTTAACAGGTGGAAAATTTTGGAATTGGTCAAAATACAAGGGAGACTCTGCTGAAATTTCGGCAGAAGTCTAAGGAAAATCTGAAAAGAATTTGAGACGAGAAGGGTAAAAAGGTCTTTTGTGCCCGACATTTGCCAGGTGTCGGACACGCACAGGACTTGGCTCGAATTCCAAAGTGGAAATTGGGTCGGGTCCTGTCAATTTGGTATCAGAGCATAGGTTTATACTTCCTGTAGACTTCGCACCTTGTGCACCCCGGTTTCCTTTTCGAGTTGGGCCCAAATGGTGGTGGTATCCGTAGAAAAATTAGACAGGATTCCCAACGTAAGGGGATGAGATTCCCAAGTCAGACAGGAACTGCACCGGTATTTGAACCGACAGAGTAATCTTTTGTAAGAGGCTCGTCAGGAGCCGTACCTACTGTACCTAGTAGGCTGGGAGATCCTAACACTCAGTAGACCCTGGAGGTGTTAGCTCAGGCTTTAGTCAGCCAGAGATCTATTAGTGAGATAGGTGGATCCAGTAAAAAGGATGGAGAGTTATAAATTGGGATAATGGTGGTATCAAGTAGTAAAAAGAGGATTAAATTGAAGGGTAGAGTAGATCTGGGAGGTTCTGGCTGTTTCACAAAAGAGTAGAGTATTGATGGGATTTGGTTAAGAACGATACTAGAACTCTTTGACCCGTATTGGACAAGCATTTCAGAGCTGGATGTGATTGTCAGCCTTATCTATAAGTCTACAGAAGGTGTGAATGCAGTAGTTTTTGCAGCAGAATAGAGAATAATGACTGGATCAGAATATGAGAAAAAGGTTTCACGTATTGTTTTCTACTAATAGAGATTGGAAAGTAAGAAGGAGTACCTAGTGGCGATAAGGTTAAAAGGCCTTCATTCAAGGTATTGTGATCAGTTAGTGGTTGGTTAACTTTGGTGCCGTGGTGATGTCTGCCCCAGCCAGCTAACGGGTAGACTATGGGGTGCACTCTGTGCACAGTATTTGGATATAGGTAATGCTGATCAGGAAGAATTTAAGAAAGGTATCTACAGTAGTGATCACAGTTTCCGATCATCGAATGGCCGTAGGTATGGAGGCTGCCTGACCTGGATCTAGTTCCAGTGAAGGTACCAGTCAGGGCAGTAGTATTGGAAATCGTTCTGGGACTAGTATAGCCAGAAGTATTTGAAGACAATTGTTGTCATACCCTAACAGGAGAAGTTGCCCTAATGTGCCAGGTGTGGTAGGCATGAATCCGGGCCCTGCTAGAGGAATATTATTGGAAGATAATATTATGAACAGTCTAAACTTTTCAAAAAGGGTTGCCGTTGTCCCCTTAGTATAAAAAGATCATTGCTGCAATGAAACAAGTATGCAAGGTAGGTTATAGAAAATACCACAGTTGATGGAAGCTCTGTTTAGCAATGGACCCAGATCAGTATGGCTAATTGAGGAAGCAGTCAGCTGAAGGGATGTAGTAACAATTTTAAACCTGCAGATAGATAGTATAACCCGACTCAGTAGGAAGTATGAGCATTATTTACTGCAGTTACTGATTGAATTCCTCTCCGGCATGGTTGATTGGATGTCATCTTAGGGTTACTTTGATTTGACTAGATACTGTGTCGCAGAGTTCCTTTTCATTGGGAAATTGGGTTTAGTCTTGAGCTCGCTCCAAGAATGGAGCTTATTTCTCGGCTAAAGCACAAAAAGAACCCTAGTAAGTCGAAGGAGTTAGAGATTAAATTGTTGGAATTGGTAGCAAGGAGGGTCATTCAGCTTAGTATTATCCTTATTGAAGTGTTCTAGTGTTATTTAAGAAAGGAGAGGTCATCATGAAGTTATGCATGAACTCAGGGTAGCTGGACAAGATTACAGTACGGCGATAGATGTCCATAGTTTCACAGTAAGGGAATTGGTTAAGAAGCTAAAAGGGTGCTAAGGGATTGTCTAAAAGTGACTTGAGGTTTGGATAACTTCAGTTACAAGTCAGAAAGAAATATGTACCTAAAACAGCGTGTTATATGAAGTATGGGGACTTTGAGTTCCTGGTCATATTATAAAGAATTAAGGGATGTGCTAGTTATATTTTGGACCCCCTTGAACAGAATGTTTGAGTGGTATTGAAATCGCCTCATGATCGTGTAGCTAGATAACCTTTTGGTGTATTTCAAGAAACAGAAGGCACATGTAAAGTATTTAAACTTGGAGTGATGGACTTTGAGAAGGCAGTAACTTTATGCCAAGCTCAGCAAGGGTGTATGTTGGATGGACAAAGTGAGTTTCTTGGAACACATAATTTCGATCAAAAGTATTTTGTCGACCCTCAAGAATTGAAGCAGTAGCAAATTTAGTTACGACCAATCAGCGCTACTGAAATACAGAGTTTTGTAGGTAAGTCGATTCTTATTGTCGCCCTGTAGAAAGGTTATCCACCATGGCGACGCTGTTCATCTTTGAGAAAAGAAAGAAGTTTAATTGGGGTGGTCAGATCAGTGAGAAGAGGAGGATGTTAAACTTAAGAGCAGGCGAACCACTACTTCGATTTCAGCACTGCAGGAGGTTAGGGAGAACTTGGCATGCTATAGAATTATTTGTCATAAGAACTGAGGTTATGTAGATGCAGTATGGTAGAGTAAGTGTTTATGTATCCCAACAACGGAAGAAGCATAAATCGAAGCGTACTATTCATGATTTGGAACAGGTTAAAGTAAGGTCTGGCTTAGTAAGGTTGGTGGACGTCTTTTATGAAGAAATATGCAAAATCCTCACAGATCACAAGAGGTTACCAAATTTCTTTATACAGGAGGAAGGAAACTTGAGACGGAGAAAATGGTGAGAGGATTATAGATACCCTCAGTATGGAATTCTCAGAAAGAAGTGGCTTATCTCCGAAGGAGATAGATTATCAGTGTTAGTAGGACAAAAAGTTGAGTGGGATACGAATAATCAGGAAGCACTGTTAATGACTTGTCAAGGAAAAATCAGTACTAAAGAACTCGAATAATTGCAGACTAATCCTAGGATCTTGATTTGATCCTTACGAGTAAAAGGTTGGATTTATGACATGAAAAGCAGAGGTTCAAAATGGAAATCTTACCAGGAGTATTTTATGATGAAAGAAACAGTAGAACTTGTCAGCAAGGAATAGCTCCATAACAGGAATCAACAGGATTCTTGCAATCATTTTCGAGTTCTGAAAGGAAACAGGAGGAACTTACGATGGATTTTGGTATTCAGCCTTCTTGAACATAGAGAAAGCAGGGTGGAGTGTAGGAAATTACGAATCGATTTAGTAAGCTTGTATATGTTCCGCAGGTGAGAACCAAGTATAGTCTGAACAAGTTGGTAAGAATTTTCACAGATGAGGTTCTGCGACGCTATGGAATACCAGTCCCTACAGTACAGGTCAAGAAATCCAGGTTATGTTCTAGTTGGACTCAGTTAAACGAAGCTTTGGGCCTTGATTACAGTTTAATACCGCAATTCACTCTAGACAGATGACCAGCTTAAGAAAATGACTCAAATTGTGGAAAGGTCATTGAGACATAGTCTACTACAGTTTTAGAATGCTTTGGGTGAAAAGATGCTGGTTTGAGAATAGACCTTAAGTGACAGTTGTCGGATTTCCTCGGATTTCAAATCTAAGATTTTCTATTGGTATCTATAACTGAGATGTTTCCAATTGCTGCTCTATACGAGACATAGTATGGACCATCCAAGTAGGAAGATGAAATGTTAAGCAAGATTTATTGAAATCTGGAAGTGTAGAAAGAAATAAATGATATTATTGGATTAAGCAGAAAAAGACTTAAGTGACTAAGGTTTGGCAAGAAGTTATACAGATACTAGAAGAAGGATCTTCAGATAAATATTCTCGATATTTATCTCCTGAGGAAGGTGAAATGAGATTTAAGGAAGCCAGGGAGCCAAATCCTAGCGGTACCGGACCCAATAAGATCATAGAATGCGTAGAAAACAAGCAATTCAGAGTTTGGAAGGAAAAGTGTTGAGCTTTCAGTAATTTATGCAGTGTAGTAACCTAAGTTGCAGATACAAGAGCAATCTTTCCCCCTCTTCGAATGGCAGAGACGTAAATTTTTATAAGGGGGTAGATTGTAATAACCCAAAATAAAATATCTAAAAAGAAAGAAAATATCTAAAAAAGTAAGGAAAATATCTTTTAGCAAAAAGAAAATTTTACCATCGCATTATTTAATAGGGAAAAAATTGACTATTTGATCGGGAAATAATTTGGTAATTCCGATTACGCCGTTGCATAGAGCACGGTGAAACGAGTCCGTAGACACGGAGTAGACCCGAATCGGAGTTGTAACGAAGGAGTTATGGTCAAAAGAGTATCAGTGGCAGAACTGTAAATATTTCGAAGTTTAGTTTTATAAACCCAGCTTTTCTTCTCTCTTGGACCATCTCGACCAGCCAACTTCAGACAGCGATTTCTCCCAACTCAGGCCACCGTTTCAGGCAATACTGGTCCCAAACAAACCACCTCACTTCCCTCTATCAGCCCTGCCCCTCCTCAGCTTCCATCGGCTATTGTAGTAGCCGAAAACTGCCACGAAACAGGCTGGTTCCAACAGTTTTTCTGAAAATTGTTGGGAGCTCGTTCTCTCACTTCCGGCCACCATTTTCGTCGATCCAGGTATGGATCTTGAACCTCTCGAGCTGTTCTATCTGCCTGTTGGGTCGGATTGGATCGATTTGTAGTGTAGCTATCGGATTTTTGAGCTTGAAGTTTCAGCCGATTTTCGGCCTCTGTTTTCGGCCACTTCCAGTCACTTTTTGGGGTAGGTCCAAGAACAAACGTGACTCCAAATGGGGTGTTTTACCTAGGATAGGAGTTTGGAGTCTTGGTTCCGAGATTTTTTGGCAACCCAAAATCGCTTTGGACACCCGAATCTGCCCGCGCGTGCTGGGGCAATTGGGAGAGGGTGGTGGAGTAACTCTGGGCAGTTTTGAAAACCTCGTGTCGTCACGAGCGCGTAGGATTTCGCGGATCTCGATTCGGAGTTCGTTTGAGCCCCGAACGGATTTTCCATATCGCGCGATCCTTGGGTGCAGTGTCGTCAAATCGTTGGATCGCACTGAATTTTGGATATGTCGGTCTACATGATTTCAGGATCGTGTAGGATTTGACGGATTGCGAATCGGAGTCCCGGATACTCCGAAATCGCGAACCCTGGGGCTAGGGTTTGGATTTTAAGCAATAACGCGATTTTGGCTAATCCGACCGTCCGTTTCGGACCAAACTAGTAGAACATGGTTCCTCCTCTGTAAGGAACCTTCAGAGAACCCTAGATTGGCCGTCGGAGACCGCGGACCCACGGGGTCCCGGATTGGCCGGTCTGGTGGTTTATCGCTTAGTTAAGCGTCGAGTCTTCCAAAACTGATCTAAGAGTCTGAAAGGCTAATGTGGGCATAAGAATAACTTAAAAATTGAACTTACGTATTTCTAGGAGCCGGGGGCAGGGTGTTTAATTTAAATTCTTTTATTCAGCAGTTTATTGATTTATTATTCATGGATAATCAGGCACCGGAGGTCCAGTCGACCCGCAGCCGAGACCTTCGAAGGGTCAAATTAGCTCGGACCATCTGTGAGTGGACTTTCTTTCATGAATTGTTTTACATAAATGAGTTATATAGAGGATTTCTATAAACAGGATTTCATAAGTGATTTTATATTGATTTTATATAAATGAGTTTTTATAAATGAGTTTATTTGAACAAATTTCCTTATTTGATCTTGAGTAAGTTTTATTATGGTTCCGAACACGATTATTACAGTAATAGTTCTATAAGTCTGTGCTGCTTATTTACCAGTTATAGAAACAGAATTTGAGGTTGGAATCAGTTGAGATCGCAGCACCATATGAGCTTTACATTTATTAATCAGATATTTTTCTAAAGGAATTTATTTTAGAACCACCATGTACCCACTCTTTACTTGGTGATTACCCAGAGTTGGACCGATGTCTACGGACATCCAGTCCGATTTCACTTTATGTCAGTGCACTTGACTTTGCCTCACGAGTTTCGGGGACGCTCGGACCGTGAGTGCCAGGATTTGCGGCTCGGCAGACTTGGTGTCCCGAGACCTGCCAGGATTGCGGCTCGGCTGACTCTGTGTCCCCGAGACCTGCCAGGATTGCGGATCAGGCTGACTACGGTCCCCTGCATCCTGCCAGAGCGACTCAAGCTGACTTGGTGTCATCGAGGAATCTGCCGGCGGGACAGGCTGATCATAGTCCCCTGATTTCGCCAGTTTGCGGCTCGGGTAGCCTGCGTGACGCCCGAGACCTGCCAGGGAATTGACGGATAAGACAGGGGTACAATTAGGTGGTAATTTTAAAGGATTTTAAGCTCTTTTATACAGTTATGACTTTCAGCTATTTTATACTAGCTTCTCTGATTTTTCATACATTGATATCTTTATCTTTGATTAGTTATGCAAGTATATTCATCAGTGTATTCACATGTCAGTTTCCTTGAGATTCGTACTGGTTATATATATATATATATGTACCTTATATATATTTGTTCAGGTATACGAGCATATTGATAAACGTATTTATTCTCGTTTATTTGCATACCTCGTATTGAGATATAGTCGAACCATAGAATTATATCCTTAGTTATTTCAAACGGGGGTTATTATGTTTTTTTTAAAGTTGTTTCCAAGAACCTTATTTTTGTCCACTCATATTTTCAACCTGTTTTTCGCCCCCAGGCCGTAGAAGTACGTGGGATCCACCACCGGGCCATTCATAGCTTCCGCGCCTCAAGTCAGGTAGAGTGTTGTAGAAAATCTTCGAAAACCCTGAAAACTTTAGAAAATGCTTTGATATCTAGTTGAAACTGAGAAACTAGAGTTGAGATTGGTTATTTGAGATATTCTGGCAGTTGGTGTGAATTTAGTGATTGTTTAACAGGTGGAAAATTTTGGAATTATTCAAAATATAGGGGAGACTCTGCTGAAATTTCGGCAGAAGTCTAAGGAAAATCTGAAAAGAATTTGAGACGAGAAGGGTAAAAAGGTCTTTTGTGCCCGACATTTGCCAGGTGTCGGACACGCACAGGACTTGGCTCGAATTCCAAATTTGAAATTGGGTCGGGTCCTGTCATGACATGTATCAACACCCATATTCTCTATGTGTCGGTCCAGCTGAAGCTGACTCATAGGCTCTGTTAGTGGATCTACTATGTTGTCTGCTGAAGCCACCATGAGCACGCTAATATCTCCATCAGCAACATATTCCCTGATTAAGTGATAGCGCTTCTGAATGTGCTTGGATCTTTGATGAGACCTTGGTTCCTTGGCTTGTGCTATAGCCCCATTGTTGTCACAAAATAAAATGACTAGTGACTCAATGCTTGGAACCACTCCAAGTTCAGTACAACTAATTAAATAAAAGACAAGCAATACAACTAATTAATAAATGCCAACACTTCTCAATACAACCTAATGGTTTTGCACAATCATTGGTCGAATTACTCCCTCTCTTGGTCTTTGCCGCCTTTCTCCCAATAAGCCTCGGCTCCCTTTGGATTGGTGAGTCTTAATTCATTAGGGACTCCACTAGTGAATCTGATGCCTGTGAATAGTGGAGTGGCATCTCATTCAACACAACAGTTGGACCCATGGGAATAATTTTGAATCTTGAACAATTTTTCAGAACCTCCCAACATTGGTGATTGTTGAAAGAGTTTTTGCCTTGGCCAATGGCACCGAACAACATTTGTGTTTGCATAATCTATAATTTTTTAAAAAAAATTACAAATGCAAGAACATTTCAAAAAATAGGACATTAAATTTAATAAAATGGCAATTACAAAAATTTACCTTGTTGCCAAGAATTTCGCCGCTTCGAACGTTGTCCCTCGCTTTTACCAACGCATCTCTCAACTTCCCTAACTCTTTATTCAAAATTGTCCCCCTACTAACCAAGGCCATTTTTGTACAACTCGAACCCGATCTTTCACAAAATTCGGCATGAATTTTTCTTCATATATGAGAGAACTTCATCTCATTGCTTGTGATCTGGCAATGACCAACTTAGACCCAACACTCACACAACAAAACACCTTCCCTGGTTGTCCATGATCCTTCAACTTCGATGGAAGAGGACAGTAGTATTTTTTTCACAAATGAAATTTGGAAAGTGAAGAAAATTTGGTGTGGAAAGTGAAGAATATTGGTAAGTATTTATAGACTGAAAAAAAATCAGAATTTTTTGGTATTTTTTGAAAACTCATTTCTAATTTTTTGACACCGTTGGATTGGAGGAGAAATTAGGATCAGACACACTAGTATGCACCACATGGCTTGTAGCTGTTGGCGGAAAATAGGGTTGATGCCATCAGCCCTTGGGCACGAGCTCGAGCTCGATCTGCCTTTGGGCTTGCCCGGTTTGGTGGCCCTTACCATTTGCTAGGGTTGCCATTTCCAGCCCTCAACGCTGGAAATGCTCTTATATGCTTCACACATGTCCACTCACTTAATTGAAGATTAACACTATTAGGTTATATTTTTTTAATATAAAAAATAATATAAAAATCATCCTCCTCTCTAACTTGAAGTTAGAGTCGCCGAAGAAGGGGAACTTTTGAGGATCCTACAAAATTTCATGGGAAGGGTTTCATATTGGATATGAGCAACATTAATTTTGGTATTTGATCGGGGTGGGTTTGTAGGGTTTATAGGAGAAATGTGATGCTAGATCTTTGTCGGCATGGTTGAAAGTTGAGGATTGCCACTCATGATTCAATGGTGGTTCAATGAGGGGTTGCAGTGTCAGTAAGGAGGACAGGGAGCTATCTTCGATGGTTTGGAGTGGTGATTTTAAGTGGTTGTTGGGGTTAGGGGGTGGGGGGTCGTGGGTCATGGCTCCTAATGCTAGGTTTTTGTTTTTGTTTTTTTCCTTTTTGTTTTCATTTTTTAAGTTTTATTTAAAATTGATAGTGTTAATTTTCTATTAAGTGGATAGACATATGTCAAGCAAATAGGAAGGGGACATGGAGGCGACACCAATTTCAGGGATATATGATCTGCTCCTGGTAAAACGGTTGAATGTTTTATTGTAAATGTTGTGACGTTATGATTAGCACGTACGACATCATGGGGATGGGATTATGGTCATTCCCAATAATTGGTCGAGTGTTTTTCACTTCTTAGAATTCTGATTGAGTTGGATTCCAATGTCAACATTCGAGAACGATATGTGCTCTAATTAAGGTTTGGACTTGAAATTTGTTGAGCTCGAATAATCTCGGCTCCTTTATGAATGATAAATAATAAAGTAGAAAATTTTTGGATAAGAGAAAGATTGCAACTGATGTCCTTCTTTAGGTGTGTGAATGTGTGGCGTGCTAGCGTGGTGACCTTTGCAGCCAAGGGCAAATGATGTTGGTAAAGTGGGTGGTTTGCTAAATCTTGATTGCATCAAAACGATTGAGGCCGAGGAAGAAACACTTCTCAGCACTTTATGTTTTTTGGGTTGCAACAGGTTATAGGCATCGATCCTTATTTGCTCAAAATCTTCTAATTCTTGACACGTAGTTTGGGCATAATCCTTCTAACTTAGCTTATGCTCTTCAGTGATTTTGACAGGACCCAATCCCAATTCCACTTTGGAATTCGAACCAAGTCCTGTGCGTGTCCGACACCTGGCGAATGTCGGGCACAAATGACCTTTTTACCCTTCCTGTTACCACTACGAATAAAACTTTCTTTAGACTCCTGCCGAAAATTCGACAGAGTCTCCCCTGTATTTTGTCCATACCCAAAATCTTCCACCTGTTAAACAAGCAAATCTTTTCACCAACCGCCAGAGTAAAACAATCAAGCATTCACCAGCTCAAGTTTCCCACTAAAGCTAGATATCAGAGCATTTTTTACTAATTTACAAGATTTCACGAACTTTTACAATAAAATCCTACGTTTCTTGATGGAGCGGAAGCTAGGAGTGGCCCGGTGGTGGATGCCTGCGCACTTCTACAGCCTGGGGGCGAAAAACAAGTTTGAAAACGTGAGTGGACAAAAATAATGTTCTCAAATCGGGTTATAAACATAATAACCCCCATAGTCAAAATAAATATGTAAGTAAACCCAAAGTTCATATGTATTCAAATATAAAGCATTTAAATCAACAGGTATATGTATATGTATATATGCAGATATGAAACGGGCACGAATATCAAGAAAACTGATATAAAATTTCTGAAAACAATAATTTTATAAAAGCACTGAAATTCCTTTAAAAATACCACCTAGATGTACCCCTGTAAATTCGTCAATTCCCCTGGCAGGTCTTGGCGACACGCAGTCTATCAGAGCCGCAAACTGGCAGGATACAGGGGACTATGGTCAACCTGATCCGCTGGCAGGTCTCGATGACACCAAGTCGACTCGAGCCGCTCTGGCAAGATACAAGGGACCGTAGTCAGCCTGATCAGCAATCCTGGCAGGTCTCGGGGACACAGAGTCAGCTGAGCCGCAAATCCTGGCAGGTCTCGGGACACCAAGTCTGCCGAGCCGCAAATCTTGGCACTCACGGTCCGAGCGTCCCTGAAACTCGTGAGGCAATGTCAAGTGCATTGACAGAACTGTAAACAGACTGGATGTCCGTAGACATCGGTCCATCTAAGAGTAATCACCAAATATAAATGGGTACGTGGTGGTTTTAAAATAAATTACTTTAGAAAACTCTGAATTAACTGTAATCTCAAATTATGCTGCTATCTCAACTGATTCAAACCTCAAACTCTGTTTCTGTAACTTTTTAGCATGCGTAAGTAAGCAGCACAAAATTATAGGACTATTACTGTACTAATCATGCTCGGAAACATAATAAAACTTATTCAAGATTAAATAATGAAATTTATTCGGATAAACTTATTTATAAAAACTTATTTATATAAAATCAATATAAAATCATTTATGTAAACTCATGTATATAAATCACTTATATAACTCATTTATATAAAATTATTTATGAAAGAAAGTCCACTCACTGCTGGTCCGAGCTAGCTGGACCTTTTGAAGGTCCCTCCTATGGTTCTGTCGGGTCTCTGGTGCCTGGGTCGACGGAAATGGTGGCCGGAGGAGGGAGATCGGAGGCCTTGAAGTTTCGGTGAGTTTTGGTGAGTTCCCGTCGTTCTTTCGCAGTTTTCGGCCAGCACAGGTCCTCGGCGGGCGGGGGATCGGTCGGGAAAGGTAGGGGACTCGACGGCGGTTCCATCGCCACCGGTCCCGTGGCCGGTGGTGCTCTAAGGCGGCGCCAGCGAGCTCTGGAAGGCGGCGGCCCGTTTTCGAGCGAGAAGAGAGAGCTGACTGGGTTTTATAGATCAAACTTTGAAATATTTACGGTTATGCCACTGAGACTCTTTTGACCATAACTCTTTCGTTACAACTCCGATTCTGGTCTACTCCGTGTCTACGGACTCGTTTCGCCGTGATCTACACAACAGCGCAAACAGAATTGCCAAATTCCTTCTCGGTCAAAAAGTCAACTTTTCCCTATTAAATAATGCTAGGGCAAAATCGTCTTTTGGGTAGAATAAAAATAATCCTAATTCTTAGATATTTTATTTTGGGTTATTACAATCTACCCCCCTTATAAAAATTTCGTCCCTGAAATTTACATACCTGTTAGGCAAGGAGGAGAAGGGACTGCTCTCCCATCTACTCTTTGGGTTGCCACAAAGCCTTTTTCACTGAGAACTAAACACTTCCCATTTCAAAATCTGAACTGATTGTTTCCCCCAAGTGAAATTAGCCTCCAATTATGCTGATTATTGGTCTAACAGATGAGGTGGGTCGGGTTTTTCTCTTCGGAGCGTGGGCATACGAAAAATATCAAGTCACTGTACTAGATCTGCGGGCAAAGTAAGCCTGTAAGTCCCTTGGCCCACACATTCTATAATCTCATTGGGTCCGATATAGCGAGGATTTGATTCCCTCGCTTCCTTAAATCTCACTACACTTTCTTGAGGCGAATAAATTTTTTGAAAGAATACCCAATTAAAGATCTTTCTTCTGGTATCTGCATAACTCCTTGTCAATCGTGGGTCACTTGAATCTTTTTCTGACTAATCCAATAAGGTTCTTTATTTCCTTCAACATTTTCAGATATCAATAAACCTTGCTTACCATTCCATCTTCATACTTGGGTGGTCTATACTATGTCTCGTATAAAGCATCAAGTGGAAACATACCAGTGGCAAATTGAAATTTGTAATCCGAGGAAGTTCAGTTCATCTGACAACTGTCATTTGAGATACACACTTTCCAAATGGTAACTTTTCACCCCAATCACTCCGAAACTGCAGTACACAATGTTTCAACCATTCTTCTAAAATTTGGGTCATTTTCTTAAATTGATCATCTGTCCGGGGGTGAATTGCAGTTCTAAACTGCAATCAAGTTCCAAAAGCTTCTTTTAACTGAGTCCAAATGGGACATAGCCTGGGATTCTCGATCTCAAACAATAGAGACTGGTACTCCATAAGATCTCACGATCTTATCTGTGGAGATCCTTGCCGGTTTATTCACACTATACTTGACTCTCACCGGCATAAATAAACAGACTTGCTGAACTGATCCCTGGTTTCCTACACTCCATTCTGCTTTCTCTGTGCTCAAGAAGGTTAAACACAAAATCTGTTGTAAGTTATTCCCGCTTCCTTTCAGAAATTGGAAATGGTTGCAAGAACCTCGATGATTTTCGTTGCTTAACTATCACTTGCTGACAAACTCTACTATTTCTTTCATCATAAGAAGCCACCTCCATTTTGAAACTTCACTCTCCATATCATATAATTCAACTTTTACTCGTAGGATTCAAATCAAGATTCTGAAATTAACCTACGAATATTCGAGTTCTTAGCACTGATCTTCCTTGAAAAGTGGCTAACAGTGCTTCCTGATTACCCGTATCTAGCTCAACTTTTGTCCTACCAGCACTGATAACTATCTCCCTCGGAGATAAGCTATTACTCCTGTGGATTTTATACTGAGTGTATTCATAACCATATTAACTTGTCTTGGGTGATATTCAGTGATGTAGTTTTAATCTTTTGTTAGTCCTGACCATCTTCTCTGCCACAATTTTTCTTCCTCCTGTAAAAAGAAATATTGTAATTCTTCGTGATCTGTAAAGATCTGGCATATTTCCTCATAAAAATACTGTCACTAACTTTACTAAACTAAAGTTACTGTGACCCGTTCCAAATCATGAATAGAATACTTTGATTCATGTTTCTTCCGTCGTTGAGACGCATAAGCGCTCACTCTACCATGCTGCATCCGCACAAACCTCAATTCTTGTTACAAAACAACACTGTAGCTCACGAAGTTCCCACTAACTTTCTGAAGTACTGAGATTGGAGCAGTGATCGACCTGTTCTTGAGTTTAATATAACCCTCTTCACACTTATCTGACCACGCCAATTTTAACTTCTTTCTTTGCCAAAGAGATGAGCGGTGTCGCCCTGGTGGATAACCTTTCCACTGAGCGACAGTAATACTCGGCTTACTTAGAAAATTCTGTGCCTCAGTCGCACTGATCGGCCGTAGCCAATTGTACTACTGCTTCAATCCTTTGAGGATCAACAAAAATACTCTCAGCAGAAATCATGTGTCCCAAGAAACTCACTCTGTCAATCCAACATGGACACTTGCTAAGCTTGGCATAAAGTTACTGCTTTCTCAGAGTTCACAACCCAACGTTTAACTACTTCATAGGTGCCTTATGTCTCTTAGCATACACCCATCTAGGCACACAGTCACGAAACGATCTCAATAATGCCAAAACACTCTGTTCAAGGGGGTCCAAAATGCAACTGGCACTTTCCTTAATTCTTAGGGCATGACCAGAAACTCATCGTGCCAATACCCTCAACTCGCTGTTTGAAGTACATCCTCCTTCCTAACTCATAACTGGAGATATCCAAACCTCAGGTCACTTTTTAGAAAATCCCTTGGCGCCCTTTTAGCTTATTAAACAATGCCTTACTGTGAGACTATGGACATCTACTTCCGCACGGTGATCTTGTTTAGCTATCTTGAATCCAAACATAACCTTATGATGACATCTCCTTCCTTCAATAACACTAGAGCACTTCAATGAGAAAAACTAGGCTAAATGAACCACCTCGCTCTCAATTCCTGCAATTGAGTCTTTAACTCCTTCAACTTGCTGGTGTCATTCCATACTTTACTCGAGAAATAGGCTCCATTCCTGGAGCGAGCTCAAGAATAAACCCAACCTCCCAATGAGAAAGTAACTCTGGGGTACGGTATCTGGCCAATCAATCTAACCCTAAGATGTCATCCAGTCAACCATGTCGAAGGGGATTCAATCTGTAACTACAATAGGTAATGCATGCGCTTCCTGCTAGGATATGTTATACCGTCTACTTGTAGCCCTGAAACTTCCACCACGTCCCCTAGGCTGATTGCTGCCTCAACTATTCACACTGATTTGGGCCCACCACTAAACAAAGCCTCCATAGACTGTGGTGTCTCCTGTAATTTACCTTGCATGCTTGTTTCGCTGCAGCAATGATCTTTCTATCCTGAAGGAATAGAGGCAACCCTTTTGAAAAGATCTAGACTATCCATAATAATATCCTCCAGTAGTACTCCACTGTCAGGGCCCGGAACGGTACCTACCATCCTGGCGCATTAGGGCGACTTCTCCTGTTAGATCCTGTCAACAACTCTCTTCCAATACTTCTGGTTACACCAGCCCCAGAACGATTTCCAATACTATCACCTTGACTGGTACCTTTACTGGAGCTAAATCCAGGTCGGTAGCCTCCATACTTGCGGCCCCTCGGTGATCTGGAACTTTAAGTACCACCGTAGTTCTCTCCCTTAAACACTTCCTGATTAGTGTCACCTATATCAAAATACTGTGCACAGAGTGCACCCCATTGGTCTGTCCATTATCTGGCTGGGGCAGACATCACCACGTCACCAAAGTTAATCAACCACTAACTGATCACAATACTTCGGATGGAGGTCTTTAACCTCCTTGTAACAAGGTGCTACCTCTTACTTTCAATCTCTACTAGTAGAAAACAATATGTGAAACCTTTTTCTCGTATTCTGATCCAGTCATTATCCCCTATCCAGCTGCAAAAACTCTTGCATCCACACATTCTGTAAACTTGTGGATAGTACTGACTATCAAATGCGGCTCTAAATTACTTGTCACATACTAGTCAAAGGATCCTGGTATCACCTCTTAACCGAGTCCCACCAATACTCTACTATTCTGGGGAACAACCCTGACTTTCATGATCTGCTCCATTCCTTTCAATTCAATCCTCCTTTACTACTGGGTACCACCATTATCCAAATTTATAGCCCTCAATCCTCTTTACTTGATCCACCTATCTCACGGATGGATCTCTGGGCTACTCGATCTTAACTAAAACATGAGCTAACAGCTCCAAGGTCTACTAGTCGTTAGGATCTCCCTGCCTACTAGGTTCAATAGGGACGGCTCCTGACGAGCTTCTAACGAAAGCTTACTCTACCGGTTCAGATACTGGTGCAGTTCCTGCCCGACCTGGGAATCTCATCCCCTACGTCGGGATAACTGTCTAATGTCCCTACGGACACCACCACCATGAGGGCCAAATTTGAAAAGAAAACGAGGATGCACAAAGTGCGAAGTCTACAGGAAGTAAAACCTATGCTCTGATACCAAATTGACAGGACCCAATCCCAATTCCACTTTGGAATTCGAACCAAGTCCTGTGCGTGTCCGACACCTGGCGAATGTCGGGCACAAATGACCTTTTTACCCTTCCTGTTACCACTACGAATAAAACTTTCTTTAAACTCCTGCCGAAAATTCGGCAGAGTCTCCCCTGTATTTTGTCCATACCCAAAATCTTCCACCTGTTAAACAAGCAAATCTTTTCACCAACTGCCAGAATAAAACAATCAAGCATTCACCAACTCAAGTTTCCCACTAAAGCTAGATATCAGAGCATTTTTTACTAATTTACAAGATTTCACGAACTTTTACAATAAAATCCTATGTTTCTTGATGGAGCGGAAGCTAGGAGTGGCCCGGTAGTGGATGTCTGCGCACTTCTACAGCCTGTGGGCGAAAAACGAGTCTGAAAACGTGAGTGGACAAAAATAATGTTCTCAAATCGGGTTATAAACATAATAACCCCCGTAGTCAAAATAAATATGTAAGTAAACCTAAAGTTCATCTGTATTCAAATATAAAGCATTTAAATCAACAGGTATATGTATATGTATATATGCAGATATGAAACGGGCACGAATATCAAGAAAACTGATATAAAATTTTTGAAAACAATAATTTTATAAAAGCACTGAAATTCCTTTAAAACTACCACCTAGATGTACCCCTGTAAATCCGTCAATTCCCTTGGCAGGTTTCGGCGACACGCAGTCTATCCGAGCCGCAAACTGGCAGGATACAGGGGACTATGGTCAGCCTGATCCGCCGGCAGGTCTCGATGACACCAAGTCGACTCGAGCCGCTCTGGCAAGATACAGGGGACCGTAGTCAGCCTGATCCGCAATCCTGGCAGGTCTCGGGGACACAGAGTCAGCCGAGCCGCAAATCCTGGCAGGTCTCGGGACACCAAGTCTGCCGAGCCGCAAATCCTGGCACTCACGGTCCGAGCGTCCCCGAAACTCGTGAGGCAATGTCAAGTGCACTGACAGAACTGTAAACAGACTGGATGTCCGTAGACATCGGTCCATCTGAGGGTAATCACCAAATATAAATGGGTACGTGGTGGTTTTAAAATAAATTACTTTAGAAAACTCTGAATTAACTGTAATCTCAAATTATGCTGCTCTCAACTGATTCAAACCTCAAACTCTGTTTCTGTAACTTTTTAGCATGCGTAAGTAAGCAGCACAGAATTATAGAACTATTACTGTACTAATCATGCTCGGAAACATAATAAAACTTATTCAAGATTAAATAATAAAATTTATTCGGATAAACTTATTTATAAAAACTTGTTTATATAAAATTAATATAAAATCATTTATGTAAACTCATGTATATAAATCATTTATATAACTCATTTATATAAAATCATTTATGAAAGAAAGCCCACTCACTGCTGGTCCGAGCTAGCTGGACCTTTTGAAGGTTCCTCCTGTGGTTCTGTCTGGTCTCTGGTGCCTGGGTCGACGGAAATGGTGGCCAGAGGAGGGAGATCGGAGGCTTTGAAGTTTCGCAGTTTCTGGCCAGCACAGGTCGTCGGCGGGCGGGGGATCGGTCGGGAAAGGTAGGGGACTCGACGACGGTTCCATCACCACCGGTCCCATGGCCGGTGGTACTCTGAGGCGGCGCTAGCGAGCTCTGAAGGCGGCGGCCCGTTTTCGCGCGAGAGGAGAGAGCTGGCTGGGTTTTATAGATTCAACTTTGAAATATTTACGGTTATGCCACTAAGACTCTTTTGACCATAACTCTTTCGTTACAACTCCGATTCGGGTCTACTCCGTGTCTACGGACTCGTTTCGCCGTGCTCTACGCAACGGCTCAAGCGGAATTGCCAAATTCCTTCTCAGTCAAAAAGTCAAATTTTTCCCTATTAAATAATGCGAGGGCAAAATCGTCTTTTGGGTAGAATAAATTAATCCTAATTCTTAGATATTTTGTTTTGGGTTATTACAGATTTGCTAGCTATGACCGGAAATATATTTTCATATATAGAATAGCATCATGCCCATACATTAAAGCCGACATGACATCATTCCCTTGCAAAACTAGGAAATAATAGGGGGAAGAGGCAGCTGGTGGCCAGCAACTATGGTGGGAGATGATACCTTATTCAATGAAGTTCCCTTCAATACTCAGAAAGGTGGGGTTAGGCATGTCTTGTCTCCTTTGCCGGCTTATGATTTGTTAGATGGGGAGTGGATTGTTCAGACATGATCACATAACCTTTGGCGTCACAAATGACGGGGAAACCACGAACCCAACACGTTGTCCTCTCCACATGGTTAGAAAATCCGTTGGGTTCTTTGGCTTTACTAGGGGTAACGAATTGCAGTTTCACGTGAACAATATGGCAGAGCTTCAATTGGCTACTTGTCTGAAATGTTTGATATGGTTGCAGACTCTACATCTGACCCTTTCAAATTTATGCCCTTGATTAGACAGACTGAGGGTATAGGGAAGAAGAGGGGAAGGGGTAGACCAAGAAAGGATGGCACACAGTGCATGAAAACGGCAATGGAAGGGAGTGTCTCTAGGGGAAAGGCAAATGAAAAGGTGAGGTTCTAAAGAGAGAGTAGAATGAAGATGTCGGCTCTATTGGTTATAGCAGACGACGTCTTTGCCTTATTAATGTTACTGAATAGGCTGAAGAGACTAGCCTTAAGGGGTCTCCTCGATCCCAATATTGGTCTTCAGTTGGAACGTTCAGGGGTTTGGCAACCAACAAATATTCCGAGACTTGAATAATCTTCTCCGGGAAAAGAAGCCGGATTTGATCTTCCTTGTTGAAACCATATGACTGCAGTTAAAATGGGAGAATTGGTAACTAGGTTAGGGGTTAGAGGTGTATATTGTGTTCCTTAGATTGGTCTTTCTGAAAAGGTTGTGCCTGTTATGGAAACATGGAATGCAAGTGGTACTGATATCCTCTTCTGCGGGTCATATAGATGTTCAGGTTACTTGGCCTAACTCGTTTAGTGCTCTAGGGTAGTGATAGGATTACTTGTTTTTATAGACACCTGGAGTCTACTCAACGATATCATTCATGGGAGTTACTGGGACACTTGAGTATAGTGGATATGAGACCCTGGTTATGTTGTAGTGATTATAATAAGATTCTTGATATTACGAAGAAGAGTGGGGATCGTTTAAGGACGGAGAGCCAATTGGAGGATTTTAAATGTGTTGTTTCAGATTGTTCTCTCCTCCAGT
The DNA here is from genome assembly GCF_902201215.1 of Prunus dulcis. Lineage (NCBI taxonomy): Eukaryota > Viridiplantae > Streptophyta > Magnoliopsida > Rosales > Rosaceae > Prunus > Prunus dulcis. The sequence continues at coordinate 10,590,695 of NC_047652.1, read as the reverse complement.
TTCCATTTACAGGCTATAAATTTACTTGGAGCAACTACCCGAAAAATGCGGCTAATGTTCAAGCACAGCTAAATAAAGGTTCTGGGAATCTACCCCTCCTGCAACAGTGGGGAAACTTCACTACTCACTTTTCGGTGGTTTATTCCTCTAACAATCATCCAATTCTTATTCAGGTATATCAATAAGGTGACATAGATACGATGCGACCTTTGGGTCGTCGATGACTCTAGTTTGAAAAGATGTGGTCCAAGGACGAAGAATGTGGTGAGGTAATTCGGTGTGCATGGGCCAGTAGTGAGAACCCTATCCACAATATTTCTAGATGTGCTCAAGATTTGACTAAGTGGCAATAAGTTAAGTTTGGCAGCACAAAAAAGAAAGTTTCTAGTTTATAGCAAAAGCTTGGACAATTGAAATTGGCTCCTCCCCTCTGATGTAAGCTCTCAATAGTGAAAAACAACTGAATGTGAAATTGATAAGATGCTAGAGCTAGAGGAAATTTATTGGCAACAATGCTCCTGCGTGAACTGGCTGCAATATGGAGATCGTAACACTTCCTTTTTTCATAAAAATGCTTCGGCATGAGATAATTTATGTGGAGTTTTGGATCCTAATAATCGGCGGTTGCAGGATTTTGAAAAGGTAGGATAGGTGGTTGTTGATTTCTCTAAGGTTCTTTTCACGTCCGCTGATACCACTCTACCATATGAAATTTTCAGACCAATTGTATTTTCATGCCTAAACATAAAATTATGCCTAATCTTTTTGTTTTTTTTATGTAAATGCTTCAGACCAATAATTTACCTACAACTACTTGCGCACATCACGTGTTCGGTGAAATTCCAATATGAGCACACAAGTGTTGTTTTTCCATACGTAGATAATACAGGAGATGTAAGTAGATTAGGTCCAAGTAATTTCTACAAATGGGTATGGGTGGGTACATTATGGGGTCATATTTGATGGGCATGCTTGCGGAGTTGGTAAATTGCGTGTTTCGATTATGTGCTATTGGGTATCATTTTTTATAAGTGTTCTTACTCCTAATGGAGTTACTTTTTTTGCTTCTTTTTTTCATGCATAGTCGTTTGATTGTTATGCATATGAAAGAAATTTATTTACTTGTTGTGCATACTTAGAAGTTTGCTTTTTTTTTGTTTGTTTGTTTGTTTTTTTTTTTGTACACTAAATTAGGAAGAGCAGACCACAAACCCACCAATAAATAGGAATTTGAGATTATGTAAAAATGTTTAAGTGAACCATTCATTTTCCGGTTGTTGCTATAATTTTTCGAACTGTTCACGGTTGTTGTTGAGTGGTAGAAAATTCTGATATGAACTATATTTTTTTGCACATATGGGTACGACAATAGGTGTTTTTCGTTGACATACTAGTGTAGTTACACGAAAAATGATAATAGTAGACTTGTGACGTTTTGTTTGTAGGTAAGATGGATTTGAACATAAAAGAGTTTGGGAAAATGCAATACAAATCTAGTTTTGGGCCATTTTTTTTAATGTTTTTAATGGTTTGAGATTGAGTATTCAAAAAGAACATCGTGAGATTATGAGGGAGACACCCTTTTGGGGTCTTTTAGAGCTTTTGATGAAAGTTTGGTCAATGAAAACACATGCAAGAAATCATATGTAGATATAATCAGAATCATTCAATGTTTCGACGCTACAACTAGAGACTTCACACTTAGTGGTAGGCGTGAAAAATTCACTACTTTTGATGTTGAGGAACTGTTTGGTTTACCTAATGTTAGTTGTGAGATAAATATTAATAAACGAAGTTCAAAAGATAATGCAGATTTTGTTAAAAGGAACTTTGAAACCACTGAACGAGTTAGTAGGCAAAATATTGAATCTGTAATGTGCAAGTTAGTTACAGGCAATACCAAACAAGAATGTGAAGATTTTGTATGCCTTGTGTGCTTGCATTTCTATAATACATTGTTGTTATGCAATAGTGGCAACACTGTCTCTTGGAGCATAGTTTCACGTTGCCAAGATGTACGCACAATGCCAAAATATAATTGGGCCAAAGCGACATCAGACTTTTTGGAAAGACAACTCATGAAGGACTGGAAAAACCTAGCATCCGTGTTCGGATGCGTTGTTGCTTTACCGGTACGTATATTTAGTGGGTTTGGTTGTTTCTAATTTTGTTATTCCTTTAGATCAACCCACAGTTTACAATTATTGAATAAACATAGTTTTGGTTTTGCGAGAAAATGCATTTGATTGAGCCATTAAGGGATAAAGTGGATGTACCTCCCAAGTTTGTTAAGTGGGACACACAACACCTACATACAACTGTGACTAACTCAGATGTTTTTCGTGTGACACCAGTGTGTGCAAATATCGTAATTCGTAATGATAAGATATTTTTCTATTGCTTTCTATTTTTTAATAATGATGTTTTTTGCACACATGTTTGATCAATGAATTTTTATTTTTTATATTATTAATTTTGTAGCAGGTGTTTAAAGATTTGCGTAAAACACCAGATGCTAGAAATATGAGGCATAAATCACATAGTGCTGCACTTCAGCACGGAATTGAGACTAACACTACAAATTTAAGGTTGTCATCTGAGATCACTAGTGTTGCCTCTGGAAAGGTAGCGGAAGGATGTGTGCTGATATGATTGAGTCAATTGCCTTTTGATTTCCCATATGTTCTGTGTGTCATGATTTACATATCTTTTTTTTTTTTTTGTTTTTGTTTTGAATTTCAGAAAATTGTTGCTGAATTGGACCCTCCCAACATGTTCCAACTTATCCACACACAAGACACTGGTTTTCATGGAGTCGTGAACGACTGTGGTCATGATGATTCCCCCATAACGCCTACAGAATCTGAGTTTGATATGGAGGAAAGGCTAAAGGAGTGTTTATTACTTTTACAGTGCGTTTGGATGAGGAAATTTAATTCAAAGGATTTCATAAATGACGAAATTTAAAATGATGGAAATTAATGTTCTAGAATTTGTAAAGTTTCTTGTATGGGTAACGAATTTAAAACATGGAATTTAACCTTTATTTGTAAAGTTATATTTTTTTAAAACTCAATCTCTCTTGGGATTTTAGAAAGAGTCCTGCTATTTCCACCCCATTGTCTTATTTTCCCACCCACTTTATCTTCCCACCCACCATGTAAATTTGAAAAAACTCAAATTTATCTTTCCACCCATCATTATTCCTAAAATACCCTATAATTGTTTTTCATATTTGCCATTACAATAAAAAAGAAATTCTATAAAAAATTTCTTCAATTAGCTCATCCTCACCCCAAGTTGCCCTTGCTGCCCCCCCTCAACCTCCTCCTCTGGTGAAAACCCAACAATTAACACCATGACCATCACAACCATATCCACCTCTCCCTCTCCCATCCGCAGCCATCCCCACCACCAATTTGATTTTCCCACTGCAACCCTCACTCCTCCTTCACTAGACAAAACCCAAAATGAATATATATATATATATATATATATCGTTCCAACGCCACTGGGGCCAAAATGCAGAGCATTCAAAGAGGAATTTTCATACGGAGGCGCTATGCACCAGCTAAGAGAAATTCCCCACAAAGCATTACAATTAAGGAGGTCCAGGAAGACCATCTGAAACCAACACTTGAACTACTGATAGAGATGGTTGTACAGCCCCCCAAATTGATTGGAGATGGGTGTGAGTTTTGGAAAAAAGATAAAAAAGAAAAAAGAAAATATGGGTGCGGGTGCATGAGAGAGAGAGAGAGAGAGAGAGAGGGCTGTAAATTTATCCTCAGAAGTCATTTTACAATTTGGTAAATTTGTCATTAAAATTTTGAAGATAAGGTGGGTGGGAAAATAAGACAAGTGAGTGGAAATAGCAACACTCTTTAGAAATGACGACTTTTAGATAGAATTTAAAGTTGGGATTTATGATCTCCAAATTCCATTTTTTATCCCAATCAGAATTTCTAAATTTCTATGTTTTTTTTTTAAAAATCCAAAAACACAGGAATTGGTCCATGTCAATTTAGAAATTTTGACTTTTGTCAAAATCCCAAGTTTATTTCTCTCATCCAAACGCATCGTTAGAGAATGAGCGTTCAAATAATAGGTTGGTGAAGGAGCGATTTAATTGACTTGGAAAATCTATGTAGTGAAAATAAGCTAATAAAGGATGAAATTTCAAAATTGAAGGTGAAACTCGAGGAAGCATAGGTGCAGGCTATGATGTACAATGAACTGTGTTGTAATGCAAAAGTCATTGTAGCAGATGCACACAAGCAGTATGATGAGTTGTCAAACCACGTCCAACAACTTCTTGAATTTATTCAAAAAGAGAAGAGGGTAAAGAGTAATGAATCCACACATGATTTGAAAACATGTGTTATAAGGCATAAACAGAAACATAGGAAACCAAAACACTTGCCTGGGTATGTGTATGATGAGATCAAGATATTAAGGGAACCAAGGAAGGCAAAGGTAGATGGGCATGAACATGTTGTTGTGAGTACTGAAAAGAACAAGCCTTACAAAGAAGCACCTAAATTATCTATATCATTCGTGCGTGGTGATGAAAGCATAGGGAAGCAACAATTAGGTACAACAATTGTTGGTCGTAACGATGTTGGAGGGAAAGGACAGATATCTACAACCATTAACCCTTCTTGCATGTCTATGTGGGTTTATCTATCAAAGGAAAAACAAGATAGACTACCTCATTTTCTGATTTGCATTGATTCTGGGTGAGTCGGAGCATTGTGTTTAAATTATGCATAATATATCAGGATTTTAAGTCACATATGAGTATATTAAAGCAAATATGTAATTGTAAAGTAGGGTGCCATTGTGGCAAGGATCGTACTCGGCTGTGTATAAGGATGAATTGCATGACCTACTAACAGAAGCTGCAATAACATGTAATGTAAGTCATAAATTATGGGTTTAAAATCTTAAAAGAGATGGTCTTAATGGTTACTCATTGCAGGTTATTGATTCATGGGTTAATTACAGTTTAGTACCCTGTGATTACACTCTTAAGATATGTTAGTCTCTATCTTTTCAATTTTAACAATCACATACCCCGGTCTTTTAAATTTGTTACAATGTGGTTCCACCGTTAAGTTTCCGTCAGATTTCTCCGTTAGTTGCCTACATGGCATTACGGGTTCCACAATTTTTTTTCTTTTTAAAATTTTTATATGAATAAAACATTTAAAAATCGAATTTTTTTATTTAAAATAAAACTAACTCTCTCTCTCCTTTCTTCCAATTTCTTCCCCCCAATTCCTCATGATTTCTTCCCGTTGCTGCATCTCTTCCCAGAGATCCTCCCTCCAAGATCCTAATTTACACAAGAGACAATATTAGCCAACATGATGATTTTAGCAAATAGAAGAATGTGGTGGGGACTTGTTCACCTACATATATACTCACAGTAGGTTTTCCAGTCACTACGGCAGGTGAGTAGCCATGAAATTTTGAGTAAGATTCATGCCATGGTCTGTTTAGACACCGAAAACCGAAAAAAGAAGAAGGGAAAATTGATAAAAAGTCAGTCTGAAATTCAAGTTGATAAAATTTAGTCGTCCAAAGTATGGAAGGGAAAATATGGGATGGTGAACCTGTGGAACCGTCCCCATATCTGGTACTGGAACATCAATGTGGATGCCTATAAGATCATGTATCTTTTGGGTGAAAACTCTTACTATAGTACTCCTCCAGAGTGGACCCTCACTCGTCGCCACCCCTCATGTCGCCACCCACAAAAAAAAAAAAAAAATCTCTGCTGAGCCGTTCTGGTTCTGAAACACTTAACTCCCTTGAATCACATCCTATCCCACCTTTGGCACCACCGTATGGGATGTTAGCCACCGCCGTCTTCCATAGATATTTGCGGGTGCGCTGATCAAATTGAAGGGAGGAATTGAGTGGTGAGGACGGATTAGATACAAGGTGGCTGTTTGTGGGTTTTGGTGTTCATTTCCATTTTCGTTTATTTTTAATTTTTTCGAATATTTTAAAATCTGGGATGAGGGTGGGGAAGAATAAATCGGAGAGGGGGGGAGAACAAATCTGTGTGAGGGAAGAAATTGGGTGGGGAGGAAGAAATTAGGGAAGGGAGAAGAAATCTGGGTTGGGGGGAAGAAATCGGGTCTAGGTTTCTGGGATCGAGGGGATGTGATAGCAGGTTGGGGTGTGATATAGTTTGCAGGTGGTGGTGTCATGGGGCAGAGAGAGAGAGAGAGAGAGAGAGAGAGAGAGAGAGAGAGAGAGAGAGAGAGAGAGAGATGAAGACCGGCAGTTGAGGTTTTGGGTTCGTTGGGGGTTGGAAGGCAGTGGTCATGGGGAAGGGGGCGCTGGGTAGTTGCGCTGCGGTGGAGTGTGGCTATGGTATGGGTTTGAAGGTTGGGTGTTGGAGCTTAATCGGGAGAAGAGAGAGAGAGAGAGAGAGAGAGAGAGAGAGAGAGAGAGAGAGAGAGAGAGAGAGAGAATATTTTATTTTTTATTTTTTGGTTTTTAATATTTTATTCATATTTAAATTAATTTAAAACTAAAATATGTGAAAATATGGGACCCACAGTGCCACGTAGGCAACTAATAGAGATGTCTGACAGAAACCCTAACGGCAAAACTATATTGTAACAAATTTAAAAGATCAGGGTATGTGATTGTTAAAATTAAAAAAATGAGGACTAACTTGTCTTAAGGGTGTAACCACAAGGTACTAGACTAAAATTAATGCTTGATTCATTTATAGAGATTTTACAAACTGAGATAAGCAATAATCCAACAGTGGAGACTAAATCTCACACAATGACAACGTTTTGTTGGGTATATTTACCAAAATGAATCCCATTAAATTTAATCAAATACATTTCCCAAAAAAAAAAAAAAGGAATGATTTTATATGCTGGTCATTTGGTAATTTTGTTTCACCTGGTTTTGGTTTTGTTACATCATCAGATTTGGGAAACCCGATTGATGTTTCTTTCATGGTTAAGCTTTACACCTACTGGTGCACATGATTCTGTGTTGGCTAATAACATAATATATTTTATCCTAATATCAATCCAGCACTCATGGAAATAATTTGCCATACATATCTATATATCAATATATTTAGATACTATTTGTATCCAATTTTGGCAAACAGGCCAAAAATGGTCTCAAGTTTAAAAGAATTTTTTAAAGATAAAGCTAGGCCCACTAGCATTTGTCTTTTCTTAAGGTCATCTTTTTCCTAACTGGGCCTCTCATAATAATTGAAAAGGCCTAAGTCATGGGAGTCAGACATTTATCTCGCGCTACAAGTAAAGAATCGGTAAGAGTGTTTTATGAATCAACGTGGGAGGAGATTATCACATTTAATGATGACTTGACCTCCTTCTCTTCTAGCAAGAAAACAAGTCGTACTGAAGCCCCCAAAATCAGAAAAGATCGAAATTGCCAGCTAGGTTTTCAAGTACAAAGAAGTCAAATCAAGAAAGTTCCACGAAGGAAACCAACGGTTCTTGCCAGAAGTCCTCCATCATTCCCTATATGAACTAGTTAAGATATGCAAACTAGCAGCTGACCTTGAACCACAAACCAAAGGTCTTGTTGCAGTTTCTATCATTACAAGTTCCTCCACCTCTATAAATAATGAAGGTCTACTTCAGAAGAAGAGGAGACTCTCTCCAAAACCAGACGCAACGTCTCAAAAGAAAAAAAAACACTTGAAAACTCCCAAGATAACAATCTGCCTACTTTTTTTTTAGATAACCAGTTGCCAACTTCTGCGCTTATCTCTTGTAGCTCTGTCATGTCCATGGTATGATTTTTCTTTTAAGACGTCTTCTTGTTTCACTTCATGTAATCGTTTGAACTGGATTGAGAAATCTCCATTATCTTTTCCTTTACTCTGTAATTCAGATTCAAGGGTAATAGATGGATTAATTAAAGAATCTTCTGTTATTTAGTTTAAGGTTCAAAGTAAACATAAGTTGCAGAAGAATCTATATAGATAAAATTCACTTGATTATCTGAAGAACGAATCACGGATCATTCTAATACATAAAATTGAATTCTCGCACTTTTACCCCTCAAATAGCCCCGAAAAATTAGCATTCCGGCCCGAAAGGGGATAGCGGCCCTAAAGGAATAGTAAAACAAAGGGACAAGAAGTTAAGCTGGGCCCGAATTAACTATTGATTCAGTTGAAGACAAGAAAATATTGAAGCAGGTTAATAAACCCCAGGTAGGGCTTTTTGCTAACCACGAACTTGGTCTTGCTCTGTTGCCTGTTTAGGTGCACGCTCACACTTGTCAAGGCAATACTCACGAAGGAAAGAATATTGAAGTCCTCTTAATTGAGGCATAGAAAAGAATCCATCCGGGCCAGTAATCCCCCTCCCCCCGCCGGAGCACAATGGCTTGGTAAGAAGTCTAGAAAGGAGGGGCAAGCTCCATCAACACTAATCATTCATATCCACACCATATCTATTGGGCTGGTTATTTACTCAATAGTGGCACGCCTACGCAACAAAATGGATCAGTACTAAGAAGAAGTTGGCAGATAGGGCCTTGATCGGGCCCGTCCGCTTTTGGCAAATTGATTCATCTTTCAATTTTGTTCAGAAATTGAAGGAGTCCTCTCTGCGAGCCAAGAGACACCATCCGATCGAGGCATTGGTGTTGATCCAACAATTCCTCTTCATTCCTCAAAGCAGAGCTGACCCTCGTGGTTGGCAAGAGGGACGAAGGACGGAAAAAAGACCAACATAATTGTTGGCACGCCTAGTGGGACTTTGCTCTGTGTATGGTGAGAAGGACCAAAAAGAAAATATACATGGCTGATTCCACCCAGGCCAGCTACGAGGAAAATAAAAAAATAGCATAATCCAATTCGATAGAATCATCTTCGGAGGTTCATTTCGAACGACTCGAAAAAGTCATGAGAGAAGGTTTCCAGGCTATGACCAACTCCATGAATCACCTATCTCAAAGCGTTGAGAAAGGACATTTAAACGCAACCCTACAAGGGAACGAGACGAGGGCATATTTAGGCCACCTCTTCAAGCGGGCCACGCAGGCATAACAAGAAGATCGAATGGTCCGAAAAGAAGAAGAGATGCCGCCAAATGCCAAAACACCCTTAGTCATACAAGGGTATTCCACAAGGCAAACGAGTGGTCATGGCCATTCATCGTCTCTGGAAAAGGCAATTAGAGACTCACTTAGATTATCCCTCAGGTAGATCAACCACTGGGATTCAATGTCACCTCTGTGGCACCACAAATGCCGAAGGTGATCAGCCCTCCCAAGGAGATTGCGAGTCAGCACCTCACTCCGTTTGGAACTCCATCCAAATACCAGGCTCCAAAAACTGGTGAAGCCGCTCAACCTCCAGAGCCAATCCGAAGTAACATGCACGCCGACAGGTGGCGACAACCGGTAGGGTTCAACATACATATCGCCCATAACAAATGGCAATAACAGAAGAAACGGACGGGGAAGACGAAACAATGCTAGGATACCTGAGCAAATCTAGGAATCTGATGACGAAGAGGAGGTAGGGCAAGCACCCCCAGCTGGCACTGAACCTGCACCTGGAATTCACCCAGAAATGAATATTCGTAATGAAATGGAAGTATTAAGGCAACTCTTTTATAATGGTCAGGCCGGTATCAGAAGACCAGCCCGACCTACATACCAAAAGCCTTATCCTGCTTACATTTACGATTTACCTTTCCCAAGAGGCTTCAAAGTCCCAAGTTTTAGTCTGTTCAATGGAGAAGACTTATATACATCAGCATTGGAACACATAGGGCATTTCTCGACCCAATGCGTGGCAATAAAAACTCAACCCATCTTGAAGCTGAGGTTGTTTGCTAGTTCTCTGTTAGGCTAAGCTTTCACTTGGTATTCCAACCTCAGCCCGAACTCCATCACAGGATGGGCAGAGATGGAAGGAGCATTTATGGAATAGTATTATAGGCCCGAACTTGAGATTACCATCAACGATCTCACGGACATGAAGCAGGGGGACCATGAGACAGTGCTAGATTTCATCTCACATTTCAAAAAGCTCAAAAGAAATGCAAAATTCCTATGGATGAAAAACATTTCATAAAAATGGCACAGAATGCTCTCAGACTATCACTTCGGAAAAAGTTTGATGATATATAATTCATGAATTTGCAGGATATAGCCCAGCATGCTGGCAAGTACGAAGAGCTAGCAAGTACGAATTGCTACTCAGGGAAGATATACAAAGAAAGAACAACTCCAAGCCGGAGTATTACAAGAACCCAATTCATCAAGTAGAAGTAATGAACGCATTGGAGGAAGAAGTCGAAGAAGATGTCGCCCCGAAGTGGCATTAGCTGAAATCGTTCAAATGAAAACTCCAATCACCTGCAAAGAGATAGTAAGGCCAGGGAAGGAACAATGATATATCCCCGCCCCGATTGGAGGATTCATTGCATACAAGCAAAAGCACAAGTCATACTATTTCGATATGTCAAAAGCCGAAAATATCTTTGACAAATTATTACGAGGAAAGGCGATCAAGCTCGACGAGAAGCACATATTTCCTAAGCCAGAAGAACTGAAGAACAAAATGCTGTAAGTGGCGTAATTCATTTTCACATGCTATTAATAACTGTGTTCAATTTAGAGATGTCATTCAGGATCTCATCATCGAAGGCAAGATCTTCGTAGACAAACCAACAACCATGAGAGTGGACAATGAGCCTTTTCTTGCACACATGATCAGCATTAACTGGCTCGAAAGACGCAATAAAAGGAAGATTGTTGTGGATGTCGGGGAAGAGGGGGACAGGAAAGTTACTATAGCAACACCAGAGAAGTTGAAAGCCACCATTACAGCTGGAATCGTAATGTGTAGCAAGTGCAAATGTGAATGTGAGTTAGAATTACCCGCCACAGGAGCGAAGATTGATGAGCAACTAATCCAGACAAGAAGAGAAACCGAACGACATCTCAGCAGGATGACGACCCAATCGTATAGACCTTTCAACCCGAAAGAGGGCCTGAACAAGTCTTACGAGACATTTTGAAAGAAAGACAAGCAAGTTGCAGAAGAGAACTTTCATCAAAGGACTTTTGAGCCCACAAAACTAGAGGAAAGAGACAAATGGCGAACAAGATTGAAACAGCCCGAATCTAGGGCTTTTCCATCATGCAAAGGTGGCACTCGCTTGCAATAGGCCATCTACCACATCCAATGTCAAACCATCCGGCCCGATAAAGCCAGCAATGGTTCAAGATGGGAAGTGGTATCTGGTCGGGAAAGAAGGCAAGCCAGGGAGAGAATTAACCAATACCCAGGCATGCCGAATCAAAAGGCAATATGGGAAGGCCAGAAGGGATATGGAGAACCAGACAACCCAATCAAGTCCACAGAGGACTCACGGACATATCAGGTACGAATCTCAGTATAAAGGAAGATCAACAGTAGGGATGCTCAGACCTAAGGGTTCGCCCGCATTCACCACCCAATTGAAGATGATCGAGCTGAGGCCATTTCTAGAAAGTAAAAAAGCTCCAGAAGATAAGGAACATGGACCATCTTACCAGTCGCACCAGGGGTTACAACCATCCTGTTCAAAAATGCCAAGACTGGGAATAGGCAAAACTATTCTGAAGCGCCCAGCACTGATGGATGACGAGAAAGTTTCTACCGAGAAGCATAAAAAGACAACGATACCAGAATTTGAAGGAGGGTCATCTCGACCCAACTTGCAAGTCATGGTGGAGCAAAAACTGCAAAAGGCTGGTTTAGCCATGGAAGAGGAAGAAGCAGATAACATGTCTGAAGATGATAACGACGATTGGCTAAACTATGAACTCAACCATGAAGAATTCAAGGTAGCCTTGGGATTGAAGACCAAAGACGAAGATGGTCAGACGGTTGAAGAAAGGCAGCATAACCACGTCCCAGCCATAATGTTCGACACCTTAGAAGGAACTGATGAATCAACAATTCAACCCGGACCAGTGGAAGCAGATCTTGAAAAGGGACCTTCAAAAGGCCGGGCGATAGAAACTGAAGAAAAGACTACACCATAGAATATTATGCCAATAAATATGGTATACATCCTCCCCGCCTTTTACGGATCCATAGAAGGGCAACCATGCAGTATGGAGGGTGATATTCTGATTGAAGATCATGCCACGACATTAATCGGGATACCGGACGACCATGATGAAAGACCCCACGTTCTGCATATTAATGATTCGGGCCGAATCGACAAAGGCCTAGAATCCCCAAAAAGAAATAACCCTCAGGTGTTCTTTACTAGACTAACCAGGTCAATGACACGGCATCTGAGACCGTTATTCATTTCCACCTGAATCAATGGCGTACCCTTCAAGAAAGTTCTGATCGATGGAGGAGTAGCTATCAACATTCTTCCTTTTAAAAGATTGGAAAAGTTAGGAAAGGATAAATATGATCTTATTCCCACCGAATCAACAGTCTCAAATTTTGCATGGACTATCACTGTTTTTAATTGATGAGTTTGAGGTCGGCTCGAAAAATTTGATGGTGTCTTATTTGGTGGTTGACAGCACATCTTCATATCATGCATTAATGGGTAGAGATTGGATACATCAAAGCATGTCCATACCCTCTTCTCTCCAACATGAATTGTTAATGTGGGACGAGGAAATAGAAAACTATGAAATGATCAAAGCCGATCCAAAGCCTTTCTTACCATCGGCCAACAGTATCGACACAAAATTCTATAACGAAGATATTGCCCCTCTCACTGTACCTGAACTGATTAAGAACGGCCACTCTCCAGTAGTGATGACCCAGAAGTTCCTACAGCAGGGCCTAACGTTCTCATATGAAGAATGGGAAAGGCCCCAAATCTTTTTTGCTCAGCATCATGATTAAAGAAGACCCACAGGAAAATGGGGCATTTCTGCTAATCGATACTTTAGCAGAAAGGGTACAGGAAGAAGAGATGGAGAAGCAGACGTCATAAACAAACTCCGCCAATTATATGGCGGAATTCATTTCAGAAGAAGCTTGGACCGAAACAATCAGAATGGAAGAAGAGATTCAGGAACTGAGGATGATCCAAGACCCACATTCATAAGCGGTCTTCTCGACCAATCAATGCGAATAGAGCTGATCTCTTTATTGAAGGAATTCAAGGATTGTTTTGCATGGCGCTATCATGAGATGTCAAGGCTCGATAGAAGTCTAGTGGAACACAGATTGCCCAAAAAGAAGGGTTACAAACCGATAAAACAGTTGAAGCGAAGAATGTCTATAGAGATAGAGCTCAAAGTAAAGGAGGAAATCGAACGACTGCTGAAATGCTGAAAGCAGGATTCATCAGGCCAGCCCAATACGAAGAGTGGCTAGCAAACATAGTTCTTGTTTTGAAGAAGATCACTAAAGCAGTAAGAGTCTGTGTGGATTACAGAAATCTCAATATAGCCACCCCAAAGGACGAATACCAAATGTCGATGGCCGACATGCTAATTGATGATGCAGCACACAATAAGATCTTGTCATTCATGGATGGCAACGCAAGATATAACCAAATCATGATTGCTGAAGCAGATGTTCATAAAACAGTATTCAGATGTCCAGGAGCAAAAGGATCATTCAAATACATCGTCATGCCTTTCGGACTAAAGAATGCAGGCACTACGTACCAAAGGGCGATGAATGCTATATTTCATGATATGATCGAACATACTCTAGAAGTATATATTGATGACATGGTCATCAAATCTCAGGAACAAGAGGTACACATCGAAGACCTGCGCAAGGATTTCATCAGAATGCGCCAGCATGAATTAAAAATGAACCCGAAAAAACGTGCTTTCAGTGTCCAAGCAGGAAATTTCCTGGGATTTCTATTCCATCAAAGAGGTATTGAAGTCGACAAGAACAAGGCTAAAGCGATTATCAACGCCCCAGTACCTCGCAACAAAAAGGAGCTACAGAGCCTCCTCGAAAACATCAATTTCCTAAGGAGATTTATAGCCAATTAGGCAGGAAAAGTGTAACTGTTCTCCCCCTTGCTGAAGATAAAAGAAGGAGATCCATTTACATAAGGCCTTATTTAGCAGGAAGCATTTGATCAAATAAAGCAGTATTTAAGCAAGCCGCCAGTCCTCATGCCTCCAAGAAAAGGTATACCATTGAAATTTTATTTTCGGCTTCAGAAAATTCAATCGGTATTTTACTGGCCCAAGACAATTTAGAGGGCAAGGAACAAGTTGTATTTTATTTAAGTCAAATTTTACAAGATGTGGAAACCCGTTATTCATCTATCGAAAACGCACCTTATTAAGTACATGCTTAATCGACCCGTGCTTAGGGGACGATTAGGAAAATGGATACCAGCTCTATCCGAATTCAGTTTTAGATATATTCCCCATAAAGCGGTTAAAGGGCAAGCTATCGCAGATTTTCTGGCACCCCACCCTTGTGTCGAAATTGAAGATTTGAGCACTTAGTTTCTTGCTCGACCAAAGGGCACCAAAGTTTGAATTCAAAAGCGTGTTCGGTAACTTACTAGATAAGCAGGGCCAGGTTCAATTATTAGTCAAAATAGTACAAATCAAACCATGGAAATTGTACTTTGACGGATCTAAAACGGAATCAGCCCAGGCGTTGTCATAGAAGAGCCATTCGGGACTAAGTATGCCTACTCTTTTCAGCTTGACTTTGACAGCACTAATAACATAGCCGAATACAAAGCTCTGATTATCGGCCTGGAAATGGTGCTAGAGCTTGGTGTAAAGTACTTAGAGGTGTTCGGAGACTTTCAATTGGTAATCAAACAGCTAACCAACGAATGCAAATGCAGAGACCCGAATATGGCAGCTTATTACGTGACAGCCGGAACCTGAGTTCTATGTTCAAAACTATATCAATCAAATACATTCCAATAGATAAAAATTTGGCTGCCAACAAAATAGCACAAATGGCTTCGGGCATCCAAATACAGGAATGTCAGTCCGAAAGAACCATCATAGTGCAAAAAAGGTTCCTACCTTCAATCCTCAGTAGAGGAATGGATCTTGAAATAAATGTCAATGAGATACAAGCTGGAGACTGGAGAAAGCCATTACTTGATTACGTAACCAACCCAGTTCCCAGAGTAAATAGGAAAACCAAATATCAGGCTACAAAGTTTGTTGTTATAAATAACGAATTGTTTAGACGGTCCACAGAGGGAATTCTGTTGAGATGCCTCGACTCCAAGAATCGATGCGCGTTAGGAAGAAATTCATGAAGGTACCTGTGGGGCACATCAATCTAGGAAAAAGATGCGTTGGCATATCAAAAGATATGGCTATTTCTGGCCAACTATGGAGAAAGATTGTATCAGTTATGCTAAAGGATGTGAAGATTGCCATGGATTTTGTGGGAATGATTGTACTAAGCTCCAGCAACAAGCATACGTTTATCATTGTAGCCACTGACTATTTCACGAAATGGGTTGAGGCTAAAGCTTTAAAATCTATCACCTCGACTGCGGTGATTACCTTTATCAAACAACAAATCATTAATCGATTTGGGATTCCAGAAAGCATCACCACTTATTTCATTTCAAAGGAAATCCAGGCTTTCGCCAAAGAATATAACATCAAGTTCGTTCAGTCTAGCCCTTATTTTCCACA
Source organism: Prunus dulcis (assembly GCF_902201215.1). Lineage (NCBI taxonomy): Eukaryota > Viridiplantae > Streptophyta > Magnoliopsida > Rosales > Rosaceae > Prunus > Prunus dulcis. The sequence continues at coordinate 10,575,041 of NC_047652.1, read as the reverse complement.
TGCCAATGGTCAGGTAGAGTCTACTAACAAAGTCCTGATCAACATCATCAAGAAAATGACGGATAACAATCCGAGAGATTGGCATGAAAGGTTATCTAACGCACTCTGGGCAGATCGAACTTCCAAAAAGACTGCTATAGGCACGACACCCTTTGCTCTCTTCATACGAACATGATGCAGTCTTACCAGTTGAAATCAGTTTACAATCCCTGCGAATGGAAAGACAACCTGAAATGGATGAAGAGGAATACACCAAGGCCATGATGGAAGAATTAGAACAGCTCAGTTCAATTCGGGCCAAAGCTCTGAACTATCTAATGATCGGAAAGCAAGCAATGGCTCGACCCTACCATTAGGAACCCATGTATCAGGATTAGGAAAATGGAGCCCTACCTGGGAAGGCCCTTTCGTGGTCAACAAAATTCTAGGAAAAGGAGCCTACTTGCTACAAGATAGAGATGGAACGGTGCACCAGCATCCAATAAATGGACAATGGCTGAAAAAGTTCATACCTTCCTTGTGGGAATTGACAGGCCTGGACCTAAGTAGCCCATGATATGTACATTTCTTTTGGTATAAAAATCAAAGCAGTTTTTATACTAAAATACCCAACACAAGGGTTAATGAAATATGGACAAAATTTTATAAGAAACCATCACATAGGTTTTTTCATGTCTAAAGGTTCAAAATCACAAGCATAAATGTCAAAGTAAATATGGTTAGAAGCAGTTCAGGATTACACAAGCAAATCCAATAAAGTCTTTATTTTTTTGGCAAAATGTCGCGTATCCACGCGAATCTTATCAAGACGAATCTTTCTCAGTTTTTCATGCCATAGCTCCACACCAATTTCCATGTCAGCCTTGTTTATATCTTCTATGGCAGCAAGAGTAGTCAACATCTGATCGGCCTCGTCTTGGAGCTCCTCCATCTGCAATAAGACCTGCGGCAGACTAGCTTTCGAAGTCCTCAGGCGCCAATCCGATTCTTTCAACAACAGTTCGTATTTTTCCAATTCTTCGTGTTGCGCCTTTGTTTCATCTCTAGACAAAGCCAGTTCTACTTCTAGTTGTGCCAAATCATCACAAGATTGAGCGGGACCACTGTGCTTAAATTTATCAGCCAAAGCCAACAAGTCCGATTTAGCATTCTCAAAAGAGGATGCAAAATCTGGATAGGTTGCATTAAGGGCATCTAAGGCACCACAAACCTTAACACTCTGTTCCTTACCCACTCTCTCTTCTGTCGAAAGTGTCACCCATTTTGGCCCTCTCCTTGGACATGGCTGGAGTTCCAGATCCCTCAACACGCAAAGTACCAAAATTAACACCATCTTCGGAACGAGCCACAGGTTCCACTATTGGATCAGGCACTACATTGTCAGACTCAGGTTCTTCAGAAACATAGGAAGCATGTCCTTTGGGCAAAGGCATCTCAGGCTCATATCAAAACATACACATATTCAAGTACCATCCGACATTTCTTTACTAAAAGAACGAAAGGGCAAATTAGACTGCCCATCAGCACCATCACCATCTTCAGACTGCCCATGAGCACCATCACCATCATCGACCTCTTCTAGCTGCAATCTCTTCTTGTCTACACAAGAATGAAAGGGCAAATTAGCAAGCAAATAGCAAAAGATTGCCCAGAAAAGTTCATACTACCCAAGTTACTTAAATAAGGAAAAGCTAAAGGAGCAGTCCGAGAATCACGAGCTCTGGAAAGGCTAGCAATCTTGGATGCAAGAGAAAGAGGAACTCTTATTCTTCTTAGATTCTGCCTCCGTTGAACAAGGATGGGAGCCTTTGAAGTGGACAAATCCAAACCAGAGCTGAGATTTCTCTTAGCAAGAGCCACCAGTTGAGTAGGAGAACAAAGAGTTTGATAATTGGCAGAAACTGCATAAGAAATCTAGAAAATCAGAAGCAAAGCGAAATATTTCGAATAACAAAGTTTTCTTTTCACTCACCAGTTAAAGGAAGTTTGTTATCAACTGCAATCTGTTCAAGCAAAACATGCCTCCCTTGAACACATGGGTTGCCTCCCAAGAAGCACTTGCTTTAACTTCTTCTAGTCGGATGATACCTCCCTTTAAGCTTCACTAGGGCCAATGGCATGGAGGGGTACGTCTTCCACTACATGCTCCTCAAAACAATCATAATATGGCTTCAAACGGTGTCCATTCACTTTGAATTCATGTCATGTCTTTAAACTTTGAATTTGGACTGCACCAGAGGGAAAAACATTAGTAACAACAAAAAGACCAATCCATTTAGAACCCAACTTACCCGGAAACAAACGAAGGCGAGAGTTGAAAAGTAACACTTTCTGCCCCACAAAATGTTTTACCACGAATAATCTTGTCATGGGCAGCCTTTGTTTTCTTCTTGTAAATATGAGCGTTCTCAAAAGCTTAAGTCCGATTTTCCTCAAACTCATTCAATTGCAATTTCCTATGAAGTTCAGCGGCATCAATGTTCATGTTGAAAGTCTTGACTGCCCAATGTGCACGATGCTCCAAGTCAACTGGAAGATGGCATGATTTCCTATAAATGAGCCGAAAAGGAGACATTCCAATTGGTGTTTTGTAGGCAGCATGATATGCCCATAATGCATCATTCAAACGAAAGTTCCAATCCTTTCGAGTTGGTCCAACCATCTTTTCCAATATCTGCTTGATTTCCTGGTTGGAAACTTCGGCTTGTCCACTTGTTTGGGGATGATAAGGTGTTGAAACCTTATGTGTGACATTATACTTCTTAAGTAGTGCCTCTATGGTCCGATTACAAAAGTAAGAGCCCCCATCACTTATAAGTACTCTTGGCATTCCAAATCTTGCAAATATGTGACTTTTAATAAAATCTGCAACCACTTTGGAATCATTGGTACGGGTGGCTTTTGCTTCCACCCATTTCGAAACATAATCCACAGCAAGTAAGATATAATTAAAACCATGTGAGGAAGGAAAAGGGCCCACGAAATCAATACCCCAAACATCAAAAATCTCCACATAAAAGATAGGGGTTTGCGGCATTTGATCTTTTGCACCTATATTGCCCGTTCTTTGACAACGATCACAAGTCAAACAAAAAGTTCTAGCATCCTTAAAGATAGTAGGCCAATAAAATCCACATTCTAAAACCTTAAGTGCTGTGCGTTGTGTACTAAAGTGACCCCTACATGCATAAGTGTGACAGAAGGTTAAGATTGAATTACACTCAGAATCATGCACACATCTACGAATAATTTGACCAGGGTAATATTTCCACAAATAAGGGTCATCCCACACATAAAACCGTGCCCTTTTGTTTAAGTTTATCGCGTTTTGGTGCCTAATTATGGTGCTTTGGACTTGTTTAGACACAACATAATTCACAATATCAGCATACCATGGCTCACTTACCTCAATGGTCAGCAATTGTTCATCTGGGAATGCCTCTGGAATAGGTAGAAGGTCTTCTTCATGTACCAAACGGCTAAAGTGGTCAGCTAGGTAAAATCTCATCTAGATCTCTCACAGTAGGTAGAATCTCTCTAATTATCCAAATGTGCTTTACGGTCCGGCTCAACCATTGTTCTAGATGATTGCATGCAAGGACAAGATGAGGTTTCACCAAAGCGATCTAGTGAATATGAAGCATCATTCCCGATAAGGTATCAGGTTCCACCACCGGATCAAAATCAAGAGCCCGGATTGTATTCCAGAGAGATTTGAGATTATCCACTGCGTTAGCAAGTACCATATCAGGCTGTCTTAGTTCCATGACTATACGCTTGCCCGTTGTGCTGGTAAGGTTGAGTTCTTGGCATGCTTGGACTCTGGAAAATAGGGTCTCTCCTCGAAAGCATTCCTTCTGCAGCCATATCTCTACCCAAGTATGGCTCATAAGGTGGAAGATCAACCCCTTCTTCAAGCTTAATGGTCCCCACCTTCAGCGTCACCATCTTGGATTCTTTGACAACAAAAGGTCCAGAGACCTTTTCCGTACCAGTCGCTGCAGAATACGAATATAAATAAGAAAAGGCCAAAACTTTTCTTGAAGTCAAGGATTAAATTAAATCAAGACAAACCTGAGGCACATCATCTGGCCCCACTAAAGATGTTTCTTCTACATCAGGAGAAGATTCTACCCTTGCCCTCTTACTTCCAGCTTTAAGAAATTACAAAATTAACGTTAAGAAAGGCAAAAGAGGAGCCCATACCAAAATAAAAAAGGGCCAAGGAAAGAGAGTATACCATCTCTAAGGACCGAATCAAAGTCTGCATCACGAGTTGATAGGACAGAAGCTCCACGTTTCCTTTGAAGCGGCATTTCATCTTCATCTTCGTCACTCTCTTCCACATCATACTCTTCCAAAGGAGCCTTTCCTTTGTCTTTAGACCTAAGATGCGAACCAGAAGTATAAGGAGGTACGGGAGAAACAGGGGGCAAGGCTTGCGTTTCGTCAGCAGCAGGAACATCACTCCAAGCTACAGAAAAGACAAAAGAAAGTTAACTTTTCTTGAAACCAAGAGAAAGAAGAAACCCCGACAAGGACTTACGGTTCAATCCAGGATCACTCGGTTCATCCGCAGTAGTTTCTGCCAGAATACCAAAAACAATCCAGGTTGTTAGAAATGGTACACCCAGTTTAGGGCGAAAAACAAACAACGAAGATAGTGCACTTTTACCTAGCATAGCTTCACTTTGGTAATGCACCAAGGTATGCCGCATGGAAGATTCTTCTTGTTCAGTCATTAATCTAGCAAAAGGGCAATTGTGGAACGTCGAAGTATAAAGGAGTTTAGTAGGTTCAGGTAGCCAAGATGAGAATTTGTCCTCCCAAAATTCATGAAATAAGGGAGTACAGAGTGGATGGGTCATAAGGCAGCACCCTCACTTTCTCACCTCGGCTCCGCCTCGAAGCCCTCACTGCTCTAATCTCTTGAGGAGTCATAGACAGATTTCTCCATGAACTTCCTTTATTCAACGAACTATACCTCAATTCGGGAATGGCCTGAACAAGTCCAAATTAGCAACCCACATACTGGGTATTATAGGCCTCAACCCCATAAGCACATGTATTGTCAGTGTCAACGCCTCCGAAGAAGAGATCTCTGCTCACTGGACAGGCGACACTTATATCAGCATGTAATTGGGACCGAAAATCGATCAAATCCCTCCAGTGTCGAGGAGCTTCATGAAGACTTCTTTCTACAAACCACAACGTATCACTAAGCAGAGAGTGAAGTGTTAAAATGTTAACTCGCAATTGTACGGGCCAATTAGTAGTATAGCAAGACAAGTACGAGGTCGTACCCACGAGGACTGAGAAGTTAAAACTAGTTATGTACTTAGATTACCAAATTCAAGGAAGTAGGAGGTTAAGTCTAAAACAGAATTTAAAGCAAGAGTGGTTGTAATTGTTGAACAAATGAGGCAAAACGAAATTTCAAACAAAAGCAAGGTGAACAAATGTAACAAAGAGTACTTTTGTAGGCTGGAAAACAGTTTGGGATACTAGGGCATTCGATTCACCATAACAATTCAATTCTGGGTTATAAGGAGTCAAGTGACAAGTCTCATTCGGATTCAAAGGTTGATTCTAGCTAAAGTATGATTAGGCCATGGTGTCTGGTCCTAACCTTGTGCTCCTAATTCCCTAACTTGATTATTTGTTGTCTAATCTAAATTAAGCATTAGGAACCCATTAAGCATAGAAGAACAAGTTAAACAACCAAGCATGTATCTAATCCCTGTTGTCGAATGTCCATACATACTTTTCTTATTCATAGTTCAATTAAAATCAAAGCATGGTGTCTACTCTTGATTCAAACCAAGGTAGCTAATACACAAGTTCTAATGGTGATCAATCATCCAAACAAGCATATTAACTGATAAGCATAAAGAATAGGAATATGAATCATGAATCAAACTTGAAACTCAAAACTTCAACTTATAAAACCAGAATATTCATGTTAGGTTACATCATAGCCCTAGTTATGAATTTAGCTACTCATAATGGAAATGAAACTTAAGCAAAAATGAGAAAACATATTGAATGCAATAAGAGAAGAGAAAACCAATTCTGAAGTTGCTTGTGGTTTCCAAGGCTTCTCCAGGTGCTTATCCACTTCTAATGCTACTCCAAGAACTTTCTCATGTCTAGAGTATGGCAACTAAAGAGGTGATTTGGGATGAGTTTGGGTGGCTGGGGATGGCAGAGAAAGAACAAATTCGTAGGAATATCCAAGGAAGGCTTGCTGGAGTCCTCCTTTGATTTTGGGCTGAATGAAGTGATATAGGATGGCTGGAGGGAATTATTGGTGAATGGAGTGACTCCTCTGCACTTGAGTAGCTGACACACCTCCCTTAATTGCTCCCTTAATTGCTCAACATGTCAGGTCTAAAGTCAAGGAAAGACCTCCCCTAATTGCTCCCTCAATTGCTCCCTTAATTGCTCAACATGTTCCTCCCTTAATTGCTCAACATGTCAGGTCTGGTGTGTACATGGGCTCACGAATTGGGCTCAACTTCATTATCCGATGCATTTAAGTAGTCCATCTTGAAGTTCAGACTCTCATCTTTCCAACCACAATTTATTTGGGCAAATCCAAGTTCGGAGGATGATGTTAAGGCCGAAATGAGTTGCTAACCCAGTCTCCTCGTTTTTGAACCATTTTGCATCTTTTCTTATCCAAAGACACCATTGTTACCTAAGGCCCAATGAACTGAATGATAAACAGAAAAAGGGATTAAAAGCACATGTTTGACTCAATAACATAACCAAATCATAAGCAAGAAGGGTACAAAATGATATACAATTGTGAACTGATCATGAAGCCAGATCGTCCTGGGACGTTGCCTGCATTCCCTAAAGAAAATAAAACACTCCTCGGTGCTGACCGGCCTTCTTAGTCTAGTAACCAGAACAATGGCCAGAGCAACATCTTCAAGAGACTCCGATCCTGCACTTCCTAGTTCGGGGAAATACCATTCTAACCACATATGGACCGTCCAGATAAGACCACAGACGCTCAAATTAAATGGGTTGATGGTAATTTCATAAAAACAATGATAGAGCGAGGCCAACATAAAAGGGGTCGTCGCCAGATCTGACTCATTGTGAAGAGCTTTAGCCAGATGCATGTACTCGATCTTCACGCCCTCTTCAGCATGGGGGAAAATAAATATGTTCAACCAAAAAAGCAAAAATATCATATGTTCTTGGTCCTGGTCAGCCATACCTTGGTATGTCATCACAAAGCCAGAGTAGGTCTTCAGTCGCATAATTTCGGATGCACTAGCCCTCATCGGAACCCCAATCTTCCGATTCTTCATCTCATAATCTGCTAGGACATCGATACTGAGACCGTGGGGCCTGAAGCCAAAAATGCCGCCATATCCAGAATGGTGGGAGTCATTGATTAGTTCACAATTGTATATCATTTTGTACCCTTCTTGGTTATGATTTGGTTATGTTATTGAGTCAAACGTGTGCTTTTAATCCCTTTTCTGTTTATCATTCAGTTCATTGGGCTCTAGGTAACAATGGTGTCTTTGGATAAGAAAAGATGCAAAATGGTGCAAAAACGAGCAGACTGGGTTAGCAACTCATTTCGCCTTAACATCTTCTCCGAACTTGGATTGCCCAAATAATATGTAGTTAGAAAGATGAGAGTCTGAACTTCAAGATGGACTACTCAAATGCATCAGATAATTAAGTTGAGCCCAATTCGTGAGCCCATATGCACACCAAGCTCAGGATTGTTTCCAGTTGTTGAGCCTTGGATACTTTCTTTGAGCCATTTGACTCACCACAGCTTTCCTTGACTTTAGACCTGACATGTTGAGCAATTAAAGGGAGCAATTAAGGGAGGTCTTTCCTTGACTTTAGACCTGACATGTTGAGCAATTAATTGAACAGGGAGCAATTAAGGGAGGTCTTTCCTTGACTTTAGACCTGACAATTAAGGGAGCAATTAAGGGAGGTGTGTCAGCTACTCAAGTGCAGAGGAGTCACTCCATTCACCAATAATTCACTCCAGCCATCCTATATCACTTCATTCAGCCCAAAATCAGAAAAAAGAACTCCAACAAGCCTTCCTTCCATTTCCTACGAATTTGTTCTTTCTCTGCCATCACCAACCACCCAAACTCATCCCAAATCACCTCTTTAGTTGCCATACTCTAGACATGAGAAAGTTCTTGGAGTAGCATTAGAAGTGGAGAAGCACCTGGAGAAGCCTTGGAAACCACAAGCAACTTCAGAATTGGGTTTCTCTACTCTTATTGCATTCAATATGTTTTCTCATTTTTGCTTAAGTTTCATTTCCATTATGAGTAGCTAAATTCATAACTAGGGCTATGATGTAACCTAACATGAATATTCTGGGTTTATAAGTTGAAGTTTTGAGTTTCAAGTTTGATTCATGATTCATATTCCTATTCTTTATGCTTATCAGTTAATATGCTTGTTTGGATGATTGATCACCATTAGAACTTGTATATTAGCTACCTTGGTTTGAATCAAGAGTAGACACCATGCTTTGATTTGAATTGAACTATGAATAAGAAAAGTATGTATGGACATTCGACAACAGGGATTAGATACATGCTTGGTTGTTTAAATTGTTCTTCTATGCTTAATGGGTTCCTAATGCTTAATTTAGATTAGACAACAAATGATCAAGTTAGGGAATTAGGAGCACAAGGTTAGGACCAGACACCATGGCCTAATCATACTTTAGCTAGAATCAATCTTTGAATCCGAATGAGACTTGTCACTTGACTCCTTATAACCCAGAATTGAATTGTTATGGTGAATCGAATGCCCTAGTCTCCCAATCTGTTTTCCAGCCTACAAAAGTACTCTTTGTTACATTTGTTCACCTTGCTTTTGTTTGAAATTTCGTTTTGCCTCATTTGTTCAACAATTACAACCACTCTTGCTTTAAATTCTGTTTTAGACTTAACCTCCTACTTTCTTGAATTTGGTAATCTAAGTACATAACTAATTTTAACTTCTCAGTCCTCGTGGGTACGACCTCGTACTTGTCTTGCTATACTACTAATTGGCCCGTACAATTGCGAGTTAACATTTTAACAACAAATTTTGGCGCCGTTGCCGGGGACTGAATGAAAGTTCTTCCCTGGTTATGTGCCCAAAGTTACCCTATTCTTTTAGAAGTACTAATTAACTCAAATTATTTTCTGTTTCAGGTAGTTTATGTCTAGTAATCCTTTCCTTGAACAAGTGAGGTCTTCATTCCAACGTTCGAGATCTTTGAACGCAGGGCCATCTTTGCAACCAAACCGGGTGATCTCTGAAATTCAGAATCGTCTAGAAAGAGAGTTAGCAACTGCAAAAGAGCAAGCCATTGCCACATTTGAAGGTCTTGCTATCCACACTGACCTCCCAGGGTCTTCACCTTCAAATTCGGAATCAAGTTCAGACCAAGAAGAAGAAGAGATGGCTGCCAATGAGTTCATGGGAGACCTTGATATCCCAACAATTCCAGCATCCCCTTCAAGCATCTTGCTGCCCACCGCAGCTCGAAACTATGAGCTTAAATCTTCTCATCTTAATATGCTCCCTTCTTTTTATGGTTTACCTAATGAAGATCCATTAACTCATATAAAGGATATTTTTAATGTTGTGAGCTCTTTTCCCTTGACAGGTGTGACAGAAGAGCAACTTCGAATGAGAGTGTTTCCGTACACTTTGAAAGATAAAGCGAAATATTGGTTGAATTCTTTGAAGCCTGGTTCACTCATGACTTGGGGAGCCATTCAAAAGAAGTTCTTGGAGAAATATTTCTCCACGCAAAAAACCGACATGCTCAGGGACAAGATCCTTCTATTTGCACAACAAGATGATGAGTCGTTTTGTGAAGCATGGGAGAGATTCAACGGGCTGCTCAATCAATGTCCTCATCATGGGATTCCATTGAAGCTTCAGATGCGTATGTTTTATAAAGGACTAACCCCCTCTAGCCATAATATTGTCACTAATTTTGCAGGTGGTTCTTATAAGACTAAAACTCCAGAAGAAACATATGAACTCTTTGAGGAGATAGCAATGGAGACCCAACACACCGATACAAGAGGTAAACGTATTGCTGGTGGTTCTAATGATTCTTCCGGTGTGCAGATTTCCAAATTGGAACAAAAGCTAGATGCCCTCCTTGCATTGAACTCAAGAAACCCTTTGAAGGAAGTGTGTAGCATCTGTGAAACTCATGATCATCCTACCATTTCTTGTCCCTTTGGGGCTGCATATCCAGAATTTGTGCAAGAGCAAGCTAAGTTGGTGAATTCCTACAACCGAGGTCCAATAAATGACCCATATTCTCAAAGTTATAATCCAGGTTGGAGGAATCATCCAAACTTTTCATGGAGGAATACACAGAATCAAGCGAATCCCCCTTCACTTCAAAGGCCACAACAATCATCATCGTTGGAGGATATAGTGAAGCAAATGGCAATCAACCAATCCAATTTCCAGCAAACAACACAAGCTGCCATCTCCAAGTTGGAAGTCCAATTGGGCCAGATAGCTACTGAAATAGCTCAAAGAGAACCTGGGAAATGGCCAAGTCAAACCGTGATCAATCCAAAAAAACCAAGAAGCCAAGGCCGTTCATGTGCTCAGATCAGGTAAGATTGTTGATAACAAAGTTGGTTCTGATCTATCAAATGATGTTGTGGTTGTAGAGGATGAAGATGAAGAGGAAACCACAGCTATGGAAGGAGAACAACCCAAAACGTCCCAATCTGCTCCTAAGGCCAAATCTGATTCTCAGGAACCCAATCCATTTCAATTGCATAAAAGAGATGACAAATTTGTGCCATCACATCTTCATCAAGATAGATACATCCCACCTCCTCCATATATTCCACCGATTCCATTTCCAGGCCGTTTGAAGAAAGCAAATCAAGATAAGGCTTTTAAAGAGATTTATGATATTTTGAGTAAAGTTAATATCAATTTGCCCTTGCTTGATGTTGTTAAACAGATTCCTGCATATGGAAAGTTCATCAAGCACTTGATGACTCACAAGCTCAATTTTACTCCAAGTGAAGAAGTAAAGCTCAACAAGAATGTGAGTGCTGTGTTGCAAAGGAAGCTTCCACCAAAACTAGAAGATCCTGGCAGCTTTAACATTCCCATTAACATCGGAGATAAGGCGGTTGGAAGAGCCATGTTGGACTTGGGAGCAAGCATCAATGTAATGCCATATTCAGTTTATCAGGCGCTTGGCTTAGAAGGGATAAAGAAAACCTCAATTCGTCTTGAACTAGCTGATCATTCTATCAAATATCCAAGAGGTATTGTAGAAGATATTTTAGTTCAAGTTAATACACTCATTCTTCCGGCTGATTTTGTAGTGATGGATATGGAGGATAACCCATATGTAGACCGTGTTGATCCCATTCTCCTCGGGCGACCATTCATGGCCACTGCAGACACAATCATCAAAGTGAAAGATGGCACCCTCTCCATGACTGTTTTGGGTGAAACTGTTGAATTTAAAGTGTTTGATGCTCTGTCTCAACCTTCTATCACTCTTGATACTTGTTTTTCAATTGATGTTGTGGATCATGAGGTTTCTTCTAAAATTGTGCAGAAAAAGTCTAATGATGCTTTGGAAGCGGTCCTAACACAAGAAGAGGAAGATCTCTTTGAATCAGAGTTCCAAGAAGTGATGGCTGCCTTAGAAGTGTTTCAACCATACCCACCATCCTTTAGGCCACCACTTGAGCCTCTTGCATCATCCTCCACAAAATTGGAGCCATCCATTATCACCCCACCAAAGCTAGAACTTAAACCTCTACCCAATCATCTTAAATATGCTTATTTGGGTGCTAATGAAACCCTCCCTGTTATAATTGCTGCAAGTCTCACTTCACATGAAGAGGACAGTTTAATTGAAGTTCTGAAAGAACATAAAACAGCCCTTGGATGGACCATAGCAGACATCAAAGGAATTAGTCCAAGCATGTGCATGCACCAAATTTTAATGGAAGAAGACAGCAAACCATCTCGTGATGCACAAAGGAGGCTAAATCCCAATATGAAAGAGGTGGTTAGGGCTGAAGTTTTGAAGCTACTTGATGTGGGAATCATCTACCCAATTTCAGATTCTAAGTGGGTGAGTCCTGTGCAAGTGGTTCCAAAGAAGTCCGGAATCACCGTTGTAAAGAATGAGAAGAATGAGCTAGTTCCAACACGCACTATCACCGGTTGGAGAGTTTGCATTGATTATAGGAAGTTGAACACATCCACGAGAAAAGATCATTTTCCCTTGCCTTTTATTGATCAAATGCTTGACCGTTTATCTGGCCATGCTTACTACTGTTTTCTTGATGGATTTTCAGGTTATAATCAAATTCCCATTGCTCCGGAAGACCAGGAGAAAACCACGTTCACATGCCCATTTGGTACATTTGCTTATAGAAGGATGCCATTTGGTTTGTGCAATGCTCCAGCAACTTTCCAAAGATGCATGATGGCAATCTTTTCTGATATGGTGGAGCGATTCATGGAGGTATTTATGGATGATTTTTCAGTTTTTGGTTCATCTTTTGATGATTGTCTTCACCACTTGTCTCTAGTGCTTACAAGATGTCAGGAAACAAATCTGATTTTGAATTGGGAGAAGTGTCACTTCATGGTAAGACAAGGAATTGTGCTAGGCCATGTTGTTTCAAACAAGGGAATTCAAGTGGACAAAGCCAAGATAAATATCATCACAAATCTACCACCCCCTTCCTCTGTTAAAGGAGTTAGAAGCTTTCTGGGCCATGCCGGATTCTATAGAAGGTTCATAAAAAATTTTTCAAGCATTTCAAGACCATTGTGTAATCTCCTTGCTAAGGATGCTGTTTTTGAGTTTGACGAGATTTGCATGGAAGCCTTTACGACTTTGAAGAAAGAGCTAACTTCAGCCCCTATTATCATAGCTCCAGATTGGTCTTTACCATTTGAAATAATGTGTGATGCCTCTGACTTTGCTATTGGTGCAGTTTTAGGTCAAAAGAAGAACAAGCTTCCCCATGTGATTCATTATGCAAGTCGGACCTTGAATGATGCCCAACTCAATTACTCCACAACAGAAAAGGAGTTGCTTGCTGTGGTTTTTGCTTTAGAAAAATTTCGTCCTTACCTTGTTGGTTCTAAAGTAATTGTTTATTCTGACCATGCAGCTCTTAGATACTTGCTCACTAAGAAGGATGCCAAACCTCGCTTGATCAGATGGATTCTCTTGCTGCAAGAGTTCGATTTGGAGATTCGAGACAAGAAGGGATGTGAAAATGTGGTGGCTGACCATTTGAGCAGAATTGTGGTTGAAGAGCAAGGAGAAGCTGTACTACCATTGAATGAGACTTTCCCAGATGAACAACTATATGTTGCCCAAGTCAAAGAGCCATGGTATGCTGATTTTGTTAATTATCTTGCTTGTGGTGTTCTTAGAAATGATCTAACTTATCAGGACAAAAAGAAGTTCTTTTCCATGGTGAAACATTATGTCTGGGATGAACCTTTCTTATTCAAGCATTGCCCAGATCAACTCATTAGAAGATGTGTTCCAGAAGAAGAACAAGAAAGCATCCTTAGGCATAGCCACGAATTGGCTTGTGGAGGCCACTTTGGAGCCAAGAAAACAGCACTTAAAATTTTGCAATCAGGTTTCTTTTGGCCTACTCTATTCAAAGATGCATTTAATTTTTGTGTTAAGTGTGATAGGTGTCAAAGGATGGGAAACATAAGCCGCAGGAACGAACTGCCATTGAAGAACATACTCTTTGTGGAACTCTTTGATGTATGGGGTATTGATTTCATGGGACCATTCCCATCTTCCTTTGGTTATACCTACATACTTGTTGCTGTTGATTATGTGTCTAAATGGGTGGAAGCCATAGCCACCAAAACCAATGATCATAAGGTGGTCCTGAAGTTCTTGAGGGACAATATTTTCACAAGGTTTGGTACTCCAAGGGCTGTCATTAGTGATGGAGGCAGCCACTTCTGCAACAAGCTATTTGAAGCACTCATGAAGAAGTACAATATCACCCACCGAGTCTCTACACCATATCATCCTCAAACTTCTGGTCAAGTAGAAATAAGCAACAGAGAAATTAAGCAGATCCTAGAGAAGGTGGTGAATAGTACAAGGAAAGATTGGGCTGCCAAGCTCAATGATGCATTATGGGCTTATAGGACTGCATATAAGACTCCCATCGGAATGAGCCCTTATCGTCTTGTGTTTGGGAAAGCCTGTCACTTGCCAATGGAGCTTGAACACAATGCTTTTTGGGCCATCAAGAAGTTGAATTTTGATCTGGACAAGGCGGGCCATGTTAGAAAGTTTCAGCTCAATGAATTGGAAGAAATTCGACATGAGTCCTATGAGAATGCAAAGCTATACAAAGAACGTACCAAGAGTTACCATGACAGGAACATTCAACGGAAAGAATTCACCAAAGGTATGTCGGTTCTTTTGTTTAACTCACGTTTGCGTCTCTTTCCAGGAAAATTGAAGTCTAGGTGGCTTGGCCCATTCACCGTGGTCAATGTATCTCCCTATGGAGCTGTGGAGATTCAAAATCCTAAAGATGGCTCGACTTTCAAAGTAAATGGACAACGTTTAAAGCCATTCTATGAGGGAGTGTCAGTTGGAATTCAAACTGGTCATGTGGTGGATCATCTTCCCTTCGTACAATCAAGTTAGCTAATGGCATAATGTCTTGCCAAGACATTAACTAAGGCGCTTCTTGGGAGGCAACCCATGTGTTGAAGAATAAGGTGCTTGGTAGCGGTCGACCTAATCGCATCAAGAGGGAGTTTCTCTAATACTTTGTCTTAAACTTTCCCCTTATTATTCACATGTTCTCACTCATCCTTGTTATGCTTTAACATTGAGGACAATGTTCAATTCAGGTCTGGGGGGGAGGTTTTCAATTTTTGTTCATTTTTGTTTACAATTTTCGTTCGCTTGTCACTTTCATACAACCAATGCTATGGAGCTGCCATTGAGATTTTCATATCAGAAATTTTACACTTCACAAAGCTTTTGCTCTTAGAATTCTGGTGGCTAAAGTACCATGCTCAGATTCTTGAAGGAAAATAGTGGAGACTACCCTAGTGAGCTATTTGAGCCTAATTGCTTTCTTGAGAGGGTTTAAAGTGTTTCTATTCCTCATCTCTACTTATTTTCTTCAATTCACTCTAAATGATCTCATTGTTCCATTTTGGTTGAATACTAAGGATGATTCTCTTTGCAGATATCAGGTGCGTGCTCTCACCCATGAATGAACTCATTGAAGTGATGCTAGGCTCTGCGTGTATAACCATTTTATGTGCTTTCTTTTCACCCTACCCATTTGTGTGTTCCATCAGCTCTCTTGCAGCCAAACACTACAAGCCTTTTTCTTCTATCACCCTCATAATTCCCCTAACTTTGTATCTCAATCAGAGATATTTAACCTATTATAGCCATACCCTATAGCTTAGAAATATACCAAGGTGTGCCAAGATAAAGTTTGAAGCAAGGAGGTTGCTGCCACATGCCCAAATGTAAATTGGTGCGAATCTATGTAAAAAAAAAAAGAAAAAAAAAAAGAGAAGATAAAGAGAAAGTGTTTCGATTTGATCTAAATGTGAAATATGAAGTCTATGGCAGATGATGCTATGAAGTTGCAGCCATACCATTCTAAATCAATGACACCTTGCAGATCAATGAAGAATGCAACCTTGGTATGTTCTTAAGTTAGTTGTGTTCCTTCCAATTCTTCCACTTCCCTTAACCTTAGCCTTTCATTACAACCTTGTGAAAGACCTAGCTGATCTTTGAGGATGTATTCATGGGTGCTGGTATGTATGTGTGTATCTCTACTCTTAGTATTTGATTCCCTTCATGAGATCTAACCAAATATTGTGCGTCTATTTCATATACTCACTTATGCTTGTTTGAGAGAATAAAACCATAGGTTCTGAGTGATTGAGTGCTAGATGTGAGAATTAGAGTTGAAGCATGTTCTTCCTTCAAGATTTGAGTATGTTTACTTTGAAGCCGTGTGCCTTTGAGCTATAGCTTCCACTTTACACACTTATTGATCATCTATCTTGGCAACTCTATGGTGTTGGATGCATGATTAAAGTTTTCTTTCATTAGTTGTTTTCAAAGTTAGTTTTCTAACCTTTTGGTGTTAGAGAGTCAGTAAACGTTTGTGGGTATCGTTTCTGTTAAACCCTCAGGAGACACAACTCTTCCGATTAGGGATGCCGAGAGGTTTAAAGGCTTGTTGCATATGCACATTGCAATCGAGTTACCTACAGAAGTGGTTTAGTTAACTTCTTGTTTTGTTTTCAACTTTATTCTCTTTTGTTTTGCTCGAGGACTAGCAAAATCTAGGTCTGGGGGTATTTGATCAGTTCACAATTGTATATCATTTTGTACCCTTCTTGCTTATGATTTGGTTATGTTATTGAGTCAAACGTGTGCTTTTAATCCTTTTTCTGTTTATCATTCAGTTCATTGGGCTCTAGGTAACAATGGTGTCTTTGGATAAGAAAAGATGCAAAATGGTGCAAAAACGAGCAGACTGGGTTAGCAACTCATTTCGGCCTTAACATCTTTCTCCGAACTTGGATTGGCCCAAATAATATGTTGTTAGAAAGATGAGAGTCTGAACTTCAAGATGGACTACTCAAATGCATCAGATAATTAAGTTGAGCCCAATTCGTGAGCCCATATGCACACCAAGCTCAGGATTGCATTTTCCAGTTGTTGAGCCTTGGATACTTTCTTTGAGCCATGTGACTCACCACAGCTTTCCTTGACTTTAGACCTGACATGTTGAGCAATTAAGGGAGCAATTAAGGAGGTCTTTCCAGCAATTAAGGGAGGTCTTTCCTTGACTTTAGACCTGACATGTTGAGCAATTAAGGGAGGTAATTAAGGGAGGTCTTTCCAGCAATTAAGGGAGGTAATTAAGGGAGGTGTGTCAGCTACTCAAGTGCAGAGGAGTCACTCCATTCACCAATAATTCACTCCAGCCATCCTATATCACTTCATTCAGCCCAAAATCAAAGAACAACTCCAACAAGCCTTCCTTCCATTTCCTACGAATTTGTTCTTTCTCTGCCATCACCAACCACCCAAACTCATCCCAAATCACCTCTTTAGTTGCCATACTCTAGACATGAGAAAGTTCTTGGAGTAGCATTAGAAGTGGATAAGCACCTGGAGAAGCCTTGGAAACCACAAGCAACTTCAGAATTGGTTTTCTCTACTCTTATTGCATTCAATATGTTTTCTCATTTTTGCTTAAGTTTCATTTCCATTATGAGTAGCTAAATTCATAACTAGGGCTATGATGTAACCTAACATGAATATTCTGGGTTTATAAGTTGAAGTTTTGAGTTTCAAGTTTGATTCATGATTCATATTCCTATTCTTTATGCTTATCAGTTAATATGCTTGTTTGGATGATTGATCACCATTAGAACTTGTATATTAGCTACCTTGGTTTGAATCAAGAGTAGACACCATGCTTTGATTTGAATTGAACTATGAATAAGAAAAGTATGTATGGACATTCGACAACAGGGATTAGATACATGCTTGGTTGTTTAAATTGTTCTTCTATGCTTAATGGGTTCCTAATGCTTAATTTAGATTAGACAACAAATGATCAAGTTAGGGAATTAGGAGCACAAGGTTCGGACCAGACACCATGGCCTAATCATACTTTAGCTAGAATCAATCTTTGAATCCGAATGAGACTTGTCACTTGACTCCTTATAACCCAGAATTGAATTGTTATGGTGAATCGAATGCCCTAGTCTCCCAATCTGTTTTCCAGCCTACAAAAGTACTCTTTGTTACATTTGTTCACCTTGCTTTTGTTTGAAATTTCGTTTTGCCTCATTTGTTCAACAATTACAACCACTCTTGCTTTAAATTCTATTTTAGACTTAACCTCCTACTTTCTTGAATTTGGTAACCTAAGTACATAACTAATTTTAACTTCTCAGTCCTCGTGGGTACGACCTCGTACTTGTCTTGCTATACTACTAATTGGCCCGTACAATTGCGAGTTAACATTTTAACAACAGTCATGGGCCCGGGACCAAAAGCAAAAGAATTCGAAGTGCTATCCCAAAAACATAGAGCAGCACCTATCAACGAAGGATTCATAAAAATTTGGTGTTTCGACAGCATGATAGCATGGAAGATACTGTTCAGTATCCATTTGTCTCTAAACAAGGGCAGCATCGCATCTACCCAGTCAACTTAAGGAAGGAAATCCTCAGGAAGAGGCACACCAAGGTTTGAACCCAACCACTCTAGGTTCGCATCCCACGACCCCCAGTCGATGTCTTCCAAACCATAGGAAAATGGAGCTTGGACCAAGCGAGCATTCAAAGCCAGCAAATTTTTAGGCTTAGCCTGATGATAATGAGGACCCAAGAGTGGAGTTCTATAAGGACCTCTCAACG